>NC_050503.2:5749988-6086664 GCF_012460135.2 Molothrus ater
GGAGCTCAACCTGAGGAGCAAAACCTGGGGAGCAAAACGTTGGGAGGAGAGCGCCTTGCGGTAAAACAAAGCCCGAGTTTTTGGGTTTTGGGGGTAACGAAGCCTCACGAGCACAGCCCCGGGAAGGAGCCCTCCGTGGTGAGTGACTCGCCCCGTGTGTCCCCCCAGAGCACAGCGGGAAGGCGCAGCCCTCGCCCCCGGAGCGGCTGCTGTTCGGGGCGTGCGCCGGCCTCATCGGGCAGTCGGCCTCGTACCCGCTGGACGTGGTGCGGCGCCGCATGCAGACGGCCGGCGTGCTGGGCCACACCTACAGCTCCATCCTGCTCACCATGCAGGACATCGTGCGCGAGGAGGGACTCGTCAGGGGCCTCTACAAAGGGCTCAGCATGAACTGGGTGAAGGGCCCCATCGCCGTGGGCATCAGCTTCACCACCTTCGACCTGACGCAGATCCTGCTCCGCAAGCTGCAGCACGGCCCCGGCCTCGAGAGGTAGTGGCTTCCTGCAGGGAGAGCAGTTCGTTCTTCCCTGGCCTCCCACGTGCTCCTGCAGCTGGGAACTCGCCCCTTTGTTGGGGGTTTTTTCCTGTTGTTCCCGGATTGGGTTTTTTTTTTTCTCCCTTTTTAATTTGGAAGCCTAACCGTTCCCCCAGTGAAAAATTCCCGGTCCTGCAGAGCTGAGTCCTCCCAAGCAGCTGCCTCGCCCTTCTGATGGACTCTGTCCCCAGGAGTGGAGCCTCCCCACCCTACCTGTGCTGCTCCTGGCTCCTCACCTGGCTCTCCGTGGCAGATGGAGGCGGTGGGTGGTGGCAGAGGGGGCTCGGAGCTGTTGGGAAGGAACCCCTGGCTCTGGGAAGGGGCAGTTTTGTAGCTCCCTACATCCTGCCAAGTGCAATATCCCAGTGTGGTCCGTAGGGAATTGCAGATTCCCCTGGGCTGTGAAGGCAGGGCACAGCAGGCCCAGGACACTACACTTGCTCCGAAAGCTGAATGTTTCCTCTGGCTGGGAATGCTGCCCTCTCCCCGTGGATTTCCTTGCTTTTGGGTTGAGCTGCATCGATGTCCCTCGTTTGTGGTGTCCCTCTGAGATTACCAAAGACTGGAGGCCGCAGAGGAGGGGAGTTCTGAGCCCTTTCCCGAAGGGAATTTTCCTCTGTGTGCTGCGGGTGTCGCCGAGCAAGGGCCGTGCCTGGATTCCCAGACTGGATCCGCTCCGGCCGATTCGCGTTTCCCTTCTGTGCCGCCCTGCCCTGCAGAGGCAGCGTTTCCCGGGCTGCAGGCACCGGGGGAGGAGGTGTTCGCCCTCCAAAGCCCCCAGTGTTGGTTTCATTCAGTGATATCGCCGCTCTGCGCACCGGGGAGAACAGACCCTGCTGCAGCCCGGGCTGTCCCCTTTGGCACCTGCTGTGTAGGTCCTGGCCCTGTGCTCACTAACCCATCCCTCAGCTGCTTCAGCCTCAGATCCCCTCGGCGTTTAACCCTTGTGGGCTCACCCTGCAGTGCCAGCCGCTCCCAGCTGGGATTCCACAATCTCTCACTGCTCCTCTCTCCAGTCAGTTTTCAGGGAAATGGGAGATGGGGTTTTTTGGGTTTTTTTCAGTGGGTGATCCATCCCTCTGTTAAACTCAGAGGTCAGAGCAGACTTCAGGCTCCTCTGATGAAAGATTACACAAACCAAGGTGGAAAAATCCCTTTCCAGAGAGTCCATAATGTAAGGGAAAAGCTCAGATTGACCTTCAGAGCTGTCCTTTCCTGGCTGCTCTGCGCTTCAGCTGTGGAAGCTGGACGGGGTGGGTGGCAGTGGAAGGAATTGCACAAGGGGGCAGGAGCAGCCTTCTCCTTTCTTTTTTGTCTTTGCACTTCTTGGGAGCACGGAGCTGCTCCTGATGCCAAATGTTTCCTTAGGAATGGGGGCTGCGGCGCTGAGCGTTGGCACACGGGTGCTGCTCCCAGCACTGGAGGGGGCAGACTGGAACTGGGATTCAGCCTCAGAGCTCTGCCCCCCGGCCCAGCAGGGCGACACATTCCCCGATTCCCTGGGAGTTAAAGATCCCTGGGCTTTGGGGAGGTGGTGGCCCCGAATTCTGTGTCATTTTGGGGGGCTGTGGAGAGCTCCCAGCTCTGCTTTCCCCTGCTCAGCCCCCATTTCTTTTCTCCAATGGAGAAGCCAATTCACCCTGCTCTAGTCCTGATGCAGAGGGAGGGATTCCCAGCAGTGTTTATGTCCTGTCCCTCCGTGTCCCCTCCCAGCTGGGAAAAGCAGGAATTCCGGGAGCCCTTCTTTAATTAGCAGCTGCCCCTGATTGAAATTCGGAGTTTCAGCCAATTTCCCCACGAGTTTTGCAGGCTGGGTGTTTGTCCAGGGGCAGGTCCTTGAGTTCAGCCTCTGATGGTTTTGGTGCTTTTGTTTCTCAGAGCCTGTTGCTGCTTTGGGTTGGTTTGAAAAGCTTTTTTTTTTTTTTTTTTTTTTTTTTCCCTTTTTTTTCCTTTTTTTTGAATGTAGAAAAGGGGAAACAGAGTGTTCCCTTCCCTTCTCTTCTTCCCTGCATGGATTCACACACGTTCCAGATTTTTTTTCTGAGGTGTGCTGGCCAGGGAGAGCTCTGAGAAAGGCAAAACAGGAGTTTTTCCCTTTTTTTGTCCTTTTTTCCTTTCCTGCATTTCCCTAATTTTTCACTTTATTCCTCTCAGATTTAATTTCCCACTCCCCTTTCTCACGGATCCTTAAAGCGTCACCACCAAATTTGTGCTTTTTGTTTTCCCTTTCCTCTCCCTCCTCCTGCTTCTTCCTGCACCTTGAGCCCCGCACTGGCACTTCGAGAAAACCAGGTCCAAAAAAACGCACCCAAAACGTCAAAACTGCAGCTTTTTAGCGTTTTTCCAACAGCCCAAGCATGTTTTCCCCTCACAGCCTGGATGCTCCAGGCACTTCAGGCACCATGGGATGGTTTGGGGAACTTTCCTGAGCTCCTTGGCTGGTTTGGGATCTTCTCTTTGTATCTTCTAGGGGCTGATTGCCCCCTTCTGTTCCCCTTTTTTTCCCCTTTTCTTTCCCCCTTTTCCCTTTTTTCCCCCTTTTCTGTTTCCCCCTTTTCTGTTTCCCCCTTTTTGTTCCCCCCCATTTCTCCCTCAATTTTCCCCCTTTTTCTCCCATTTTTTCCCCTTTTCTTTCCCCCTTTTCCCTTCTTTTTCTGTTTTCCCCCTTTTCTGTTTTCCCCCCTTTTCTGTTTCCCCCCCTTTTCTGTTTCCCCCCTTTTCTTTTCCCCCCCATTTCCCCATCAATTTTTCCCTTTTTTCTCCCATTTTCCCCCTTTTCTTTTCCCCTTTTTCCCTCCCCCTTTCCCTCTCCCCTTCCTTACCCTTTTCCCTCTTTCCCCGCTCCTTTTCCCCGTTTCTTTCCCCCCTTTTTTCCCCCATTTCCCCCCAAAATCAGCAGGAGCTGCAGGCTGTCCCAGCACCGGTCACTGCCTGTGTGGTCTATGCATCTATTACTTAATTAGCACAAACACTGTTAATTGCCTTTTCCCGTGCCCTCACCATCCATGCGTGCGTGTCGTTTTTGACGGCTTTTCTTGGATCTGGATTCTATTTTATTGCAGTGAAGACACTTTGTTATATAATGTTTATATATTTTAAGATTTGTGCCAAGAGAGGATGTATATTTAATAAAAAATTTGATTGACTTTGGGGACTCTCCATGGCTTCTCTCTGCTTCGCAGGCCAGGAACGTTTGGGGGGATTTTTGAGGGGGTTTTGGGGGGATTTTGAGGCGTTTTTTGGGTGGTTATGAGGAGATTTTCGGAGGTTTGTGAGGAGATTTTTGGGTGGTTGTGAGGAGATTTTCGGAGGGGTTTGTGAGGAGATTTTCGGAGGGGTTTGTGAGGAGATTTTTGGAGGGGTTTGTGAGGAGATTTTTGGGTGGTTATGAGGAGATTTTGGGGGTTTGTGAGGAGATTTTTGGAGGGGTTTGTGAGGAGATTTTGGGGATTTGTGAGGAGATTTTTGGGGGTTTGTGAGGAGATTTTCGGAGGGGTTGTGAGGGTTTTTTTGAGAGTTTTTTTTGAAGGCTGTGTGAGGTTTTTTTTTGGCATTATGAGGGTTTGTGAAGGGGTTTTTGAGCGGGTTTTTGGGGCGATTATGAAGGGTTTTTACAGGGATTTTTGGGTGGTTATGAGGTTTTTTAGGGGGTGATTATGAGGGGGTTTTTCTAGGGGTCATGATGATTTTTGGGGGGGTTTTCGGTGAGCATTTTTAGGGTTTTTTGTGGTTTTTTCGCGGGTTGTGCCCCTTTGGCCGCACATCTCTCCGGCCGTGCTGGGGTCGGCGCTGTGCGGGGATCCCGAGCAGGGCCGGGGGCTCCGGCGCCGTCCCCAGCCGGGGCTGCAGGGGGCGCTGTCGGCTCAGCCACGGCCGGAGCCGTCCCGAGCCCGGGGCTCCGGCCTGAAAACCGTTCCTAACTCCCAAAAAACCCTTTATAACCCCCCAAAAAACCCTAAAGCCCCCACAAAAACCCCTTTATAACCCCCCAAAAAACCCTTTATAACCCCCCAAAAACCCCTTTATAACCCCCCAAAAAACCCTTTATAACCCCCCAAAAACCCCTTTATAACCCCCCAAAAAACCCTTTATACCCCCCAAAAAACCCCTTTATAACCCCCCAAAAAACCCTAAAGCCCCCACAAAAACACCTTTATAAACCCCCCCAAAAAACCCCTTTATAACCCCCCAAAAAACCCTTTATAACCCCCCAAAAAACCCCTTTATAACCCCCCAAAAACCCCTTTATAACCCCCCAAAAAACCCTTTATAACCCCCCAAAAAACCCTTTATACCCCCCAAAAAACCCCTTTATAACCCCCCAAAAAACCCTTTATACCCCCCAAAAAACACTAAAGCCCCCAGAAAAACACCTTTATAACCCCCCCAAAAAACCCTAAACCCCCTACAATAAAACCTTTATAACCCCCCCAAAAAAACCCTTTATAACCCCCCAAAAAACCCTAAAGCCCCCACAAAAACACCTTTATAACCCCCCAAAAAACCCCTTTATAACCCCCCAAAAAACCCTTTATACCCCCCCAAAAAACACTAAAGCCCCCAGAAAAACACCTTTATAACCCCCCCACAAAAACACCTTTATAACCCCCCAAAAAACCCTTTATAACCCCCCAAAAAACCCTAAACCCCCCACAAAAAAACCTTTATAACCCCCCCAAAAAACCCTAAACCCCCCCAAAAAACTCCCCAAAAAAACCCCTTATAACCCCCCCAAAAACCCCTTTATAACCCCCCAAAAACCCCTTTATAACCCCCCAAAAAAACCCTTTATAACCCCCCAAAAAACCCTTTATAACCCCCCAAAAAACCCTTTATAACCCCCCAAAAAACCCTAAAGCCCCTACAATAAAACCTTTATAACCCCCCAAAAAACCCCTTTATAACCCCCCAAAAAACCCCTTTATAACCCCCCACAAAAAACCCTTTATAACCCCCCAAAAAACCCTAAAGCCCCCACAAAAACCCCTTTATAACCCCCCAAAAAAACCCTAAACCCCCTACAATAAAACCTTTATAACCCCCCCAAAAAACCCTTTATACCCCCCCAAAAACCCTAAAGCCCCCACAAAAACACCTTTATAACCCCCCCAAAAAACCCCTTTATAACCCCCCAAAAAACCCTAAAGCCCCCACAAAAACACCTTTATAAACCCCCCAAAAAAAACCCTTTATAAGCCCCCAAAAAAAACCTTTATAACCCCCCTAAAAAAACCCCTTTATAACCCCCAAAAAACCCTAACCCCCCAAAAGAAAACCTTTATAACCCCCCCACAAAAAAACCCTTTATAACCCCCCAAAAAACCCTAAAACCCCCACAAATAAACCCTTAATAACCCCCCAAAAAAAACCTTTATAAACCCCCCACAAAAAAACACCTTTATAACTCCCCCAAAAAACCCTAAACTCCCCCCAAAAAAACCTTTATAAACCCCCCACAAAAAAACCCCTTTATAACCCCCCAAAAAACCCTAAACCCCCCACAAAAAAACCTTTATAACCCCCCCAAAAAACCCTTTATAACCTCCCAAAAAAGCCTTTAAAAATCCTTCATAATCCTCCCAAAAAAACCTCAAACCCCCCCCCCCCAAAAAAAACCCTCAAAAATCCCGTCGCAAACCCTGCCAGGGATCCCATCTGGGATAAAATGGGGTGGGAATGGGTCCCCCTCATCCCCGCCTGCCGGGGATCCCATTTGGGATGGAAATGGGGTGAGAACGGTTTCCCTGTCAGGGATCCCATTTGGGATAAAATGGGGTGGGAATGGGTCCCCCTCATCCCCGCCTGCCGGGGATCCCATTTAGGATAAAATGGGGTGGGAATGGGTCCCCCTCATCCCTCCCTGTCGGGGATCCCATTTGGGATGGAAATGGGGTGGGAATGGATCCCCCTCATCCCTCCCTGTCAGGGATCCCATTTGGGATAAAATGGGGTGGGAATGGGTCCCCCTCATCCCTGCCTGCCAGGACGAGCCCCCCAGAGCTGAGATCGCCCCGGCTCTCCCGGGCCCGCCCCCGCGGGAGCGGCCCCTCGGTGCCCGCGGCCGTGTCTGCGCCGCCGGCTGCTCGATCTGTCACTGTCGCCGCCGGGCCGGGTCACCCGTCTGGGCAGCTCCCCCGGGACGCTCCGTCTGCGTGTCTGCCTCCGCCGCAACCGGCCCTAGCAACGCGACAGGCGACAGGCGGGACAGCGACACCAGCGCGGGGACAGCGCGGGGACAGCAGCGCCCGGCACCCCAAACCCTGCGGGAACGGCCCCGCACGGCGCCTTCCCAACCGGCCGGGCTGGGCTGGGCTGAGCTTTGGAGTCCCCATTTCCCACCGAGCTGGGCTGGGCTGGGCTGGGCTGAGCTTTGGATTCCCCATTTCCCACCGAGCAGGGCTTTGGGCTCCCCGTCTCTCACTGGGCAGGGCTAGGCTGGGCTTTGGATTCCCCATTTCCCACTGAACTGGGCTTTGGGCTCCCCATCTCTCACTGGGCTGGGCTGGGCTTTGGATTCCCCATTTCCCACCGAGCTGGGCTTTGGGCTCCCCATCTCTCACTGGGCTGGGCTTTGGATTCCCCATTTCCCACCGAGCTGGGCTCTGAGTTCCCCATCTCTCACTGGGCTGGGCTTTGGGCTCCCCATCTCTCACTGGGCTGGGCTTTGGGCTCCCCATCTCCTGCTGGGCTGAGCTTTGGATTCCCCACTTGCAAAATGGGAATTTCCCCCTCTTTTTTTTTTTCTGATTTTTTTCCCTCAAACATCCAGGGCGAGGATTCCCGGGAAGCAGCAGCAGCAGCAGGAGGAGGAGCTGGATTAGCCCAGTTAACCCCGGCCCAGCGCTGCTGCTCCCGGCGCTCGGCAGAGGGAATTAGGACCATTACAAGGCCATCAAACAGGATCAGGGCCCCGGCCCTTCCTCCCGGCAGCCCAGACCTGATAATCCCGTTACACGCAGCTGCAGCCCTGTCCCACCCCAGGGACAGCCCGGCTCACGGGGACCCTGTCCCCCCCCAGTGTCACCAACCCTGGGTGACCCCAGGGACAAGGAAGGGACCCCGGCCCTGTCCCCCCCCACTGTCACCAGCCCAGGTGACCCCAGGGACAAGGAAGGGACCCCGGCCCTGTCCCCCCCCAGTGTCACCAACCCAGGTGACCCCAGGGACAGGGACAGGTCTGCTCCCCCCGGGTGGTGCCTAAAGCAGCACGGTGGGACCTGCTGGGGGGGTTGGGGACACCGAGAGCAGCTTCTGGGTGACAGCGACACTGGTGTCACTCGTTTATTGTGAAGCAGCCACCCCCGAGGCTGCTGGGGTCACACACAGCACGGGGGTGCAGAGACCCCACAAAAACCCCACAATCTCTGCTGGCCACTCCAGGTGCCACTCCTGGATGTCCCCAGCGTGTCCCCAGCCTGTCCCCAGCATGGCAGGAGCCGCTGCCCTCCAGGAAAAGGCAGCACTGGAGTGTCCCCATGAGGGGCAGGCACAGCGGTGACACTAAACCCGTCCTGGTGGCAGCAACGTCCCCACAGGTGTCCTCAAAGTGGCACCAATGTCCCCACAGGTGTCCTCAAAGTGGCACAAGCAGGCAAGGCAGCAGCGAGGGACGGGCAGCACCGAGCCCCCCCCAGTCCCCCCAGTCCCCCCAGTCAGGACGCTGCCAGGTACTGGTGGAAGTAGAGGCCGAAGAGGCTGGTGATCACCTGGCACGCGGCCACCCACCAGGTGAGGAAGGAGAAGAGTCCTCGGAAGAAGGGGGGGGTGAAGATGCAGCCCAGGAGCCCCGAGATCTCCTGCACCACCACCTGCACGTCCCCGCTGTCCCCAGGGTCCCCCTCGGGGCGCGGCGGGGCCACCGGCGCTGCTGGGGACACGGCGGGGGACACGGCGGGGTACAGCCCCCACGAGTGGTGACCTGCGGGACAGGGACAGGAATGGGGGTCTGGGGGACAGGAATGGGGGTCTGGGGGACACGGGGACAGATCTGGATCTCTGAGGGACACAGGGGACAGCTCTGGGGGTCTCTGAGGGGACACAGGGGACAGGAATGGGGGTCTGAGGGACAGCTCTGGGGGTCCCTGTGGGACCCAGGGGACAGGAATGGGGGTCTCTGGGGGACACGGGGGACAGGAATGGGGGTCTCTGGGGGACACGGGGGACAGCTCTGGCGTGTCCCCGTGCCCCAGCCCTGCTGGTGACACAGTCCCAGCACCGAGTTTGTCCCCACTGCAAACCAGAACAGACCCAGGGGACAGACCCAGGGGACCTCCTGAGCTGGGGGCTGTGACAGCTGGGGACAGTTCGGGTCCTGGTGGGCTCCTGCCGCCCCCGAGCCCCTGCTCACCCAGCGTCTTGAGCAGCAGGGCGCAGTGCAGC
The DNA here is from genome assembly GCF_012460135.2 of Molothrus ater. Lineage (NCBI taxonomy): Eukaryota > Metazoa > Chordata > Aves > Passeriformes > Icteridae > Molothrus > Molothrus ater. The sequence goes on from NC_050503.2 coordinate 5,758,903, forward strand.
GTGAGGATCACGGGCCCCAGGTACTGCAGGCTCACCACGGACACGTAGCAGTAAATCCTGGAGATCTGCGGGAATGCGGGAATGCTCAGAGCCGTGCCCCAATCCCAATCCTCATCCCGATCGTGATCCCAAATCCCGGTCTTGGTCCCCATCCCCATCGCCCTCCCGACCCTGACCCTGACCCCAATCCCGATCCCAATTCCAACCCCAATCCCCATCCTGTTCCTGGTCCCAGTCCCAATCCTGACCCAGATTCCGATCACATTCCTGATCCAAATCCTGTTCCCGTGTTCCATCCCTGTTCCCGTTCCCATCCCCGTTCCTGCTCCCGCTCCCGTTCCCGTTCCTGCTCCCGCTCCCGCTCCCGCTCCCGTTCCTGTTCCCATCCCCGTTCCCGTTCCCGTTCCCATCCCCGTTCCCGCTCCCATTCCCGTTCCCGTTCCCGTTCCCGTTCCCATCCCCGCTCCTGCTCCCGTTCCCATTCCCATTTCCATCCCCGTTCCCGTTCCCATCCCCGTTCCCGCTCCCGCTGCCGCTCCCGTTCCGCACCTGCCGCTGGATGTCGCGGGCCGGGATCCGCCCCGCCTGGCGCCGCATGCGGCGCACCCAGCGCTCGGCCAGCCCCAGGTACGCCTGCAGGTGGTGGCGCGTCCCCAGCAGCCGCAGCAGCGACAGCGCCACCACGGCCCAGAGCCGCAGCGTGTCAAAGGACGCGTCCGACAGGCTGCGGGGACAGGGACACCGCCATGGCACCGGGACGGCGCCGGGATGGGGACAGGGAACCCTCATGCACAGGGGACACCGGGATGGCACCGAGACGGCACCGGGATGGGGACAGGGAACCCTCATCCACAGGGGACACCGCGATGGCACCGGGATGGCACCGGGATGGGGACAGGGGACACTGGGATGGCACCGGGGACGGCACCGGGAATGGCACCGGGATGGGGACAGGGAACCCTCATGCACAGGGGACACTGGGATGGCACCGGGATGGGGACAGGGAACCCTCATGCACAGGGGACAGGGACACCGCGATGGCACCGGGACGGCACCGGGATGGGGACAGGGAACCCTGATCCACAGGGAACATTGGGTGTCACAGGGGACATTGGGGGACATTGGGTGTCACAGGGGTCACTGGGGGTCATGGATGGTCACATGGATGGCCATTGGGTGTCACAAGGGGTTATTGTGGGGACACTGTCACACACGGGGGTCGCTGGAGACGTCCCCCAGCTGTGCCACTCACATCTGCACCCTCTGCTTGCCCAGCGGGGCCTGGAGCAGGAAATCCCGGGCCAGGGGCCGGACCCACAGCAGCACCACCAGCACAGGGGCCACGAACCCCACGTGCAGCAGGACCCTGCCAGGGACAGTCACCGACCCCACAGAGCCCACAGAGCCCACAGGGACCCCACAGAGCCCACAGGGATCCCACAGAGCCCACAGGGACCCCACAGAGACCCCACAGAGCCCACAAGGACCCCACAGAGACCCCACAGAGCCCACAGAGACCCCATAGAGCCCACAGAGTCCACAGGGACCCCACAGAGACCCCACAGAGCCCACAGGGACCCCATAGAGCCCACAGAGCCCTCCCACCCCAAACCTCCCCCAGAGCTGGGGGGTCCTGGCACCCAGCCCTCCCTCCCTCCCCAGGTGTCCCCCACTGTCCCCCGTTGTCCCCAGCTGTCCCCCCCCATCCCCAGCTGTCCCCAGGTGTCCCCAGGTGTCCCCAGGTGCCACGCACTGTGTCAGGGGTTTGCCGGCCGCCATGCTGAGCGCGTCCAGGTGTGTCTGTGCCAGGCGCAGCCCCGGGAAGGTCAGGCAGGCGCCCAGGAAGGAGCTCAGGGCCACCAGCCCCAGCTTGAAGGCCAGCCTGGCCAGGGGCAGCCTGGGGACACACAGGGGACAGGGTGACATTGCTGTGCCCAGCCTGGGGACACACACAGGGACAGGGTGACATTGCTGTGCCCAGCCTGGGGACACACACAGGGGACAGGGTGACATTGCTGTGCCCAGCCTGGGGACACACACAGGGGACAGGGGTGATGTTGTTGTTCCCAGCGAGTTCCTGCCCCAAACCTCCCAGAACTGTCCCCAAAAAGGGGTTTGGTCCCCACTCACGTCCACTCCCAGCCCCGTGGCTTCAGGATGGGCTCCAGGTTAGAGGAGACTCTGGCCAGCCCTGCAGAGTGACCAATGGGGAGTGACCAGGGGGGAGTGGGGAGTCACCAGTGAGTGGGGAGTGACCCCCATGAGTGACCAGTGAGTGGGGAGTGACCCCTGGGCGTGCTGTGACCCCCCTGGCCGGGGTCCCCAGCGCCCCCTCCCCTGTCCCCGTCCCCGTCCCCGTCACCCACCGGCCTCGAGGCCGAACTCCAGGTAATCCTCGCGGACCACCAGGGCCAGCATGGCCAGCAGGAGGAAGAAGAAGGCGGAGGTGAGGCACACGGAGCGCTCCCCGCCCTCCTCCGAGCGGAAGTAGTGACGCATCACCATGCAGAACACCTTGCTGGGCGTGGGGACGGCTGTCAAGGAAACGGGGGCACCGCGGGACCCCCAAACTTCCGCTCACCCCCCAGCCGGCCCCGCCACGAAGCCGCCACCACCACCAGCTCCTCTGCAGGGCACCTGCAGAACTCCTCATAAATAACCCCTAAAATTCAGTTTCACCCCTCAGCTGGGAGGGTAAGACAGCAGCGGGGCTCCCCTTTCTGCCTGGCCCCCCAAAGCGAGGATACACGGAGAAGAGGACGGTGAGCAGGCACCAGAGCACGCCCAGGTTGCTCTCCCTGGCGGGGCTCACCAGGCAGAAATAGCCCTCGCTGAAGGCGTAGACGGCGCCGGCGTAGACAGAGAAATCCACGAACCACTGGTACTCCAGGAAATGGCGCAGCACTGCGGGCACGGGGACAGCGTGTCACCGGGCTGGGGACATGTGTGTCACCGGGCTGGGGACATGTGTGTCACCACACTGGGGACATGTGTGTCACCACACTGGGGACACCTCTGTCACCGCTCTGGGGACAGCCCCGCAGCGTCCCCGGGCCTTACCCAGCGCGTCCACGGCCGTGATGGGGCTGGTGTCCAGCTGCAGCTCGATGTCCCGTGGCACCGACAGGGGTCTGTCCTCTGCCACCCCGCTGGCCCTCCTGCAGGGAACCCCAGCAGCGCATGGCTGTCCCCTTGTCACCCATGGCTGTCCCCTTGTCACCTATGGCCATCCCCTTGTCACCCCTGGCACCCTGGGGTGGCCTCTGCTGTCCCCAATCCCAAACGTGTCCCCAGTCCCAAACACGTCCCCAACCCCAAACATGTCCCAGCCCCAAACGTGTCCCAACCCCAAATGTTTCCCCAACCCCAAACATGTCCCAGCCCCAAACGTGTCCCAACCCCAAATGTGTCCCCAACCCCAAACATGTCCCCAACCCCAAATGTGTCCCCAACCCCAAACATGTCCCAGCCCCGATCGTGTCCCGCTCCCACCCCCAGGTGACGCTGACCTGTCCCTCCTGCTCTTGGGGCGCTGCTTCCCGGCCAGGGCGCAGAGCTCCTCGTCCGAGGGGTGCTTGTACCTGTACAGGCTGCAGGGACAGGGGGGTGACAGGGGCTGGCTGTCCCCAGGGGGCACGGGGGACACGGGGGACAGGGACAGAGCCGTACCTGCCGTTGCAGAGCAGCCAGCGGGCGAAGGAGCAGTGCGGGGCCATCTTCTGCATCAGGCTGGCGGCCAGCAGGGTGACCACCACCTGCACCCCCATCACCGCCTGGGCAGGGACACCGGGGTCACCCCCGGGGCTGGGGGCACCTGGGGACACCCCTGGGATCCCTGGGGCTGGGGGGACGAGGGGACACGCCTGCAGTGCAGAGCTGGGCATGGGGCTGTCCCCTTCTCTGGGGACACCCCCGATGTGAAGCCCCCAGGCAGGGACCCTCTGGGACCCCCGGGCAGGGACCCCCTGGCCACGGTCACCGCGGGACCCCCCGGCCGTGCCCAACCCCGGGACCCTTCGGGCAGCCTGGCCATGCAACCCCGCTCAGAACTCTCGGTCCAGCCCCGGTCCATTCCCGGTCTGGTCCCAGTCTATCCCGGTCCATTTCCGGTTCCGGTTCCTCCCCCGGTCCATCCCCGGTCCATCGCGGTTCCCCCCCGGTTTCCCCCGGTCCATCCCGGTCCGTGCCCACCATGCCGGGGTCAGCGCAAAGGCGCCCACAGGAAGCCCCGCCCCCTCGGGCACGCCCCTCTAATCAGCCAATCCCCGGCTGTGTTCCTTTTGATTGGCAGGTTAGTGACCAATGACAGGGCGGCTGTGGGAGGGGCGGGCTTGCGCCGCGCGCGGTTCCGCGGGCGGGGCCTCCCGGGAGAGGCGGGGCCGCGGGTTCGAGTCCCGGCGGGGCCGAGCCCACACGGGATAATCGATCGTATCGATAATATCGGTAATAAATCATATCCGCGTGTCTTCCCTCATCCCCGCCCCGGGCTAACCCTGGGCAAACGCCAGGGACCCACCGAAGCTGACCCACACTCCCCCTCCTCGGCTGACCTGTACAAACCAGACTCGACTCGGGGAAATTAATTTCATTTATTACCAATCAAAGCAGAGCAGCATCATGAGGAATAAAACGAAACCTCAGGGCCACCACCCACATCCCAGTGCCAGGACCCAAATCCCAGTGCCAGGACCCACATCCCAGTGCCAGGACCCACATCCCCGTGCCAGGACCCACATCCCAGTGCCAGGACCCGCAGCCCGGCGCGCTGTGCGCCCATCCCGGCCCATCCCGGGTCCCCAGGGCCCGGCCGTGCCCCTGGTCCAGCCCGGGCCGTTCCCGGGGTTGCCATGGATATCGATCTCCCTGGCGACGGGATGCGCTTCCCGCTAGATGTCGCTTCCGCCCGCGCCCGGAGCATCCCCCGAGGGTCGGGGTACCCCAGAACCCCTCCCCTGGGCAGCCCCCGCTGTGCCCCCCGCCCCAGCCCCTCCACCGATGGAATGCGGTGCCAAAAATCCCCCAAATTCCCCCAAGGTGACCCAGAGCCCAGGGAAGCCTCCTGCTCCGTCACCTTCGATGTCTCCATGCCCTGAGCCCCCAAATCCCCCCAGATTTGACACTCGGCCCCTCCGGAGAGAGCGCGGAGCCTCGGAGCCCCCAGGGCGCCGCTTTCAGCTCGGCCGGGCCACAAAACCCCGAGGGGAAGGTGGAAGATGGATGCTCGGAGCACCCCCGGGGACACAAAGGCGCCTTTGAGCGCTGATTTTACACCGCTCCCCATTAGCATCAGCAAAGGGAGCGCCCGCCGCGGGGCACCGCCGACGCGCGGCCCCCGAGTGTCCCCGAGCGTCCCCAAATCGCTGCTGCGGGGCCACATCCCCGTCCCAGCCGGGGCCACCTCGCTCCGCCGCCCGCCCGTCCTGGCTCGGGGGCGCTCCCACCTCCGTGCCCTCCGCCGGCCGTTTGTGCCCCCTCCCCGAAAGGAAAAAAATAAAATAAAATCCGAGTTTCCCGTGGCGCACAAAGGCGGCGGGCGGGCATTGTCCCGGGGCTGCATCGCATTACCCGGGGCCCGCAGAAATCGCTCGTATTTCACGCTCCATCGAGCAGCTGCCTGTGTATATTTTCTGTGTTGCACTTTTAGCATGACAAAAGGAGAGGGCCTGTGAACTCCTTGCTCTTCAGACCTCTCCGACTTGTCCCCCCGAGCGGAGCCCCCCTCGGTTAGCATAACAAACTGCCACGCTTCCCCTCCCGTGCGGGCTTTTCCCTCCTTTTAGCTCTTTTATTGATTTTATTTATTTATTTTAATTTTTTTTCCCACCGTTAATTTAATGTATAGCTCAGTATTTGGAGGAGGGAGGGCTCGGGGATTTTGGGGATGTCCCTGCTGAGCTTTGGCCCGGCTCTTGTCACCCAGAAAGGTTTGGTGGCATTTCGGAGCTGTCCCCTGAGGAGGGGACAGGGCTGGAGTCACCAAACTCTGAGATCCTCCTGCTGGAGCTGTGGGCTCGCCTTGAAATTTGGTTAAAAAACGGGAAAAAAAAAAAAAAAAAAGAGAATTGTGGGGCTGGAATGAGGCTCATGGGGCTGGGGCAACCTGGCCCTGTCCCCACCTTGTCCCACCTGTCCCTAACCTGTCCCCAGCCTGTCCCCAGCCTGTCCCCAACCTGTCCCCAACCTGTCCCCAGCCTGTCCCACCTGTCCCCAACCTGTCCCCAACCTGTCCCCAGCCTGTCCCCAGCCTGTCCCCACCTTGTCCCACCTGTCCCCAGTCTGTCCCACCTGTTTCCATTCTGAGGAAAGGGGACAGGTGACACCTTGGGACAGGGGAAGGGGACAGGTGACACCTTGGGACAGGGGAAGGGGACAGGTGACACCTTGGGACAGGTGACATTTGTGGCATTTGCCCTTGCCAGGAATTCCTCACCGGGCGCCTCCTCGGGGCGGGGTCTCCTGGGGACACCGGGGACACCGGGGAGCGGCGGTGGCAGCGCCGCACTCACGTCCTGGTCACGGCTGGTGGCCCGAGGAGCTGGGCCCGATGGCCCGGCCGGGGGCTGTGGTCAGCCCGGAGAGCGTCCTGGGGATGGACAGGGATGGACACACCCGAGGTCACTTCAGTCCCCAGGAAGGTCCCTGCTCCCTGCTCCCAGCTCCCAGCTCCCAACTCCCAGCTCCCAGTTCCCGATTCCCAGTTCCCGATTCCCAGTTCCCAATTCCCAGCTCCCAGCTCCCAGCTCCCAGGTCCCAGTTCCCAGTTCCCTGTTCCCAGTTCCCAGTTTCCTGTTCCCAATTCCCAGTTCCCAATTCCCAATTCCCAGTTCCCAGTTCCCAGTTCCCAGTTTCCTGTTTCCAGTTCCCAGTTCCCAATTCCCAATTCCCAATTCCCAATTCCCAATTCCCAGTTCCCAATTCCCAGTTCCCAGTTCCCAGTTCCCAGTTTCCTGTTCCCAATTCCCAATTCCCAATTCCCAATTCCCAGTTCCCAATTCCCAGTTCCCAGTTCCCAATTCCCAGTTCCCAGTTCCCATCTCCCGCACTATCCCACGTCGTTCCAGCCTCTGCCTCACGCAGCCCCGCACGGCCTGAGCCCAAATTCCCTCATTAATTAATCAGCTGGGATAATTAATCAGGGCACCCTGCACGTACAACCCCCAGGGTTGTTTTTGGGGTCTCTGCTGGTTCCCCCAGCCCCAATTCCCGGGATCTTTGGGATTCAGGTCCAGGGGAGGATCCCGACCCCCTCCAGCCCTGAGGATGCCCCCAGGGATTCCCAGGAATTCCCAGAATTCCCAGAATTCCCACGATTTTGGTGCTCACTCTGTTTCCACGATCCCAAGGAAATTTCTGTCCCATCCCAATAGGAACGGGAAGAGCAGGATCTGTTTAATTTGGGAAGGGCTGGATCTGTCTAATCTGGATCTGTTTAATTTGGATCTGTTTAATCTGGATCTGTCTAATTTGGATCTGTCTAATTTGGATCTGTTTAATCTGGATCTGTTTAATCTGGATCTGTTTAATTTGGATCTGTTTAATCTGGATCTGTCTAATTTGGATCTGTTTAATCTGGATCTGTTTAATCTGGATCTGTTTCATTTGGATCTGTCTAATTTGGATCTGTCTAATTTGGATCTGTTTAATTTGGATCTGTCTAATTTGGATCTGTTTAATCTGGATCTGTTTAATCTGGATCTGTCTAATCTGGATCTGTTTAATCTGGATCTGTTTAATCTGGATCTGTTTAATTTGGATCTGTTTCATTTGGATCTGTTTGATTTGGATCTGTCTGATTTGGATCTGTCTAATTTGGATCTGTTTAATCTGGATCTGTTTAATCTGGATCTGTTTAATCTGGATCTGTTTAATCTGGATCCGTTTGATCTGGGAAAAGCTGGGTCTGTTTCAGGGCAGCTCCAACAAATAAACCAAGGAATTTCGGGCAGGAAAACCAGGATTTCTCATTTCTGGAAATCCTCAATATTCCCCTCATGGAACAACCAAGACTCGAGGGTTTTTTGGGGTTTTTTGGGGTGAAACCAACCCCCCAACAAATCCCATTTTTCCAGGGCACAACCAGAGCCGCTGGAACCTCCCCGCTCTCCAAGGACCCCCCTGGGGAAAACCAAAAATCCAAAAGTGGATTTGGGGCAGAACTCAGCGCTTCCAGCCAGGAACACCCCCAGGAAAAGGTGGGGGGAATTCGGGAATTTGGGAATTTGGGATCCCGGGGGTCTCCACTCCCTCCCCCCTCGCCAGGCTGGGAACAGCTTGAGTGTCCAGGCGGGAATTCATTTAAATAAATTTCCATAGGGATTAATTCCACCCTTCCCGGCAGCCCGTGGGACTGGGGAGGTGGGAAAATGAGGAGGAGGAGGAGGAGGAGCTGCCCTTCCTCCCCAGCTTTGGGAATGTCTGGAGCCCATCCCGACCCTCCCAAATCTCTGCTCCCAAGGTTGGAAGATTCCCCAAATTCCCCAAATTTCCCCCCAAAAATTTCCAAGAATCGCCCCCCCCCCCCAAAAAAAAATCCCATCAATGAGAGGAATTTGGGATGCAGAAAGGGAATTTCCACGGTGGAAAATAAAATAAAATAAAATAAAATAAAATAAAATAAAATAAAATAAAATAAAATAAAATAAAATAAAATAAAATAAAATAAAATAAAATAAAATTTTAAATAAATAAATATTTAAATTAAATCGACAAATAAATAAATAAAATGAATGCATAAATAAAATACAATAGAATAAGCAAATTAAATAAATAAATTTTAAAAGGTAAACAGATTTCTAAAAATCCCATTAATGACAGGAATTTGGGATGCATAAAGGGAATTTCCAGGGTGGGAAACCCACGGATGCTAATTAATAAAATAAATAAATAAATACATACATACATAAAATGAATACGTAAATTAAATACAATAGAATAAGTAAATAAAATAAAATAACCAAATAAAAAATAAGTAAATAAAAGGAATGCATAAATAAAATACAATAGAATAAGTAAATGAAATACAAAAATAACACTTAAATAAAATAAATAGAAATATAATAAAAATTAATAAATAACAGAAATAAAATAGAATAAAAATAAAATAAGAATAAATAAAATAAAATTATGAAATAAAATTTAAAAAATAGAAAACAAAATAAAATAAAATAATAAATTTAAAAGGCATTTTGGGCTCAATCCCCGTGCCTCAGTTTCCCCTCCATCGCCCCTTCATTCCACCCAATCTCCCCAAAACCTTCAACTACAAAATCACCAAATGACAAAACATTTTCCGCGGGCGGGGGGTGACAAGAAGCGATTTTGATGAGTTAAGAAGGGGAAACCCCGGGCAGGAGCCGCGGCGCCCTTGACCCGCGGCCGTCCCGCGCAGCTGCCGGGGCTCAATGGGGGCTTTGTCCCCTCCCGGGATATTTATGGGGCCGGCGGTGCCGCGACACCCGCGGGATTTATGGCATTTCCAGATTTCCAGCTGCTCCTCGGCCTGGCCCGGCCTTTCCCCCACCCTGGGAGGTTTTTCCCATCCCGGTTTTTTCCCCCATTTTTCAGCAAAAAAAAAGAGATTTAAAAGCGAACAGGTGGGGGGGGAGTTCCCTCTTTTCCCCATTTTCCCCCCTCTTTTCCCCTTTTCCCCCTTTTTTCCCCTCTCTTATTTTCCCAAAAAAAACCCAACACCCAATTTAAAACCAAACAGGTGGGGAGATTATCCCACTTTTCCCTTTTTGGTTTTTTTCCTTGAAAAAAGACTGGGGCTGGGACTGGGACTGGGACTGGGACTGGGGTTGGGACTGGGACTGGGACTGGGACTGGGGTTGGGACTGGGGCTGGGACTGGACTGGGACTGGGACTGGGACTGGGGTTGGGACTGGGGTTGGGAATGGGAATGGGACTGGGAATGGGACTGGGACTGGGGCTGGGTTGTGGGCTTTTCCTCTGGGCTGGGTGGGAATTTTTTCTCCTGACCCCAAACACCCCACGGGAGGGAGGAGGAGGAGGATGAGGATGATCCAGAGCCACTTCCCGCCGTTTCCCCAGAGGAAATCCCGGATTTTCCTCCTCTTCCCCAGGCGGGGCCGCGACCGCCCGGGAACCTCCCGGCTCCTGCCCTGTCCCTGCCCTGTCCCCTCCCGGTCCCATTCCTGTTCCCATTCCCTGTCCCTTTCCTGGTCCCCATTCTGGTCCCATTCCCACTCCCTTTTCCAGATCATCCCCAACCCCATTCCCAGTCCCATTCCCAATCCCATCCAATTCCCATTCCCGGGGCTCCTCCATGGCCCCACAGCCACGCCAGCCACACCCAGATCCCAAATGTCACCAGCGCCAGAATGTCACTGGTGTCACCTCCCCAATGTCACCAGTGCCACCTCCCCAATGTCACTGGTGCCACCTCTCCAGTGTCACCAGTGCCACCTCTCCAGTGTCACCTCTCCAATGTCACCAGTGCCACCTCCCCAATGTCACTGGTGCCACCTCTCCAATGTCACCAGTGCCACCTCCCCAGTGTCACCGGTGTCACCTCTCCAGTGTCACCTCCCCAATGTCACCTCTCCAGTGTCACCAGTGTCACCTCTCCAGTGCCACCTCCCCAGTGTCACCGGTGTCACCTCTCCAATGTCACCAATGTCACCTCCCCAGTGTCACCAATGTCACCTCTCCAGTGTCACCTCTCCAGTGTCACCAGTGCCACCTCCCCAGTGTCACCAGTGCCACCTCCCACCGCCTCCCGCCCTCCCCGCGGTGACAACGCCCCCCTGGCACCAGCGGGGCAGGGTGGGAGGGCCCGGAAAGCCACAACCTCGGGGTTTTGGGGAAAAGCTGGAGAAGCAGAGCTCCTTTCGGAGGCCCCGTGCCCTGTCCATGCAGGGCAGGGACGCAGGGAGGGACACGGAACATTCCGGAAACACCCGGATAAACCCCGGCGGGAACCGCGCGCTAACCACGAGGCCACGGCGCCGGGGCACCGCCTCAAACCACCGCGGAAAAAAACCTAAAAACCCCAAAATGCCTTCCCTGAGCTCCCCAAAGCCCCCCGGGGAACCCCGGCTGGGCCCAGCCTCGGGTCCAGTTTAGCTGAGCTCGGCTTAACCGTGGGGCAGAGCTGAGCGCGCACACTGAGCGCCGTAATGACCAACCCGGGAAAAAACCCAAAAAACCCCAAAAAACCCCAAAAAACCCCCAAAAACCCCACGGGGATGAGCCAGGACTCTCCCTGAGCTCTCCAAAACCCCCTGGGGACCCTCAGCTGGGCCCGGCTTTGGCTGAGCTCGGCTTAATTGTGGGGCAAAGCCCAGCGCGCACGCTGAGCGCCGTAATTAGCAGCCCTGCCCCCAGCAGCAGCTCCTGATGATGATGATGATGATGATGATGGTGGCGGTGGCTAATTTGCTCTGCATCTGGGCCCCCACCTGCTCTGAATATGCAAACGCCGCTGATTTGCTCCTCGGGGAGGGGGGCAAGGAACAAAGAGACCCCACAAAGGAACCCGAGAGCCGCACCCAGCACGGGGGAGTTTGGGCTGAAAGGGAATTCCCTGGGTTGGCCAAAATGGGGGGAATTCGGCCTTAAAGAGGATTTCTTGGGATTGCCAAAGTGGGGGGAATTCGGCCTTAAAGGGAATTTCCTGTATCTGCCAAAATGGGAGGAATTCGGCCTTAAAGAGAATTTCTTGGGATTGCCAAAATGGGGGGAATTTGGCCTTAAAGGGAATTCCCTGGGTTGGCCAAAATGGGGGGAATTCAGCCTAAAATGGAATTTCTTGGGATTGCCAAAATGGGAGGAATTTGGCCTTAAAGGGAATTCCCTGGGTTGGCCAAAATGGGGGGAATTCAGCCTAAAATGGAATTTCTTGGGATTGCCAAAGTGGGGAGGATTCAGCCTTAAAGCTGGTTTGCTGAAACGGGGGGAGTTTGGCCTTAAAGGGAATTCCCTGGGTTTGTTGAAGTCGGGAGCGTTCGGCCTAAGGGAGAATTTCCTGGGTTTGACAGAATGGGGAGAGTTTGGCCTTAAAGGGAATTTCCTTGGTTTTCCAAAACGTGGAGATTTCTGCTCTGCAGCCGAATCTCTGTTTTTTTCCAAAATGAGATTTTGACCCTACAGCCAAATATTCTCGATTTGGCAAAATGTGGAGATTTCGGCCTTGCGGGTGAATTTCCTTGGCTTTCCAAAATGAGATTTCCCCCTTACAGCCAAATTTCCCCATTTTTCCAAAATGAAATTGCAGCCCTACAGCCAAATTTCCAAGGTTTTCCAAAGTGAGAATTTGCCTATTTTCTTTCCTTTTTCCCCCTTTTTTCCCCCCCATCTCTCTCCCAATCCTGAGCGCTTCCTTTATGTTTATTTTATTTATTTTATTTTATGAAATGGAACCCTTGGGATCATCTCGGTTCTCCTCCATCCTTCCTTCCTCCCTTTTCCTTTTTAATTTATTTAAAAAATCATTTAAATATATTAATTTTTTCCCCTTTTTTTTTTTTTTTTCCTCAGCTATGGAAGAAAATTATGAATGGAAAGGAGGAGGCTGGGCTGGATTAAAACCGAGACAAAAGAAGGGAAAAAAAAAAAAATCATCCTCGCTTGTTTTCCTTTGCCGCGGGGAATCCACGTGGGGAAGGCGGGGAAAAAAAAAAAGGGAAAAAAATAATTTCAAAAGTGGCAAGAGGAGAAATAAATCCTGCCTGGAAAAGCTCCATGGGAGATTTCCAGCCTGGCCCTTCCTCCTGGATGGAAAACGGGGACACAGGGATGCCAAAATATCGATGGTTTCTCCCTTTTATCTCCACAGTTTTTAGGATTTTTGCTCCATTTTCCCTCCCTCTTGGGATTATTTTTCTCCCCTGCCCCGTGGATCCTCCTCCTCCTCTCTCCCCCTTTCCCTTTTGCCCTCCTTGGGAATTCAGGGGGCATTTCCTGATCTTTTTTCTGGAAATTCCAGGTGTCCTGAAACCCAAAAATTCATCCCAAAAGCCCCAAAACCACAAAATTCATCCCAACCCCTCTGGCTCCCGTTGGCTCTGCCCACGGAGGAGCCAGGGTTAAAAAAATCCCATTTTTATATATTTGTATATTGTTATATGGATATCTTGTTATATTGTTATATTGTTATAATTTTATATTTTGTAATTTTATATAGTTACATGTTTTAGTTATATATTTTATATTTCTATATTTATACACACAAATATATTTGTATTTTTCTATATTTCTATATATTTAATATATAGAAATATTTATAACTATATTATCTATATATTTATATATTTATATATTTATATATTTATATATTTATATATTTATATATTTATAATTCCAGCCTATTTCTTGTTTCCAGGTCGATTTTCGACTTTTCCTGGAATTTAATACCCTTAAAATGTTCCAAATATTCCCTCAAAGTATTCCCAATTTCAAACAAAGCAATCCCAGCAACTCTCCCAAAAAAAAAAAAAAAAAAAAAAAAAACCCTGGGGGCTTTTCTGGAATTTCCCCAAATTTCCTTTGTTTGCTTTATGAGTGGAGTTGGGGGAGAAAAGGGAAATAAATGCAAATATAAAATTATAAAATATAATTTTATAAAAATATCCCAAAGTGATTTATTTTCCTTTCATTTCCTTGAAAAACTTGAATTCCCAGTTGAAAAAAAAAAAAATCCCTTTTTTGTGTGTTGGAATCTCCTTCAATCCTCACTTCTTTCCTTTCCCATCCCAAAAAAAAACCCTGGGATAAATCCCAAAAAAAAGCTGGGGAAAAAAAGGGAATTTTGGGGAATTTGAGGATCAGAGAGGCTCAAAACATGAAAATGGGAAAAACTGGGGAAAATGAGAAAATTGGGGGAAATTGGGGGTAAGTCGGGAAAAATTGGGGGAAATTGGGGGAAAAATGGGGAAATTGGGGGAAATTGGGGAAATGGGGAAAACAGGAAAAACTGGGGAAAGTTGGGGGGAAATTGGAGAAAATTGGAGAAAATTGGAGAAAATTTGGGAAAAATTGGGTGGAAATTGGGGGAATTGGGGGGAAATTGGGGGAAAAATTGCAGAAATTGGGGGAAGATTGGAGGGAAATTGGGGGAATTGGGGAAAAAGAGAGGAAAAAAGGGAAGGGAGAGAGGGGCTGAGGAGAAAGGCCGGGAGGAAAAAGAAAAAAGGGAATCTGGTGATGAGCACCCGGCTGGGGAGGGCAGGGCAGGGGGGGCCGATGGCTTAATTACCATATTCAAATCTAATTAATTCCCCTTTGCATAAAAAGGCCACGGCGGGCGTGGGACCGGCCCTGCAGATGGAGTCCCAGGATCTGAACCAGCACAGGCTGCACAGGAGGAGGAGGAGGAGGAGGAGGAGGAGGAGGAGGAGGAGGAGGAGGAAGAAAAGCGGGAGGATGAGGAGGAGGAAAAGGATGAGGAAGATGAGGAGGAAAAGCACGAGCAGGATGAGGAGGATGAGGAGGAGGAGGAGGAAAAGCAGGAGGAGGAGGAGGAGGAGAAAGAGAATGAGGAGGATGAGGATGAGGATGAGGAGGATGAGGAGGATGAGGAGGGTGACGAAGAGGAGGAGGAAGATGAGGAGGATGAGGATGAGGAGGGTGAGGAGAAAGATGAGGAGGATGAGGAGGATGAGGATGAGGATGAGGATGAGGAGGATGAGGAGGGTGAGGAGGATGAGGATGAGGAGGGTGAGGAAGAGGAGTGTGAGGATGAAGATGAGGAGGATGAGGAGGGTGAGGAAGAGGAGGGTGAGGATGAAGATGAGGAGGAAGAGGAGGGTGAGGATGAGGAGGGTGAGGATGAGGATGAGGAGGAAGAGGAGGGTGAGGAAGAGGAGGATGAGGATGAAGATGAGGAGGATGAAGATGAGGAGGATGAGGAGGGTGAGGATGAGGAGGATGAGGAGGATGAGGAGGAAGATGAGGAGGAAGAGGAGGGTGAGGATGAGGAGGATGAGGAAGAGGAGGGTGAGGAGGATGAGGATGAGGAGGGTGAGGAAGAGGAGGGTGAGGATGAGGAAGAGGAGGAAGAGGAGGGTGAGGAGGGTGAGGATGAGGATGAGGAGGAAGAGGAGGGTGAGGAGGATGAGGATGAAGATGAGGAGGAAGAGGAGGGTGAGGAAGAGGAGGGTGAGGATGAGGAAGAGGAGGGTGAGGAGGGTGAGGATGAAGATGAGGAGGAAGAGGAGAATGAGGATGAGGAGGATGAGGAGGAAGAGGAGGGTGAGGAAGAGGAGGTGAGGATGAAGATGAGGAGGAAGAGGAGGGTGAGGAGGATGAGGATGAGGAGGGTGAGGAAGAGGAGGGTGAGGATGAAGATGAGGAGGAAGAGGAGGGTGAGGAAGAGGAGGATGAGGATGAAGATGAGGAGGAAGAGGAGGGTGAGGGTGGCCGCCCAGGGCATGGAGCAGCTGCCAGGGGCACCCGTGGTGGCCTTGGAGGGTTCAAGGCTGGGAACGAGGGAAAGATGTGGGAAAGGTTTGGAATTTGGGCCGTTTGAGGCCTCAGGACCAGCTGGAGACTCCAAATCCAGCCCCACCACGGCCTTGGAGGGTTCAAGGCTGGGAATGAAGGGAAAGATGGGGGAAAAGTCCCAAATTTCAGGGGTTTGAGGCCTCTCAGGCTCAGCCGGGGCTCCCAAATCCATCCCAGGCTGCAGGGACAGAGCTGACCCCGATCCCGAATGCAGATTCGGGATTTGTGTCCCCAGGGCTGGGGGAGAGGAACCCACAGCAAAATTCCAGCCCCACCTTCCCACCAGGAAAACCCAACCTGCCACACCCAGCCTCATTTTGGGCTATTTCAGGGGGAAAATTGGGATTATTGCCCTCATCCCCCCCTGCTTGGGACGAGAAAATCCTGCTGGAAAAATCCTGACCCCGGGAAAGGTGGAAGCTGTTCTTCCTAATGCTTTGGACAGCTCTGTCACGAGGAGGGGATGGAAAAAAGAGAACTCGGAGGAGGGAGGACCTGGGGGGATGAGGATTCTTTCCCTTGACTGATTCCCCGGGATGGGATCGGCTGCGGGCCCTGCTCATCCCCACCGCCTCCCCCGAGCTGGGCCCTGGGGCTGGAACCCCAAAAGCAGCGCCCAGGAAGGGGTTAAACCCCGGGAAAACCGGGCTGGAAATGGTTAAACCCCGGGAAAACCGGGCTGGAAGGGGTTAAACCCCGGGGAAATGGGGCTGGAAGGGGTTAAACCCTGGAAAACCGGGCTGGAAGGGGTTAAACCACGGGAAAATGGGGCTGGAAGGGGTTAAACCCCGGGGAAATCGGGCTGGAAGGGGTTAAACCCCGGGAAAACCGGGCTGGAAATGGTTAAACCCCGGGAAAATGGGGCTGGAAGGGGTTAAACCCTGGAAAACCGGGATTGGATGGAGAAGCAGGGGGGAAATGGAGGGAAATTCCCATTTAAGGGGATTAAAGGGTGGGTTTGGGCGGTGGACGGGAGATTTTGCGGTGTAAATTAGAAGGGAAATGGGGGAAAAGTCGATTTTTTTTGGGGATCCCGAACAATCTGGTTTTCCAGCAGCTCCGGCAGGGCGCGGGATCGGAATATTTCCCAAGAGAAATGTCAATAAAATGAGGATAAAAATGGGGGTTTCCCCCCAAAAAATCACAGGAAAAGGATCGGGATGGGGCCTCACTGCTGCTCCCTGATGCCCCAAACCCCTGGGGGAGATCCCACATGGAAAACCCAACTCAGGCTCTGCAGGAAAGGAGAGAAAAGCGGGAAAACCCCAAACTTACCCCGTCCAGCCTTGGGCAGGCGGAGCCGGCACCGCCGGGGTCCCGCGGGGACGGGGCGGGGGCGGCGCGGCCCCTCCGAGCCCCAAAATCCCAGGAAATCGGGGATCCCGGGGCTCCCCGGGCAGGAAATCCCAGCCCTCGGCCGCTCCCGGGCTGCTCCCGCCGGGATTTCTGGGATTTGGGATCTTCCCACGGCTCCGTTCCCGTGCCTGGTGAGGGATGGGGATGGATCGGGGCGAGGTGGGAGTTGGGATCTGCAAGAAATGGGATGAGGGGCTCTGTCAGCTCCAAATCCTGACGGAACACCTCCAAATTCTGGGAATCTGGGAATCTGGGAATCTGGGAATCCAGGATTTAGATATTCTGGGATTTGGTGATTCTGACATCCTGGGATCCTGAGATTCTGGGATTCTGTGACTCAGAGATTCTGAGATTTGGGGATTCAGAGATTCTGGGATTCGGGGATTCAGAGATTCTGGGATTTTTGGGATTCTGGGATTCTGGGATTTGGGGATTTGGGGATTCAGAGATTCTGGGATTCAGAGATTCTGGGATTCTGGGAATCCAGGACTTAGAGATTCTGGGATTTGGTGATTCTGACATCCTGGGATCCTGAGATTCTGGGATTCTGTGACTCAGAGATTCTGGGATTCTGGGATTTGGGGATTCAGAGATTCTGGGATTTGGGGATTCAGAGATTCTGGGATTTTTGGGATTCTGGGATTCTGGCAGTGCTGACATTCGAGGAGCACGTGGAATTGTGTTTCCCCAAATTCCAGCCTGCCGGTCGGGCTGCCCGCGCGCTGAGGGACCCTGCTGGCTGCCAGGCACTGCAGGGACATCTGGCCACCAGCCCAGGCCCTCCCGAGGGGTCACGGCGGGGTCGGAACGTCGGGAAAATCCCAAATCCCAACGCGCCAGGAGCTCCCGGCATTCCCAGCCACAGCCCGGTGACGTTCGAGGTGACAGCAGCAGCCACCAGCCCAGCCTGGAGGTGACACCTCGGGAGCACAGAACAGCTCCCTGCTGCTTCTGGGGGTCCAGCGAAGGATGGGCCCTTCCAGCAGGTTCCATCCTGATCCCAAATCCCTTTTTCCAGAACATTTCCCTGCTGATTTTTAGGGTTCCTGCATAGGGTGGGCCCTTCCAGCAGGTTCCACCCCGACCCCACATCCCTCCTTCCCTGTGGGTTTTTAGGGTTAAGGTTCCTGTGTAGGATGAGCCCCTCAGTGGTTCCATCCCCACCCCACATCCCTCTTTTCCAGAACATTTTCCTGCCCGTTTTTAGGGTAGGATCGGCCTTTCCAGCAGGTTCCATCCCCACCCCACATCCCTCTTTTCCGGAACATTTTCCTGTCGGTTTTTAGGATGCAGATTCGTGTGTAGGACAAGCTCCTCGGGGAGCTCCATCCCGACCCCAAATCCCCTTTTCCCGGAACATTTTCCTTGCTGCTTTTTAGGGTTCCCGTGTAGGATGAGCCTTTCCAGCAGGTTCCACCCCGAGCCCAAATCCCCTTTTCCCGGAACATTTCCCCGCTGTTTTTTAGGGTTCCTGCACAGAACGGCCCCCCCCGAGTGGCTCCCACCCCGACCCCCATCCCGGGCGCTGCGGGGCGGAACCGGGCGGCTCCGGGGAGAGGCGGCGGGGACCGAGGGGATGGTTAGGGTGGCCCGCGGAGTAATTATCTCATTGGGCAACTAATACCCTTTCAAGCGGAGCGGGGTGGGGAAGCATTGTTCGGGCCGAGGGATTACATCAACCCGCCCGAGCAGACAATGTGCTCCCCCTGGGAAGAGCAGCTCAGCCCCGGGGGACGGCAGGAGGCGCGGCCCGAGCTGTCTCAATTAGCGGCTGTCCCGCCGCGGAACGGGGTGGCGGGGGCTCCTCGGGGGGCCCGGGGGCACCTTCAGCATCCTTAACCCTTCCAGGGAATTTCAGCCCTGCGGGGACAGCGGGATGCCAGCAGGGCTGGCTGCGTCCCCTCCTCCCCCGGCGTGCTGTGGGAGGAAGAACGCGGCCTCGTTTTCTCGTTTTCTCGTTTTCTCGTTTTCCCCTTTTCCCGTTTTCTCGTTTTCCCGTTTTCTCGTTTTCCCGTTTTCCCGTTTTCTCGTTTTCCCGTTTTCTCGTTTTCTCGTTTTCCCGTTTTCTCGTTTTCCCGTTTTCCCGTTTTCTCGTTTTCCCGTTTTCCCGTTTTCCCGTTTTTCTGCCCGTTTTTTGCCTCCTCAGAGCTCAGTGCCAGCCCCTTCCAGCCTCCCCGCGCTGTCCTCGCATCGGGCTGGGGACAGCGGGGTGGCACGGCAGTGTCCCCAAGGCCAAACAGCAGCGCGGGGGGAGGACGAAAACAGCCCTGGCACCGGTACCGGGGCACGGCAGCTCCACCGGTACCGGGGCACCGCCGCCCCTCCATCCCTCGGGGGGCACCGCAGTTCCCCCATCCCGGGGGCACCGCAGCCCCTCCGGCCCCCGGCCCCGGCCGTGCCCGGCGCTGGGGACGCTCGGGGCCGGCTCCGCGCTCGCTCAGCCGTGAGGCCGCCGCGCCAGGTTAGCGGCGGGGCGAGGGGCCGGCCCCACCTGGCCCTCGCCATCCGTGGGGTGATTAAACACGGGGCTCCCAGCTGCCATACATTTTTAAATAAATGAATAATACATAGCGGGGGTGATAAATAAATAACGGCCGTACATTTGAACTTAGCCTCTGAGAAAATCCTTTTAGTTCAAAAGGAGCGGGGCGCTCGGAAAGGGGAGCCCATGCATTTTGAATGGGCTGCCATGGAGTGTCAGCGACCGGCGGCGGAGACGAGGGGGAGGGAGGGAGGGAGGAGGGAAAGAGGGAAAGGGGGAAGGAGGAACAACTTGGGAAGGAGGGGAGGAGGAAAAGAGGGAAAGAGGAAAAGAGGGAGAGGGGGAAAGTGGGAAAGAGGAAAGAGAAAAATAGGGAAGGAGGAAAGAGGAAAAGAGGGAAGGAGGAAAAGTGGGAAGGAGAGAGAGAAGAAAAGAGGGAACGTGGAAAAGAGGAAGAGGGAAAGAGCTAAAAAGGGAAAGAGGAGAAGAGGGAAGTGGTGAAGGAAGGAAGGAAGGAAGGAAGGAAGGAAGGAAGGAAGGAAGGAAGGAAGGAAGGAAGGAAGGAAGGAAGGAAGGAAGGAAGGAAGGAAGGAAGGAAGGAAGGAAGGAAGGAAGGAAGGAAGGAAGGAAGGAAGGAAGGAAGGAAGGAAGGAAGGAAGGAAGGAAGGAAGGAAGGAAGGAAGGAAGGAAGGAAGGAAGGAAGGAAGGAAGGAAGGAAGGAAGGAAGGAAGGAAGGAAGGAAGGAAGGAAGGAAGGAATTTCCATCCTGCCCATCTCATCATTCCCCAGAAGGGGCGATTCCCATCTCCCTCCATCTCCTCCCCCAGAGGTGTGAGTCCCCTCCTGCCCCATCTCCCGAGCCCCCCGCTCTCCCCAGCTGGGCCCGGGCCCTGCCGCCCCCTCCCGGTCCCGTCTGCAGCAGCTGCCGGCCCCGAGCGCTCGGCCCTGGTCGGGTGCGGGGAGAGCCGGGACAGGGGCGGGAGGGACGGAAAATAGAACAACAACAACAACAACAGAAACCCAACAGAACAAAGGAAACCACGAACCCCAAACAGCCCGGGGTGCCGGCAGCAGGATTTCCATCTGCCCCCATCTCCCCCAAATGGGGAAATCTCCATCCTCCCCCATCCTGAGAGGGGCTGCTCCATCCCAACACCTCCCAGGATGGGGAAATTTCAATCTCCCCCCATCCTCAAGGGGAAATTTCCATCTCCTCCCATCTCAGCCCCTCCAAAAGGGGGGAATCTCCATCCTCCCATTTCATCGTCCCCCGAGATGGGGAAATTTCAATCTCCCCCCATCCTCAAAGGGGAAATCTCCACCTCCCCCATCTCATCATCCCCCAAAGGGGAAATCTCCATCCTCTATCCATCTCCACATCCCCCAAGAGGTGTAAATCTCCATCCTGCCCATCACACCATCCCCAAACGGGGAATTTTTTGGAATCTCCATCCTGCCCATCACACCATCCCCCAAAAAGATTGGGAATTTTTTGGGATCTCCATCCTGCCCATCACATCATCCCTAAAAAGGGGAATTTTTTGGCATCTCCATCCTCCCCATCACACCACCCCCCAAATGGGGAATATTTTGGGATCTCCATCCTGCCCATCACACCATCCCTAAAAAAGGGAATTTTTTGGAGTTTCCATCCTGCCCATCACACCACCCCCCAAAGGATTGGGAATTTTTTGGCATCTCCATCCCGGCGGCGGCACGGGGAGGGTTTGAGCGGCGCTGGGGCCGGCGGGGGAGGCGGCCGGGGCCCGGTGAGTGTCGGAGCGTGCGCGCTCTGCCGGGGCTGCGGCGGGCGCCGCGCGGGGCTCGGGCTCTGTGTGTGTCGCTGACCCCGCCGGGAGGGCTCCGTCCCCGGCCGCGCTGCTCCGGGCGTGGGAAAAAGGCCCGGGCTCTTTTCACAGCTGTTCTCGCTGCTGCACTGAGCTAATGGAGGGGCTCCCTCCCCTCCCTCCCCTCCCCTCCCTCCCCTCCCTCTCCTCCTTCCCCGCCGGCTTTTCAGGCCTTGAGCGCCAAAAAAAAAACCAAAAAAAAAAGAAAAAACAGAAGGAGAAAAAAAAAAAAAACAAAACAAAAAAAGCCCATTCAGGAGTGGCTAAAAGCACAAAACCACAAAACAAACCACAAAACCACAAAAAAAACCCACAAAACCACAAAAAAACCCACAAAACCACAAAAAAACCCCACAAAACCACAAAAAACCCCACAAAACCACAAAAAAAACCCCACAAAACCACAAACCCACACCTCATTGTTCCCGGAGAGAAGCAGAGCACCAGGCGAGGGGCGCACACGCGTGTGCAAGGGTGGGGACACAGGTGTGCAAAGCCAGGGATGCACACGCGTGTGCAAGGCCGGGGTGAGCACGTGTGGCCCCTCCAAGGTCTGGGAAGTGCGGCTGGGGAGGGGATTTCAGCCCTAAAGGGAGGTTTGGGAATGGGGAATGGGGTTTGGGAATGGGGAATGGGGAATGGGGAATGGGGAATGGGGAATGGGGTTTGGGGTTTGGGAATGGGGAATGGGGTTTGGGAATGGGGAATGGGGAATGGGGTTTGGGAATGGGGTTTGGGGTTTGGGAATGGGGTTTGGGGTTCGGGAGGTTCCTGGTGTTGGGGTCTCTGTCCCCCTCCCCAGTCTGGCCCTGATGTTGGGATGTTTGGGTTTGGGGTTAGAAATGGGGTTTGGAAAGTGGCAGAGGTCGGGGCTGGTGTGGAAGCACAGAGGGGAGGGGACGCAGGGATGGTGACCCCGCTGTCCTACAGGACACGGCCTGGGGACCCCAAAATCCCCATCTTTGACTGCACTCCACACTTCAGGCATGAGGACCCGAAAACCCTCGGCCACGGGGACCCCAGAACCCCCTAAAGCAGCACCAGGCTCGTGGTTTTCATTAGAAATAAATAAATCCATTTCTGGTGGAGGCAGAGGAAACCTCGAAAACACCGCCCCCAAAGCTCCCCCAGCACAACCCTCTGGCAGAATTTTTATTTTTATTATTTTTAATTTTATTTTTAATTTTAAATTTTTATATTTTTCATTTTATTTTTATTTTATTTTTATTTTTATATTTTATTTAATTGTTATTGTTATTGTTAGTGTTATTTTATTTTCATTTTTCTTTTTCTTTTATCTTTATTTTTATTCTTTGTATTAATTTCTAATTTTAAATTTTATATTTTATAATTTTTTTATTATTTATATTTTAAATTATTATTATTATTATTATTATTATTATTATTATTATTATTATTATTATTATTATTATTATTATTTAAAATATTTTTATTATTTTATTTAATTTCATTTCCATTTTTACTTTTAATATCATTTTCATTTTCATTTCTATTTTGAAGCACTCGGGTTTGTTTTTCCCTCTGACACGGGAGCAGCCGGACGGACACACGGACACGGCGACGTCCCCGGGTGCTTTTCCCGCCTGACCTTTCCCGGTGGCTCCTGATCAGATCCTTTGTGACACGAGCGGGGCCGGGGACACCTCCCGTGGCCACGAGCGCGTCCCTGTCACCACGAGCGCGTCCCTGTCACCTGCCATTAGCGCAACGGGGCCGCGCCACCGCGCTCCTTCCGCACCAGCAACGGCGCCAGCGCCAGCCCGGGGGTGCCCGCGGCGCCCGCGCCCTGAAATCCCAGGGAAATACGATGGAAATCCCATGGAAATATCCCATGGAAATACCATGGAGATGCCATGGAAATATCCCATGGAGATCCCATGGAAATTCCCTGGAAATATCCCATGGAGATCCCATGGAAATTCCCTGGAAATATCCCATGGAGATCCCATGGAAATCCTATGGAAATATCCCATGGAAATCCCATGGAAATCCTATGGAAATATCCCATGGAGATCCCATGGAAATTCCCTGGAAATATCCCATGGAAATCCCATGGAGATCCCATGGAAATATCCCATGGAAATCCTATGGAAATATCCCATGGAGATCCCATGGAAATTCCCTGGAAATCCCATGGAGATCCCATGGAGATTCTATGGAAATATCCCATGGAAATATCCCATGGAAATATCCCATGGAAAGTCCCATGGAAACCCCATGGAAATCCCATGGAAATATCCCATAGAAATACAATGGAAATCCCATTGAAATCCCATGGAAATATCCCATAGAAACCCTATTGAAATCTCATGGAAATACCATAGAAATATCCCATGGAAATCCCTTCAAATTATCCCATAGAAATGCTGTGGATTTGGATTTAGGTTTAGATTTAGCTTTGGGTTTGATTTGGTTTTGGATTTGGGTTTGGATTTAGGTTTGGGTTTAGGTTTGGATTTAGGTTTGGGTTTGGGTTTGGATTTGGGTTTGATTTAGGTTTGGATTTAGGTTTGGGTTTAGGTTTGGGTTTTGGTTTGGGTTTGGTTTTGGATTTAGGTTTGCATTTAGGTTTGTGTTTGGGTTTGGTTTTGCAGGGGGACACAGCGCAGCCACCCCAAAGCCGGGTCCGGGGCGTCACCGACCCCAGCTCCCGTCCCCAGCCCAGGCCGAGCTCCTGCTCCTCCCGTTTTCAGCATTCCCATCACCCGCAGCATTCCCAGCCCTCCTTCCCGGCATTCCCGCTTTTCCCGGCTGCTTTGGACTTCCCCGCCCCGCACAGCCCTGGAGTTTCCATAGAAACATGAAGACATTAAACTGTAAATAATAATTTCTCCATTAAAAAATAAATAAAATAAAATAAAAAACAGAGCGAGAACATGCGGCTGCAGCAGGTGGGGCTGGGAACGGAGATCCAAGGAACTGATCCCAGAAATCCGGGGGAGAAATCCTGAACTTCTGGAAGCAGATCCCGATGTCCTGGGACTGTCCCTGCACTTGGGGTCCCCCCATCCCAGCTGGGTTCAGCTCCATCCCTCCAGCACTGCCGGGGTTTCCCACCTCTCCCTCCTCCTCTCCCTCCTCCTCCTCCTCCTCCTCCTCCTCCTCCAGCCCCTGATTTTTCCAGGCTGGAATTTCCATCCATGAAAAATCTAAAGAGTAAAAATCCAGGATCTTCCATCAGCAGCTAAAGAGTAAAAATCCAGGATCTTCCCCAACCCAACGGGGAGGAATTGTTCTTCACCATGGCCAGGGCTCTGCGGGTTCCTAAATTAAGCTCAGCTTAAACCCATTGCTGGATTTTCCATTCCCTCCATTCCCTAAATGGTTTTGTCCAAGGTTTCCACCCTTTTGTGTCCCTTTTTGTCATAAATGATCTTTTTCCTCTGCCTCGCTGCTGTCAGGTTGAAGAATCGTCAGTTTGGGGTGGGAAATGTCAGGGCTGGAGGGTGGCACAGGCTGCGGGCCCAGGGATGGGGAAATTCGGGATTTAAGGTTAAAGTCAGGTGCCAGGAGCTCTGGGAATGATGCTGGTCGTGTGGACAGCTCCGAACTCCCATTCCCAATAAAATCCTGGGTATTGTGCTGCTGGCGGGGAGGTCGGGTTATTTTTGGGGTTTTTGGCTGATCCCATCACCAGGCCGGGGTGGAGCTGCCTCCTCTCACACCCCAAACCTGGCACCGCTCACCCCAGGGCTCCTCTTCATCCCAACCTCAATCCCAAAGCACCACCCCAGCATCCCAAAAACGGAGCCATTCCCATCCTCAGGGGATTTTGGGAGCACCCCCTTGCCCCCTCCTCGCTCTGCTGTGCTGGGTTAGGGGTGCTCACCCCAAATCCTCTTCCAGTGCTGGCAACCAGGATGGAGATTCCCAGCTCATCCCAAATCCATCATCACTGCCCAGGACAGAGATTCCCAGCTCATCCCAAATCCATGGCTGGGAATCAGGACGGAGATTCCCAGCTCATCCCAAATCCATCAGGGGTCCAAGGATGGGAACCAGGATGGAAATTCCCGGTTTATCCCAAACCCATCTCTGCCCAGGGCTGGGATCCCCCCTGCCCCCAGAGGGTCCGTTCCCCCGGGAGCTGCGGGATTATCCCCTGGGAACATCCCCTGGGAACATCCTGGGAACGAGATTGCAGCTCAGGGCCCGATGGGGACGAGGAAGGAGATGGGATCAAGGGGAGATAATGAGAATTCCTTCAGCCAGGCCGGGGAATGAGCCGGGGATTGACGGCCCCGCTTTTCCAGCAGCTCCCAAACACCGCGGGGCGGCCCCGGATCCCGCGGGGCTGAGCCACGCCCAGGGTGACACTGGCAGTGACATTGGCAGTGCCACCCCAGGGTGCCATTGGCAGTGCCACCCCCAGGGTGCCATTGGCAGTGCCACCCCCATGGTGCCATTTGCAGTGCCACCCCAGGGTGACAATGGCAGTGCCACCCCCATGGTGACATTGGCGGTGCCATGCCCAGAGTGACATTGGCGGTGCCACCCCCAGGGTGACATTGGCGGTGCCACCCCCAGGGTGACATTGGCAGTGCCACCCCAGGGTGACAATGACAGTGCCATGCCCATGGTGCCATTGGTGGTGCCACCCCCAGGGTGACATTGGCAGTGCCATGCCCAGGGTGACATTGGCAGTGCCATGCCCATGGTGACATTGGCGGTGCCACCCCAGGGTGACATTGGCAGTGCCATGCCCAGGGTGACAATGACAGTGCCATGCCCAGGGTGACATTGGCAGTGCCACCCCCATGGTACCATTGGCAGTGCCATGCCCATGGTGACATTGGCGGTGCCACCCCAGGGTGACATTGGCAGTGCCACCCCAGGGTGACATTGGCGGTGCCATGTCCAGGGTGACATTGGCGGTGCCACCCCAGGGTGACATTGGCAGTGCCACCCTCCTGTCCCAAACAGGCTCCATCCCTGCCCACAAACACCACAACCCCACGGCGATTTCCCCTCCACCCCACACACACAGGCCACAATATTTTCCTTTTTTTTGCCGGGGAGAAAATCTGAAATATTCCACCAGGGAATAAAAACACTGAAAATTGAAAACTTCTCTGGGGAAAAAAAAAAAATAAATTAAAAAATAAAGAAAAAAAAAAAGGCACAGAGGCCTGGAATAAACCTGAAAGGCTCCTTTTCTCTCTGTGCCTTGGCTCGCACACCCTGCAATTGGCTGCTTCCCTGGAATAGATTCCGTTGCTATGAGACCAAGTTTGCTTTTAACGAACCCCAGAAAATTAATGGTATTCAGCAGATAAGTCCTTAAAGTGGAACCTATTTTAAGAAATTCCTGCTAAACGGTTTACAAGTAGTCAGGAGGGAGGAGAAGGTTTCTGGAGCCCATCCCCTCCCCTGGCTGCTCCCAGCTGGGATGGAGGGGGGGATCCGGGGGTGTTTTGGGATTGGGACTGGGAGAGCTGAGGGTGGGACGGGTTCTGTGTCTCTCCCAGGGTGGCACAGCCGCCCCTGGCTGTCCCCAGCCGTCCCCATCAGCCAGAGGCTCCTTCCAGCCTCAGAAACTCGGGGATTCTCTGCCCAAACCCACGCGGGAGCTGCGGGAGCAGAGCAGGGAGAGCCGGGGGAGGGAGAAGGGAAAAGCTGCTCTGACAGCGCCTGGGGAGAGCAGAGGGCCCGGGGAAGGGCCCTGTGCCCGTGCAGGGTGGCAGCGCCCCAGGACAGGGCACATTTCCCTCGGGATCCGGGTCTCCCCCAAGGACACATCGGGGCCAAGGCGCCGCCGTTCCCGGCCTCAGCCCCTGTGGGACCCCCAGGGCGATTGGGAATTGCTTCCTCTTCACCCCACAGCACATTTTGGGGTGTCTGGGGCTGCCCCTGCTTCATCCCACAGCACAAACACACCCCGGGTCCTCCCCGCCCAAGGAAGGCCCCAAACTGGGTGAGCTCAGGGGTGCCAGGGACGGATCCCAGGGATGGATCCCAGGGATGGATCCCAGGGACGGATCCCAGGGGTGGATCCCAGGGACGGATCCCAGGGATGGATCCCAGGGATGGATCCCAGGGGTGGGTCAGGGACAGGAAATCTGCTCCTCTCCTGGCCAAACCTGTTGATTTTCCCCCAAATTCCTCCTCTGCTGCAGCCCCAGGGTGGATGAGGAGACAGAACCCCTCGGGGGAGCCAGGGAGAGAGGATGGAGAGAGGGACTGGGGCCTTGGGCTGGTTCATTTTCCACCTTTCCCATTTCTCAATCCCAGCTGGGCATTGCTGCTCCCAAGTCCCCACGGCGAGGGAGGGGTGGAGCTGTCCCCGTGCTGTTCCTGCAGCCCAGCCCGATCCCAAAACGTTTCTAGCTCATGGATTTGTCCGGATCATCTCCACTTCCCTCTCTGGAGCGGCACTGAGGGCCCTCCCTCGGGCTGCACCCCAAAACCCCCCCTGGAAATTCCTGGGGTTACAGGGAACAACGGGGGCACGGATCAACCCTTGGGGTCACCAAACCCCCCCCGGCAAGGCCTTCCTGGCACTCCCAGCAATAACAGGGCACGGATCAACCTTTGGGGTCACCCCTGAGGGCCCTCCCTCGGGCTGCACCCCAAGCCCCCCTGGCATTCCCAGCAATAACAGGGCACGGATCAACCCTTGGGGTCGCCCCTCGGAGCCGTCCCTCGCCCCAGCACCGTCCTTGGGGCTGACCCCGCATCCCTGAGTGGGGAGGAGCGGGAGGGAAGGAGGATCCCAGACCCAGGCGGCTCCTGGAGGGATCTGAGCCCCAGGATGCTCCCAAACCCCTCTCTGGAAGAACAAAGCTGCGATCTCTCCGCAGACGCGGCCACGAGCGGCGATGATTTATTTCCCTTCCCCGGCAGATAAATCGGCCTCGGGAACGGGGCTGGTGCTAAATTAAAATTTGCATGCTGTAATATATTTAAGCAACTTTCCTTCCACTCGGTTATAAACAGCGTTTCTCAGGGGGTTCTTTCGGAGCTGGCCCCGTTTCATTTATCTCCAGCACCAGTTAATTGTCGGGGTGGAAATTAAAACCACAGTGGCAAAAAAAAAAAAAAAAGAAAAAAGGAAAAAAAATTAAAAGTAAATGAAAAAAAATTTAAAAAAACCTAAAAGGAAAAAAAAAAGTAAAAAAGAGGAAAAATTAATAAAATAAAAGCACCAGGGTTGGAGGCTGGAAGCGAAATCCCCAGCCAGGCAGAGGCACCAGCTCTGGGCCTGGGTAGGAAGCGATGAAAGGCAAAATCCCATGGAGGCCGCGGGGCTGGAGGCTCGGGGAGCCCGGCGGGCAGCGAGGCCCCGGCTCCCGGAGGACGGCGAGAGGGTTTTTACATTCGGTTCTCTAGCTTTATGATATCACATACACTCATACAGCTAGATAACCAAAGAGAAAAACCCCCCCAGCTCTGCAGCAATCGGCGCCTCGGCCGCCCCGCGGCCCCCGAGCTTCGTCCCCTTGGTGCCACCACGACGGAAAGCCCAGGGTGGCACAGCAGGGATGGGCTGCGGTGCCTTGCGATGTGGCACGGCCACCCCCGTGCCCACCCCAGAGCCCCAGGGTAAGGCTGGTGCCCCCAAAAGGAGCAGGACCCCAAAGCGGGCTCAGCCTGGGGGTGGCACGGGACAGGAGTGGCACAGGGGGGCACAGGGCAGGGGTGGCACGGGACAGGGATGGGACAGGACAGGGATGGAACAGGGGCAGGGGTGGCACGGGGCAGGGATGGAACAAGGACAGATATGGCACGGGGCAGGGGTGGCACAGCTCAGGGATGGCACGGGACAGGGATGGCACAGATCAGGGATGGCACAGGGCAGAGGTGGCACAGCTCAGGGATGGCACGGGACAGGGATGGCACAGCTCAGGGATGGCACCACGTGTCCGCCCAGGGACAGCCCCACAGACAGGCCCAGGGAGCTGCCGGGTCCTTGCCAGCCCCAGCCTCGCCCCCAGCCCCAGCCCCAGCCCACCGGGTAATTCCCGGAGTTATTGGCACGGAACTGCTGAGTCAGGAAAGCGCCCGGGCAGGGACGGGCCGAGCCCGAAAGGGCCCCCGGGGGTCCCCCGCGCTCTTCTCCTCTTCCTCCCCTTCCTCCCACATCCTCTCCCGGCTGCCCGGCGCTTCAAACCCGGCAGGGACCCCGCACCTCCCGCGGGTCCGGGCCGGGAATTTCCCGGGGGGGTCACCCTGAGGGCCCCGGGATGGCCCCGTCCCCACCGGGGGGCTCCGGGCAGGGCCCCGGTACCGGCGGGGCGGGGGCTCCTCCCGGGGAGCTGCGGCCGCTCGGACGGAAACTCGGCGGAGCGGCTGCCCCGGTGCCCAACGGGAGAGCCCCGGAAGGGTCCCGGGAGGGCTCCCGGGGCGGGGGTACCTGCGCATCCCGCGGCTGCCGTCGGCTCCGGGTCAGCGCATCCTTGCCGGGCTGGCGGCGAGCGAAGGAGGCTCGGCCCGGGGACGGGGACGGGGACGGGAACGGGGATGGGGACGGGGATGGGGATGGGGATGGGGACGGGAACGGGGATGGGGATGGGGATGGGGATGGGGCGGGGATGGGGACGGGAACGGGAACGGGGATGGGGACGGGGATGGGGATGGGGATGGGGACGGGGACGGGAACGGGAACGGGGTTGGGGACGGGAACGGGGTTGGGGACGGGGATGGGGATGGGGATGGGGATGGGGATGGGGATGGGGATGGGGATGGGGATGGGGACGGGAACGGGGATGGGGACGGGGATGGGGATGCGGGCGGCCATCCCCGCCCGGTGCCGGTGCCTCTCCCGCTGCCCGGCGTCTCCGGGACCTGCCTCTAAAGTTGAGGCAGAGTCAGCGGCGCAGCGCTGGCTGGAGGGCGGGGGAGGGCGGGAGGAGGGACGGGGCGGCCGGCGGGGACAAAGCCCGAGCGGCGGGGCTGGGACAGCCCGGGCGTGGGGCCGGGGCAGGGGTCACCCCCCCGGCAGGGGCTGCGCCATTCGCCACGGCCGCCGCCGTCCCCGGGGGCCGCTCCGTCTGCTCGGGCCGGGCCCCCCCGGTCGCGGCCGCCCGCCGCAGCCGGCCCGCCCCGTCGGGGAGGCGGCGGTGCCCCGGGGGTAACCCCGCTCGGGCCGGGGCTGCCGGAGCCGCCCCCCGGGCCAGGCTGGGCTCAAACCCCCGTGCCCGGGGAGGAGGAGCGGCCGCGGGGGCGGGGGCGGCCGGGCCCGTCCCTCCCGTCGGGGCTGCGCTCACGGGAGCCGCTTGCAGAGGGGAAAGACGCTCGGGAGCCGAGCGGGGCTCGAACAACCCGTGATCCCCGGTGGAACGGAGCCCACCGACGGGCCGGGCCTCGGCCGCGGAGAAACCCCCCCGGCTCGGAGAAAGCGCGGCCGCGGCTCGGGGGCCGGCGGGGCAGAGCCCGGGGCGCGGGGCCCAGGTCCGGCTCCACGTCCCCCCCGTGCGGCCGCCCGGGGCCGGTCCCCGCCGCCGCTGCCCGGTGCGGGGGCCGCGCTCCGCTCTCCCGGCCCCCCGGGGCAGCCCCGGCCGGGCCGGGGCACAGGAGCCCTTCCCGGGAGCCTCAGCGGGGGCACGGCCGTGACCCCTGCGGGCACGGACCACGCCAAGGTGCCCGGGCTCACCGGAGCACGCGCAGCGCTCGTCTCTCCCGGTGCATCCTCACACCCATGGTCACACTCGCCCAGGTGCCCGCACGTCCCCGCACACGAGCCCAGAGCCACGCGGGGCCCCCGAATGTGCCCCCGGTTGTTCCCGGGCTCGTCGCGTCCCCGGTTCCCCGGCCTGGCCCTGCCCCGCGGGCTCCCCAGCGCTCCCGGGGCCGCCTCATGGCGCCGAGCCCCGGTGAAACGGCGGAAAACGAAACCAACCGGCGGCCCGGGCACGGTGGCGGGGCTGTGGCCCGGCCATGCACACCGGGAGCGGCGGCTCGGGCTGGGCGGCGGGGCCCGGCTCCCGCTCCCGGTGCTCCGATTTCGGGAGGAAGGCAGAGATCCGACCCGGGCCCTGCTGCCCGCACTCGGCCTTTTATATACCCACACCTACACAGATAGAATATATAGAATATATGGAATATGTGGAATCTATAGAATATATGGAATCTATAGAATATATGGAATATATGGAATACCCGCGCGGGAAGGAACGGCGGCGCCGGCGGAAATGCCAACCCGCCAGCACCGGGGGCTCCCCGGGAGCAGCGGGGCTCTCCGTCCCTCACCGGGCACACCAAGGGCCGGGCAGCCCTTGGCCGGAGCCCTCCAAAATGCCAGCGGCGGCCGCAGCATCGCGGGGAGCGAGCGGAGCCTCCTCCCGCCGCCACCGGGCACCGGGGACCGGGCACCGGCCCCGCCGCTCTCCGTGGTGCTGAACGGCGGCCGCGCCGCCACCGGGGCCGTGCGGGGTCGTGCCTCCTCCGTCCTTCTCTCACCGAGCTGCCGCTAATTGATTATCATTATTATGGCTATTAATTACCATCGTTACCGTCCCCGCGGCTCCGCGGCGCGGCCGAGCGCGGGCAGCGGGGACGCGGTGCCAGCGGTGCCCAATTCCCGGCTCGTCCCCCGCGCGGCCCCGGTGCTGCTGCCCGCCATCCTCCCCACGCTCCGCGCCCCGCGTGGGCCGAGCCGCCGCCGTTACCTCCCAACCGGGGCTCCGAAATTCCGCCCTGGCCGCCGCCGGCCCCGGCCCCGCCGCCGCCCGTGCCCGCCGCGCTGCCCACGGCTCGGTCCCGTTTGCCCGAAGGGTAAAACCCAGCAACGAGCGCCGAGGGAACGAACGGCGCCGGCGGAGCCTCGCCGCCGCCCCGGGAGCCGCTCCGGCCCGGGCCCGGTACCGGGAGGGGCCGCTCCGGGCAGCGGGGGCGCCGCCGGTGCCGCTCCCACCGCCCAGGGCCCCGCTGGCACCGCGCAGGGCCCGGGCGGGCCGCGGCGGCCCGGTTCGCCCCCGCCGGTCTCCGGTGCCCGCCGGGCACTGCTCGGCGGCCCCGGGAGGCGCGGGGGGAGCCGGGCACCGGCGGCACCGGGGGAGCGGCGGCCCCACGCGTGTCCGCGCCGGGGGCTGCACCGGGCCCGCTCCTCCCGCCACTTACCGACTGGTCGCCCGCCTGTACGCGGTTCCCCGGCGGCTGCGGGCGCTGGGCCGGCCCCGGCGCCTCCGGTGCCCCGTTCTGCCCTCGCCCAGACCCCCGTGTGCATGAAATACCTTCACTACAGCAGCCATGTTGGGCTCCGGTGCGAGCGCGGCGCTCGCCGCAGGAACCGGCGGCCGCCTCGGCGGGAGGCAGCGCGGCGGAGCTCGGCGCGGGGGCCCCGCTTCCCCCCCGCAGCACCGGAGCCCCGGCAGCCCGGCCGGCCGCGGGGCCCCGTCCCAGCGCACCGAGCGGCGCCGCCGGGGCCGGGCCGGGAAGTTGCCGCCGTTGCCGGTAACGCCACCAGCTGCGGGTCCCGCACCTGCCACGCATCCCTCCGGTGCTACCGGCCGCGTCCCGGGGCTGCCGCCGGCGAGGAGCTGGGGGGAGCCGCCGTTACCTCCGCCTCGCCCGGTGTCCGGTGCCCGCGACGCCGCTCGGCCGTGCCCACCTGGGGAGGGAAAGAGAGAAACGCGTCAGGAGCAGCCGCCGCCACGGCTCCAACTTGGAGCAACTTTGGCGGCGAGGCCGGCGGCGGGGGCGGGGGTGGGCGGCGCTGGAGCCCCTGCCCGGTGCGCCGGGGCCGGTCCCGCCGGCGGGCAGGGCTGGGGCGCCCCGGGCCGGTGCCACCCGGTGCCCGCGGCGCGGGGACAGCGCAGGGCCGCGCTGGGACACGGCCTCGGCTGCGGGGACACCCCGGGCTGGGGCAGCCCCGCACCTGGTGCCTGCCCGTCTGTCCGGCCGGCTGTCAGTCCGTCCCGGCTCGCCCCTGCCGGGGCACCGCAGCCTCCCCGGGCACCGCAGCCTCGCACCGGGCACTCCCCGGGCACCGGAGCCGCTCTCCCGCCCGGCCCGGTTCTCCTCCAAAGTGGATTTTTCTGCTGTTTATTTCCCTCCGCGCTTTTTTTCCCACCGAGATTTTTTTTTTCACTCCACCCCGTCTTTTTCTCTTCCTTTTCCCGCCCCAATTTTTTCTTTTCTCCAATTTTTTTTCCCCCCCTCCGCTCGTTTGACTCCAACGTCGCTGGGAATTATTTGCATTTAAAATCCAACGAGTCGTTTCCCTCCGCGTCGCTTCGCAGCTCCATTCCAGCAGCTCGGGAGAGGCGGGGGAGCGATCCCAAGGAAAAGGGGTCCCCAAACCCCCCAGCGAATTCCCCCGAATTCCTGCCCAGCTGAAAATATCGATGCGGGTGAAAACTAAAGGTTTAACAGATTTTAATGATTTCCTTCCCGCAGCCGCTGTCACCCAAAGGTGCTGCGGCAACAAAGAGCGGGATGGCGTTTGACGCTCGTATTTTCTGGCCTAAATATTTGCGAAAATATTCCCCCAAAGCCCCGAGCGCTGTGCAGAAGATTGATGCGCCTCCAAGCCATCACATCCTGCCCTGCCAAGTGCTTCCGAGGAAAATCCGATTTTCCATTTCTCCCCCCGTCGCCGCCGATCCCGACACACGCGCGGCACCCGTCGAAACTGCGAGCGAGGGAAGGCACTGGGGATCGAACCAACCATTCCCAGTCCAAACTGGGAGCCGAACTGGTTTTCCCCCGTCCCCGTGCGCGGCGGAGATTCCCCAGCTCGGGGAACAACGGCGCGGGATTCCCGCCGTGCCCGCTCGGGCAGAGCCGGGCACTGCAGAACCACCCAGACACTTTTTTTTTTTTCAAGGGGAAAAATAGCAACAAACCAAGAGAATTAATTATTTTTTCTTCCTTTCGCCAGAAATACCGAATTCAACCCCGGCTTTTTGCACGGGGATATTTTTTTCCCTTGTATTCTTTTTTTTTTCCTTCTTTTTCCTTTTTTGCTTTCCTTTTTTTTTTTTTTTTTGGTTTTTTGTTTTTGTTGTTGTTGTTGTTGTTGTTTTTACAACCTCGCACCAACGCAGGGATGGAAGGGAATGCCCACACAACACCCCAGCCCCACACAGAACCCCCCACGCCCCTTTCTCCCTGCTCTCTATTTTTTTTTTTTTAACCCCAAATCCTTCCCTCGCAAAATTATCATTAAAAAAATATCAAAATAGCTGCACACACCGAAACTCCGCTCCGGCAGCCCCTTACCTCGGGCACCGGGCAGGGCAGGGCAGTCGCTCCGACCGGCCCCGGGGCTCTAAACCCCGGGGGTGGCTTTTGTGAGTTTGCCGGAGTTTCCCCGGGCTGTCCCCTTTTGTGTCCCATTGCCATCTAGAGGCCCCGATTAATTAATTTCACACCGAAGCTCGGGAGAAAATTTTCCCACAAAACAAGTGAGCGAGGAGATGTGAAACTCCAAAAAGAAAAGGAGTCAACATCAAGTTCAACAGCATGCGGGGAAAGGCCTATTTCCATCACAATCGCGTCTGAGCGGGGGCCGGGCGGGGGGCGGCGGGCGGCGGCCCCCGCGCCCCCTCCGCGCGTTCCCAGGCTCGGAACAATCGCGCTCTGTTTGCCTCGCACATGCCGGCGTTTGGGCACGGAGGCTGCCTTGGGATAACAGGAATAATGAGGGGAGGGCGGCTCGGGGGGAGCGCGGCGGCGCTGGGAGCGGGGCCGGGCGCACCTGGGCCGTGCCCGGTACCGACCTGTTGAGCCGCGGCCGAGGCACCCGCCGGGGCCGGCGGGAGGAGCCGCGCCGGGTGACAGCGACCGCGAGGGCTCCGCGGGGACCCCAGAGCAGCCGGGGGACGGCGGCGACCCCCGCGGCGGCGCGGGGACACTTTTCGCCAAGTTTGGTGTCCCCTCCCTTGTGTCCCCGCCGGGCCCGGCCACGCGTTTTCCCACGGTCCCGGGGGAACGGGGGGTGCGTGGCCCGGGGGAGCGGGGGGCCGGGGCCCGGGGTGGCCGAGGCGGTGGTGGACGTGTCCTGCAACCCAAGCAGCTCGGCTCCGCCGGGCATTGTCCCCACGGAGCCCGTGGCCATTGTTCCCGGCGCTGCGGGAGCCGGAGGGAGGGCAGCTTTCCACGCCTCGTCCCCGTCCCCCCCTCCCGCGCCATCTCGCCCCCACCCCGACACTCGCACCGGGGCTGCCGGGACCCTAATCCGGGACGGGGCGGGGGGAGGGCGAAGAACACCCCACCCACCCCCGGAAAAAAAAAAAAAAATTAAAAATATCAGGCGAGGGAAGGGGAGGCGCGGGGTCCCCCCTCGCAGACTTCCTCCAAGTTGGGAGAAGCGGGAGGGGGAGCGGGGCGGCCGCCGGTGCCCGCCCAGCCCTGCCCCGCCGGCACCGGCAGCACCGGCGGCACCGGCGGCCGCCCCGGCGCGGGGAGTTCAGTGCGGGGCAGAGGAGAGGGGGGGAAAAACGGCGGCGGAAAAAGAGGGAGTGGGGAGGGGATTATTTACCTCCCTCCGCACCTCTGCGTCCATTACTGACTTAGCGGCGGCCGCGGGAGCCGGGAGCCGCCGGGACGCCGGGGCTGGGGGGAACCGGCACCGGCAGCGGGCAGGGCGCGGAGCCCGGGGCCATCCAGGCGGGGCTGCGGCTCCCGGGAGCCCCGGCCGGGCCGCGGGAAGCGGAGCCCCCGCGCTCACGTTGCCGTTACGTGGGGTTAAACAGGGAACGTCCGCCCGAACGCCCCGAGCGCACCGGGCAGCCCCGGCCCCGCCGCTGACGGGGCCTCGGGGTGAGGCGGCAGTGGCGGGGGGCGGATTCCGCCCAAACATCCATTTTGTCCCTTTTGGAAATGGAGATGGGAGAGAGGAGGGGAAAAAATGCGTCTTTTTTTTTTTTTTTTTTTCCTTGCTTTCTCCATATTTTACTACGTAAGGAATGACGCGCTCGCGTCGGGAGCGGGATAGGTTCGCCCGGAGCTTGGAGAGGGAGGGGGGAAACCAGGCTGGGGGGAGCGCGGGGGCGGGGGGCGGCTCTGGCAGCAGCAGAACCTAAAAATAACGAGGATTTTATTATTAAAAAAAAGGAGATATAATAATAATAATGATGATAATGATAATAATAATAATAATAATAATAATAATAATAATAACAGTAATCCCGCTGACCCCGCCGATGCGGCCCTGCACGGGCAGCGGGTGGCACCGGCCGCTCCGGGGACCCCACCGCGCCTCCCCGGGGACCCTCGGGATTGGGGGCACCCCAGGGGGGGCGCGGGGAGGGTTTGGGGGTCCCCCTGCCCCGTGCCCCCCTCCCGGGGCTGCGGCAGCGGCTGCGGAAGGCGCTCCCCTTTCCCGGGCCGCTGCGGGATTATTGCGTGGAAATGGAGCAGAAATTGGCATTTTTTTATTTCATTCCAGCCCAAATCCCTCGCTGCTCCCGGGTTAACACCTCCAAACCCCCGGGAACGGATTCCCCCCTCCCTTCGCTTCTCCCGGGCGCGCCGGGATTTTGGGAGCGCTAAAAAATCCCGGGGGTTCTGCTCGGCGCCCGGGGGGGTTCGCGCCCCAAATTCGGCCTCGGGGAAGGGGGGGACACCCAGGGACACCGAACCCCCGCGGACCCGGAGCCCCCGAGCGCGGCCGGGGAGAGCCGGGCCTGGTTTGAGCCCCGGAGCCCCCGGGATGCGCGGCCGCCGCCGAACCGGGACCGCGCCGCTGCCGGTGCTGGGGCCGCCCCGGTGCCCTCCCGAGTCCTGCCCGCCCCGGGGACGAGCGGCCGCCGGCCCGGTGCTGCGGGGAGGCCTCGGGCTCCGCGCTCTGCCCTAATGAGCTCCGCTTATGCATTTCCTCATTAACGAATTTTTCTCGCGGCCGAGCTCGGGGGCACCGGGACGCGCGTCCCCGGCCGCCCGCCGCCCGTCCCGTCCAACCGGGGCTTCCCGGCGGCTCGGCCGCTCCCTGCCGGCCCCGGCAGAAGCAGGAGGCCTGGCCTGAGCGTCCGACGCCCCAAATCTTGCGGCCAGCCTCGTGATTCCCGTGCCCGGTGCTGCGGTGCCATCCCCGCCCTCGGTGGCCGTGAGAGCCCCGGTTTGCCCGGGGGCTTCCCCCGGTAAAAGGCGCTCGGGCCGGGCCCGGCTCCTCCAGCCGCCCGGTACCGGCGGGCCCGCTGCCCCCCAGCCCCGACGGCGCGGATTTAGGGGAGTGGGTGGCGTATTTGGGCTCCTTGATGGAGTTTTGATCAAAAATTCATTAAGAGGCGTTCGGCACAGCGCCATGAATATTTCAGGGCTTTTGCAAAACAACAAAATGGGTGTTTGGGGGAGGATGCACCGGGGGACGGGCAGCCCCCGGTGCCCGTCTCGGCCCCGGTTTGAGGCGGCGGGGACGCCAGGAGGGACCGGTCAGCTCCGTTCCGTCGGGGCCGCGGCCCCGGGGCTCGGTGCGGCCCCGCTGTAAGGCGTGGAACGGCCCCGGCTCCAGCGGAGATCGGCCCCGGTTGGGGAGGGCGGCCCTGCAGGGACACCGGGCTCCGGAGCCACCCCGGGCCTGCCCCGGGACGGGCAGAGCTGCGGGGTGGGGACAGCGCGGGGACCCCGTGGCCACCCGGGATGTCCCCTCGGAACCGGGACACCCACCCCCCCCCCGAGGGATCCGCTGACAGGGGCTGCTGCGGGCGGAATAACCCCACACCCACCGTGCCAGGCCCGGCTGGAAAGGTCCCCGGCCCCCAATTGGGGTGCGGGTCCCCCGGCACGTCCCGCCCGCAGCGCAGGAGAGGCGCCGGCCCGAGCGCAGACAAAGCCCCGGCGGCTCCGCCGGAGCCCAGCGCCCCCCGAGCGGCGCGGCCGCCCCGGCTGGGCCTGGGGTGACTGGGATTGACCCGGCCGCCCCCGGGCCGGCTGGGAAGGGCTCAGGGAGCGCCAGAGGCGGCCGGGGCTGGGGACAGCGCAGCTCTGCCGCTGCCCCGAGTCACCCCCGGCACCGCCAGGCAGCTGCGGGTCCCTGGTGCCACCTCTGGGGCAGCGCCATGGGCAGCGCCAGCCCCTCCGCCAGGCTGAGGACACAGGGACAGCGAGGCCGCTCCGAGGGACCCCAGCGGGGCTGGGGACACCCCGGGGCACTTCCCGAGCCCAGTTCGGGACGTGTCGCAATGGGCGGTACCGGACCTGCGGGCAGGGCCGGGATGCGCAGCTCCGGCCGCTCCCGGCGCTCCCGCCGCTGCCCTCCGGTCCCGCCGGCCGTTCCCGGGTGCCGGGGCCGGGACGCGCCGCGTCCCCCCCGCCGCCACCGCCGCCACCGCAGCCCCCGGCCCCTCCCCGGGGCTCACCTCGCCCTGACATTTCCTGGCGCTCCTTCCATGCCAGCGGGTTGCCATAGCAAATCTAAATCTTACAAACAAAACCAGGGGGAGAGAGGGGAAAAAAAAAAAAAAAAGAAAAAAAAAAAAAGGCCTGATTAGCATATATTCAAATGAGGCGTGCAATAATGCAAACCATAAATCATGCAGTCATTGCTATTCAATCAGAGTCTCTTACCCCAGCCCCCACTCCCGCTCCCGCTGTGTCGCCTCCTCTCGCAGCCGCAGACCCCGGCCCGGGCCCAAAGGTGGCCCTGGAGGGGACCTGCCACCCTCGGGGGGTGGCGCTGGGCCCGGCGCGGCTCGGCACAGCCCCCTAATCCCGCCTGGTATTTGTGGCGCTCTATTAAACCGGGCAAACTCTCCCCAGGATTAATCTCCCGCCCAGGTTTTAATCTCGGGGCCATAATCCATCGCTCCCCAGCCGGGGGAAGGGGCCCAGCTCGGCCTGGGGGGTGTGCGGGACCCCCGGCCCTGCCTGATCCCGGCCTGGGGGTGCCCGAGCGGTGCTGGGGCGCCCCGAGCCCCCCCAGGTGTCCCCGTGGGGTGGTGGCGCTGCAGGACCCGGCTGTCCCTCCCTGTCACCCCCCAGCAGCGCGGCCGTGCCCAGCACAGCCCCCAGGGATGCTCCCCCACCCCAAAACCGGCACAACCCCCAAACCCAGCCCAGCCCTGACCCAAAACAGGCTCAGCTCAGCTGGGCCGGGCCTTAACCCCCGCCTTGCCCCCCAGATCCCGATTTTCAGGGGTTTTTCCTCCTCCCCCGTGCTCTGAGACCCCCGAGAGGCTTTTCTGGGGTCACCGAGGGGTGGGGGCAGCACGGCTGAGCCCCAGCGACCCCACCGGAGCAGGGGTGACCCGGCTGTCACCCACCCCGCGGGTCAGCGACGCCGAGAGGTGGCTCTGAGCCTGGGGGACACGGGGGGGGACAGCGACGCTGGGACCGAGGGCGTGCGGGCAGTGCCACCTCTCCCGCGGGGACATCACCGCCGTGCCACCCCAAACTGGGCCGCCCGCGCCCAAAAACCTCACAGCAGACACACCGAGCCCCCCAGCTCTTTATTGGTGCGAAGATAATAAATAGAAAAGAGCCCCTGGCTGGGGGCGCAGCGCTGTCCCCTGTCCCTGTCCCTGTCCCCCGTCCCCCTGGCTGCGGGATTGGGCCGGGGCTGCCGGGTTGGAGCCGCTGCCGCTGCTCTCAGTCCTGCTGCCACCGCGTGGCACTTCCCGGCCACTCCGGCTGCTGGGACACGCTGGGGACAGGCTGGGGACACGCTGGGGACAGGCTGGGGACTCGCTGGGGACTCGCTCGGGACACACTGCGGGGACAGCGCCCAGCGCCCCCGGACAGGACACGGCCACAGCTCCCGGCCGCGCCCAAAGGAGGGGACTTGGGGAGGGGGGTCTGGAGGAGCTGCAGCCCCCGGGCGGGGACAGCGACCCTGGTGGCACCGGGGGGATCCCGAGGGGCTGCGATGGGGCAGAAGCGGGGGCTGCTCCCCCTCCCCGCGCCCCGCCGGCCTCGCTATCTCTGCCAAACGTCCAGGGGCTGTGCCCTCCGCGCGGGGACAGCGGGGACGGCGGGGACGGCGGGGACCGCGACCCTCGGCTCGTCCGGCAGCGGCCGCGGCGGCCCCGGCGCGTACGGGGGGAAGCTCTTGGCGAAGCCATCGCGGGGCTGGAGCTCGCCGGGGGCTCGGGGGGCTTCGCTGAGGGGCGCCAGGGCGGCCAGGGGGGGCTGGGGGGTGCCCGGGGCACAGCCCAGCCCCGGCGACACCCGCTCCGATTTGATGCTGATGGGCTGCGGCTGCGGGGACGCGCCGGGGACAGCGGCGGGCGGCTCCTCCGCGGGCACGATGCGGCTGCTGGCCCTGCGGCGACAGGGAGGGATGAGGGGCTGTCCCCGCCTCACCGGCGCGGTGTCCCCTTGTCACCCCTAGAGGGGCTGAGACCCCCCGAGCTCCTGTCCTGGGCTGGTTCTGGCCCAGTTGGGCCCACACGGCTGCTGGGGGAGGACATGGGGACAAGACCCAAGGGGGATCCCGGCTGGAAATAACCTGGGGGTGCTTCGGGGTGAGCCCCAAGAGCAGCCGGTGGGTGGGGGCTGGCCCTCGGTGCCGCCCATGGCCGGGAGGTGACAGCAGGATGGGGTCACCCTCGCCTTGTCCCCCCTGTCCCCGCCCCAGGCCACCCCTGTCCTTACCACAGTGCTGCCATGTCCTGTCCCCGCTGTCCTGCCCTGTCCCCACCCTGTCCCCACCCTGTCCCCACCCCAGGGCCACCCCTGTCCCCCCCGTCCCCTGCCCTGTCCCTCCTGTCCCTCCTGTCCCCATCCTGTCCCTCCTGTCCCCATGCCAGGGCCACCCCTGTCCCCTGCCCTGTCCCCCCCGTCCCCATCCTGTCCCCTGTCCTGTCCCCACCCCTCCTCACCCCAGCGCTGCCACGTCCCGGGGGTGCTGCCAGGCCGGGGGGGGCTGCAGGAATCCGGGGGGCGTTGGGGCCTCTCCAGCCCCAAAATCTGCGGGGTGAGAGCACACAGTGAGCGGGAGGGGTGACAAAGGGAGGACAGGGCTGTCCCGAGGCTGGGGCGGCGCCACTCACCCGCCTGGGCCGGGCTGAGGAAGGGGAAGCCGGCGAGGCCGTGGCTCGGGAGGCCGGAGCTGCCCGGGCTGAGCACGGGGCTCAGCGTCTGCAGGGCGGGGTACAGCGGCCGCTGCGGAAAACGGGGGGACCCCAATGGGTTCGGGGTCCCAAAACCCCGGGGGGACCCCAAGCCACCCCTCCCCGAGGCCCCCAGCAAGGCCCGGAGGAAGGGGCGGATGGGAGGAGCGGGGTCTGGGGACGAGACAGCCATGTGGCCTTGGGGACAGCCGTGTGGCTTAGGGGACAGCCATGTGTCCCTGGGACAGCCGTGTGGCCTTGGGGACAGCCACGTGTCCCTGGGACAGCCACGTGGCCTTGGGGACAGCCGTGTGGCCTTGGGGACAGCCACGTGGCTTAGGGGACAGCCGTGAGGCCTTGGGGACAGCCGTGTGGCCTTGGGGACAGCCGTGTGGCCCTGGGGACAGCCACGTGGCCTTGGGGACAGCCGTGTGGCCCTGGGACAGCCGTGTGGCCTTGGGGACAGCCGTGTGGCCCTGGGGACAGCCATGTGGCCTTGGGGACAGCCATGTGGCCTTGGGGACAGCCGTGTGGCCTCGGGGACAGCCGTGTGGCCTTGGGGACAGCCACGTGGCCCTGGGACAGCCATGTGGCCTTGGGGACAGCCGTGAGGCCTTGGGGACAGCCACGTGGCCTTGGGACAGCCATGTGGCCTTGGGGACAGCCGTGAGGCCTTGGGGACAGCCACGTGGCCCCGGGACAGCCGTGTGGCCTTGGGGACAGCCACGTGGCCCTGGGACAGCCATGTGGCCTTGGGGACAGCCGTGAGGCCTTGGGGACAGCCACGTGGCCTTGGGACAGCCGTGTGGCCTTGGGGACAGCCGTGAGGCCTTGGGGACAGCCACATGGCCCCGGGACAGCCGTGTGGCCTTGGGGACAGCCACGTGGCCCTGGGACAGCCATGTGGCCTTGGGGACAGCCACGTGGCTTTGGGGACAGCCATGAGGCCTTGGGGACAGCCGCATGGCCTTGGGGACAGCCACGTGGCCCTGGGGACAGCTGTGTGGCCTCAGGGACAGCCGTGTGGCTTTGGGGACA
The DNA here is from genome assembly GCF_012460135.2 of Molothrus ater. Classification (NCBI taxonomy): domain Eukaryota; kingdom Metazoa; phylum Chordata; class Aves; order Passeriformes; family Icteridae; genus Molothrus; species Molothrus ater. The sequence continues at coordinate 5,801,040 of NC_050503.2, forward strand.
GCCGTGTGGCCTCAGGGACAGCCGCATGGCCTTGGGGACAGCCACGTGGCCTTGGGGACAGCCGTGTGGCCTTGGGGACAGCCATGTGGCCTTGGGGACAGCCGTGTGGCCTCAGGAACAGCCGCATGGCCTTGGGGACAGCCGTGTGGCCTTGGGGACAGCCACGTGGCCCCGGGACAGCCGACTCACCGCTGCGGTGCCGCTGCTCCGGCCGCTGGCCAGGCCGCCCTGGCTCTCCCCGCGCCGGCCCTCGGCCCCCAGGAACAGCGGCGGCGGCGTTTTGGTGGCCAGGGCGCGGCTCAGGCTGGCGGCGGGGAACAGGGGGTAGCCGAGCCCTGGGGGACAGATGGACAGCGGGACGCACGGATGAGCCCCGGGGCAGCCGGGTGTGCCGGCAAAGCCACTGGGCTGCGACAGGAGGTGACACCCAGGGCAGGGGACGGGGGCTGCAAACGCCCGGCTGGAGGGAATGGCACCCACGGGAATGGCCAGTGAGTGTGCCCGTGGCCACCCCATCCCGGGTTTGGGGTGCTGCCTGTCCCATTCCTGCCTGTCCCATCCCTGCCTGTCCCATCCCTGCCTGTCCCCATCCCTGCCTGTCCCATCCCTCCCTGTCCCTGTCCCTGCCTGTCCCATCCCTGCCTGTCCCCATCCCTGCCTGTCCCATCCCTGCCTGTCCCATCCCTCCCTGTCCCATCCCTCCCTGTCCCATTCCTGCCTGTCCCCATCCCTGCCTGTCCCATCCCTCCCTGTCCCTGTCCCTGCCTGTCCCATCCCTGCCTGTCCCATCCCTCCCTGTCCCATCCCTCCCTGTCCCATTCCTGCCTGTCCCATCCCTGCCTGTCCCATCCATGCCTGTCCCATTCCTGCCTGTCCCATCCCTGCCTGTCCCATCCCTGCCTGTCCCATCCCTGCCTGTCCCATCCCTCCCTGTCCCATCCCTGCCTGTCCCATCCCTCCCTGTCCCCATTCCTGCCTGTCCCATCCCTGCCTGTCCCATCCATGCCTGTCCCATCCATGCCTGTCCCATCCCTCCCTGTCCCATCCCTCCCTGTCCCATCCCTGCCTGTCCCATCCCTCCCTGTCCCCATCCCTGCCTGTCCCATCCCTCCCTGTCCTCATCCCTCCCTGTCCCATCCCTGCCTGTCCCCATCCCTCCCTGTCCCATCCCTCCCTGTCCTCATCCCTCCCTGTCCCATCCCTGCCTGTCCCCATCCCTGCCTGTCCCATCCCTGCCTGTCCCATCCCTCCCTGTCCCATCCCTGCCTGTCCCATCCCTCCCTGTCCCCATCCCTGCCTGTCCCATCCCTCCCTGTCCTCATCCCTCCCTGTCCCCATCCCTGCCTGTCCCATCCCTCCCTGTCCCATCCCTCCCTGTCCCATCCCTCCCTGTCCCCATCCCTCCCTGTCCCATCCCTGCCTGTCCCATCCCTCCCTGTCCCCATCCCTGCCTGTCCCCATCCCTCCCTGTCCAATCCCTGCCTGTCCCATCCCTCCCTGTCCCATCCCTCCCTGTCCCCATCCCTGCCTGTCCCCATCCCTCCCTGTCCAATCCCTCCCTGTCCCATCCCTCCCTGACCCCATCCCTCCCTGTCCCCACCCCTCCCTGTCCCATCCCTGCCTGTCCCCATCCCTGCCTGTCCCATCCCTCCCTGTCCCATCCCTGCCTGTCCCATCCCTGCCTGTCCCCATCCCGTGCCACCTCCCACCCCGGGTGGTTTCCAGGCTCAGGCCCCGGCGTTTGTGGCATTTCCAGCCCCTTTCTGTCCCCACCAGGGGCTGAGCCCCCCGTGCCGGGCCGTGCCCGGGATGGGCTCGATGGGCACGGGGTGAGGGCACAGCTGCTGCCGCTGCTGCAGGGCACAGGAAGCAGCTGGAGCCACCCCGGGCCGGTGTTTCCACAGCTGCGGCCCCGCTCCTGCCCACGCAGCCCCGGCCCCGCGCCCGGGAAGGCCCCGCGGGAGGAGCTTTGCATGCGGGGCCGGGCGGGGAAAATCCCCGCGGGGCAAGGACGGGCTGGGCACGGCCGGGACAGGGGCCAGGGTGGGAATGGGGTGACCATGGAGGGAATGAGGTGTCCGGAGAGGGGGATCCATGGTGGGGATGGGGTGCCCATGGTGGAAATGGAGTGCCCACGGTGGGGATGAGGTGTCCATGTAGGGAATGCGGTGCCCACGGTGGGGATGGGGTGCCCATGGCGGGGATGAGGTGTCCATGATAGGGATGGGGTGTCCAGGGGGGTGCCAGGGTGCCCATGGCAGGGATGGGGTGCCCATGGCGGGGATGGGGTGCCCATGGCGGGGATGGGGTGCCCATGATAGGGATGGGGTGTCCAGGGGGGTGCCAGGGTGCCCATGGCAGGGATGAGGTGTCCAGGGTGGTAATGGGGTGTCCAGGGGGGTGATGGGGTGCCCATGGCAGGGATGAGGTGCCCATTGTGGGGATGGGGTGTCCAGGGGGTGCCGGGGTGCCCATGGTGGGCACAGGACCCCCATGGCCGGGTCCCCTCCCCGGTGCCCACCCCTGCAGTGTCCCCGAGCCTACCTGGGGGCAGCGGCCCTGGGGACCGTCCCGGTGCCTTGGGAGCCGCGGCTCTGAGGGCGGGGGAGCGGCCCTGGCCCTGCGGGGAGCCCAGGGAGCCCTCGGGGGCTGGGGGGGAGCTGCCGTAGGCGGCCTCGGGCAGCGGCACCGGGCTCTGCGGGGACACGGGGTCAGGGACAGGGACCCTCGGGGACATTCAGGGACATGCAGGGGTCAGGGACAGGGACCCTTGGGGACACACAGGGTCAGGGACAGGGACACTCGGGATCCTTGGGGACACACAGGGGTCAGGGACAGCCACCCTTGGGACCCCTGGGGACATTTGGGGACACACAGGGGTCAGGGACAGCCACCCTCGGGATCCTTGGGGACCCTCAGGACTCTGCAGGACAAATCAGATCCCAAAGAGAGGGAGGGGACAGGACACCTGGGGACCCTCGGATGAACCCTTCAGGATGAACCAAAACCCAAGGACAAGGAGGGGACGGGATCCTTGGGGACACCTGGGGGCCCTCGGGACCCTTCAGGATGAACCAGAGGCCAAGAAGGGCGTGAGGACCCTGCAGGACGAACCAGAACCCAAGGCCAGGGAGGGGACAGGGCCCTCCTCGTGCCACCCGCGACTCACATAGAACCTGGGCCGCGCCAGGGACAGATCCACGCCCTCCCCGAGCCTCCTGCCCCTGTCCCCGGGCGGCTCCGGGCCCTCCTCCAGCTCCAGCTCGTGGCTCTCCAGCCCCAGCCCTTTGCGCTTCAGCGTCTGCGGGGAGGTGACAATGAGCGCGTCCCTGCGGCCACCGCGGGGCCCCGGGGGCCGCCCCGGCCGCTACCTCGAGGATGTCGGAGTTGGTGCGGCTCTCGTGGGGCTCGCTGTACTCGGTGTACTTGAGCAGCACCTTGTCCATGTCGGTGCTGGCGTACTGGAACAGGCGGTTGGTGCTGTTGAAGATGATCAGGGCGATCTCGCAGTCGCACAGCACGCTCAGCTCGTACGCCTTCTTCATCAGCCCGAATTTCCGCTTGGTGAAGGTCACCTGAGGGGGGCCGGCCGTGAAAACCCCCCGAGAACGGCGCCCATTCCTCCCAGAAATGCTCCCCCCGGGGTGGTTTTGCCTCCCGTCCTCCTCATCCTCTCCTTGGTCCCACCTCAGCCCGAGCAGCCCCCACCTGCCGGTTCCGCTGGTCCAAAATGCGGCTGATCTGGATTTTTTTGCGGCCCATTTTCGCCTCCTCCGCTGGGTTCGGGGCTGGAAGAGAGCGAGAAGCGCCTGAGCCCGGCGGCCCTCGGGGCTGTCCCCAGCCAGGGTCCGCCCCAGCGCCGCCAAAAATAAGTTTGGCTGCGAAAAAAATCGATTTTCGGAGGAAGTTCGGTCATTTCTTCTTCCGCGAAGATGGTGGCCAAGCGGAAAATGGGGGGAAATTGGGAAATTCTGTTGGGTTAGAGGGGAAAAAATCCCCTTGGCCTTGCCCAGCCACCCCAATCCACACTCCCCAAGCGCCTTCGGGTGTCGGCCGCGATCCCAAATCACGGGATCCCAAATCCCGGGGCTTTGGGAGCGGAGTTCTCACCCCAAAGCCCCAAGGCTGCTCCCGAAGCTGCTCCCGGCGGCTCCGTGGGACGGGGACGGCGTTTAAAAGGGGGCCGGGCTGGCGGCGGGGAGGGTCCCTCAAACAAAGGGGTTGGTTTGAGGTTTAAATTTGGGGATTTTTTTTTAATTTCTTTTTTTTTTTTCAGGCTCCAGCAGACTAAATTTGACCTCCGCCACTCGCGGGCCAGGAAGTGGCGGCACGAGGAGGCGGCGAAGCGAAACCGCCCGCCCGCCCCGAGAGCCGGCCCGGGACGGGGACACGGCGCTGGCGACCCCCGGGGCCGCCGTGGCTGAGGGGCGCAGCACCCCCGAGCGTGTCACAGCGCTGGGACACCCCCAATTGCTGTCACTGCCCCCAATCCCTGTCACACCCCCCCAATCCCTGTCACACCCCCCAATTGCTGTCACACCCCCCAATTCCTGCCCCTCTGACACCCCCACAGCGCTGGGACACCCCCAATTGCTGTCACTGCCCCCAATCCCTGTCACACCCCCCCCAATCCCTGTCACACCCCCCCCAATCCCTGTCACACCCCCCAATTGCTGTCACACCCCCCAATTGCTGTCACACCCCCCAATCCCTGTCACACCCCCCCAATCCCTGTCACACCCCCCAATTCCTGTCACACCCCCCCAATCCCTGTCACACCCCCCAATCCCTGTCACACCCCCCAATTGCTGCCCCTCTGACACCCCCACAGCGCTGGGACACCCCTGTTCCTGTCACTGCCCCCCAATTCCTGTCACATCCCCCAATTCCTGTCACTGCCCCCCAATTGCTGCCATACCCCCCTGTTCCTGTCCCTCTGCCACCCCCACAGTGTGGGACACCCCCAATTCCTGTCACATCCCCCAGCTCCCACTCCTCTGACACCCCCACAGCGCTGGGACCCCCCAATTCCTGTCACACCCCCCAATTCCTGTCACATCCCCCCAGTTTCTGTCACACCCCCCAGTTTCTGTCCCTCTGCCACCACCCCCAGCAAGAGCCACCCCAAAATCCCCCAAAGCCGCCAGCGGGGCAGAGCCACGGGTGGCACTGAGATGTCCCCAGCCCCACCCGGGTGTGGGGACAGCCCTGGCCTGGCCCTGTCCCCGCTGTCCCCAAACCACGGGGCAGGAGCGGGGCTGGGACACAGCGGGGCGGCAGCTCCGTGTTGGGGACGGCTCTGGGACCCCCCCAGTGCCAGGCCGGTGCCAGGGGTGCAGTTGGGGACCCTCGGGTCCCCCGATGCCCCCGGCGTGTCCCGCCTCCCCCTCTCGAGCACGTTGCCATTTCACCATCGTGCTCGCTGCTATTTTTAGCTGATCAAAACTAATTTTAATTTATGGAAGGAAATTGCGCTGCCGTTCCCACGGCCCCGCTGCCACCCTGTGTCCCCGGGCCCACGCACGACCCCCCCCGTGCCCCCTCCCCGAGGGCCTGGGGGTGCCCAGACCACCCCGGCCCCGCCGGAAAGGGCTGAGAATTCCCGGCTGGAAAAGGAGAGGTTTTCCTGTTCCCAACCATCCCGGGGGCATCCTCCTGGCCCCGACACCTGCGGCGCTCCCTGGGGACACCCTGAGCTCCCCACGGGTCGTTTTGGGGGTGGCATTTCGGGGCTGGACCCCGGGGCTGGCACGTTTGGGGCAGGGGGTGCTGGCCTGGCTGTGACCCCCCCGTGTCCCTGCAGAGCCTCAGGCTGGGGGGAGATTTGAGGGAGGGATGGAAGGATGGAAACAGAGATGGATGGATGGACACAGGGATGGATGGATGGATCCATGGGATGGATCCATGGGATGGATGGATGGACAAAGGGATGGATGGATGGACACAGGGATGGATGGATGGATGGACACAGGGATGGATGGATGGACACGGGGATGGATGGATGGATGGATGGATGGATGGATGGACACAGGGACGGATGGATGGATGGACACAGGGACGGATGGATGGATGGACACCGGGATGGATCCATGGGATGGATGGATGGACACAGGGATGGATGGACACAGGGATGGATGGATGGACACAGGGATGGATGGACACAGGGATGGATGGACACAGGGATGGATCCATGGGATGGACGGACACAGGGATGGATGGACACAGGGATGGATGGATGGATCCATGGGATGGATGGATGGACACAGGGATGGACGGATGGTGGATCCATGGATGGATGGATGGATGGACACAGGGATGATGAATCCATGGATCCATGGATGGATGGATGGATGGACACAGGGATGATGAATCCATGGATCCATGGATGGATGGATGGACACAGGGATGATGAATCCATGGATCCATGGATGGATGGATGGACACAGGGATGATGAATCCATGGATCCATGGATGGATGGATGGATGGACACAGGGATGATGAATCCATGGATCCATGGATGGACGATGGATGGACACAGGGATGATGAATCCATGGATCCATGGATCCATGGATGGACACAGGGATGATGAATCCGTGGATCCATGGATGGACGGCTGCGTCCCCCACCTGCAGCAGGGACATGGAACAACTCCAAGGATTTTCTCAGGGACAATCCCCCACAGACCCTTGGATGCTGTGGTACCTCAGAGCCCCATGGGGGGAAGCCCAGGGGGACCTGGAAGGTTCCAGCAGCCACAGGGAGATTCCAAGGGGGGTTCTGAGAGGAGCTAATTTGGATCAGGTTTGGGATTGGGGTTGGGATCGCTCCCACCTCATCCCAACCATTCCCAGTGGGACCCAGCACCCACAGCTCGGCCTCACCCCTGCCCCGTGCTGGGGTCGGGTTTGTAGCCAACCCCCCCGACTCTCTGTGCCTTTAGGGGTGTAAATCCCCAATTCCAGCTCCCGAGCAGTGAGCAGAGACCAAACAATCCCTGTGAGCCACAGTGGGACTCCCAGCACCACAACGGGGCCTCCAGCACTGCCTGCAGCACCTCCACACCCCTGGATGCTCCCAGAAACCCTAAATCCACCAAATTTATCCCAAAATCCAGGCAGGGGGGGTATTAAAGGAAAAAGCTGCTCCAGGGCTGAGCCCTCCCCTAAAACACCCCCAAGTCAGGGTCTCGGAGCTGCCTGGGGATTCATCCTCCCATGGGGAGCAGAAAGTGCAGGAAAGGGGTTTTTTACTAAATTATGGGGGTTTTGCTGCAAATCTGAGAGCTGGGGGTGACTGGGAAGGACTGGGAGGGGATTGGTTCTCAAGCACCCGCTGGTAGCTTCTGGCAGCTCCCAAAAAGCGTTTTGGGAGAAAAAATACAATTAGAGCAGGGAGAAAGAGCTTCTATCCCAAGGGAGGGGAAAATCTGAGCCAGGAGCAGCAAAATCCCACAGGAGGGAGGGGATGATGGTGGGACCAGGAGGGGAACAGGGGTGGGGATGGGGGCTTGAAATGGGGACCGGAACAGGGATTTAAATGGGGTTTGAGATGGGAGTTTGAAATGGGGGTCTGAAATGGGGACATGAAATGGGCAATTTAAATGGGGATTTGAAATGGGGATTTGAAATGGGGGTTTGATATGAGGGTTTGAAATGGGGATTAAAAATGGGGGTTCTAGGAGCACCAGACCCGGTGTGCTGAGCCCAGAGGGCCAAGTCCAGGCCTGGCCCCGTGGTTTGGATCCCCTGGGAATGGCTGAGCTGCTGTGAGCAGCATCCCGAGCCCAGCGCGGGGAAAAGTCAAAGTTGAGCGTGGAGTTTGTGCTGGGCGCTCCTGCTTTTTATAGGTTGTTTAAACAAGGGACCAGCACAAACCAGCGCTGGGTGGGGACTGGGAGCCAGCTGGGGAATGGGGGAAAGGCGGGGATGGGGCCCTGAGGGGTTTCTGGGACCACCACGACCTCCCCACACCCCGTCCCCCCCTTCCCGAACGCCCAGCAGCCATAAAACCCCAAAACCAGGGTTTGGGGCTCTGGGGGACACGGCCGCCCTCCAGCCCTGCTGTCGCTGTCGCTGTCCCCGTCCCCCTGGGGTGACACAGAGCGAAAGCCCCGGGCTGATGGGTGGAGGATTTTCGGTTCCAAAATGAGTGTGAGGAAGGAGGAAGGATTGAAACGGCCCCAAAACCGAGGCAGCTCAGGGCCCTGGGAGGATGGACGGACGCACGGACCCCCCTCCGGCCCAGGGCACGACTGAGGCTCCGTCCAGGGAGGGAACTCACAGTTCCCACGGGATTGGGCTGGGATTAACCTGGGGGTGGTCCCCGCTTGGTGCTGGGGGCACTCAGGGCTGGCCCCGGGGCTCTGGGGCTGCCTGGCTCGCGGAGCTGCCTTATCCTGACCATCCTGCGGGGATTTCCGGGAAGAGGAGGGAAATTCCAGGGGTTTCAATTGTCCTGATTCCCCCCAGATCCTCCTGGGTGCCCCCAGTGCCGCGTGCCAGGCTCTGCAGCCCCTCACGGCTGGATCCCAGCAGGACCCCTCCCCATTTGCACCAAAGGCTCACCAAGTTTCCCAAATCCACTTTTTTTTGGGATGTCATGGGTGCCCTGGGCTTGGGAAGGTTTGGGATCCTAAACCAGACCTGAGGCCTGGTTTAGGCTGGTTTAAACTGGTTTACTGCTTGGTTTAGGCTGGTTTATTGCCTGGTTTAGGCTGGTTTATTGCCTGGTTTAGGCTGGTTTACTGCCTGGTTTAGGCTGGTTTACTGCCTGGTTTAGGCTGGTTTACTGCCTGGTTTAGGCTGGTTTACTGCTGGCTTGACCCAGCAGGATCCCTCTCCCTTTGCACAGAACTTTCCCAAAGTTTCCCAAATCCGCTCTTTTGGGGTGCCGTGAGTGCCCGGGACAGGTTTGGGGTCCTAGGCCAGAGCTGAGCCTGCACCCAGGTCCCTCCTTCCCCAGAGCCCCCTGGGGTCCCCGAGCCGTGTCCAGCTGGCAGCGGGGCCGTGGCACAGGGCCAGGCCTGGGATGTCCTGGTGGTCGCCCCCGCTCCTTTCCCAGCCCACGGCCCCAGGGATGCCCGGGGGGTCCCCTGGGGGCACAGCCCCCCCTCCTTGGGTCCCATCTCCGCTTTCCTGCTCATCCCGAGCTTCCAGGGAAATTCATTCCCTGGGAAAGTCCAGACCGGCAGCGCTGGGAGAGTTTCTGTCATTAAAAGAGTAAAAATCCCTGAGGATGGGGACAGGGACAGGGACAGGGACAGGGACAGGGACAGCAGGGAGAGGGACAGGAGGGACAGGGACAGGAGGGACAGGGACACACTGGCAGCGGGCTGTGCTGGGCAGGAGGATCCGGCAGAGGATCCACCTCGCTGTCCATAGGTGCCAGGGGGACCCAGGTGCCCTGGGACACTCTGGAGATGGCACATGGAGGTGCCAACATCCTGGAGATGGCCCATGGAGGTGCCACCACCCTGGAGATGGCACATGGAGGTGCCACCACGCTGGAGATGCCACATGGAGGTGCCACCATCCTGGAGATGGCCCATGGAGGTGCCACCACGCTGGGGATGGCACATGGAGGTGCCACCACGCTGGAGATGCCACATGGAGGTGCCACCATCCTGGAGATGGCCCATGGAGGTGCCACCACGCTGGGGATGGCCCATGGAGGTGCCACCACGCTGGAGATGGCCCATGGAGGTGCCACCACGCTGGGGATGGCACATGGAGGTGCCACCACCCTGGAGATGGCACATGGAGGTGCCACCACGCTGGGGATGGCACATGGAGGTGCCACCACCCTGGAGATGGCACATGGAGGTGCCACCACGCTGGGGATGGCACATGGAGGTGCCACCACGCTGGGGATGCCCCTGGCAGGAGCCGTGCCCGTGTCCCGTCCCCTCGGGAGCGGGAAGGGACGGGGCCGCCGCCCGCCCGTGCCGGGAGCGGCCAGGTCGCTGTGCCAGCCCCGCGAGGTGACAGCGCCATCGGGGGGGACCGGGCGCGCTGTCCCCGCGGTCACGCCGAGCCCGCCGCTGCCGTGCCTCAGTTTCCCCGCGCGCCGGTGGCCGCGGGGGCGGCGGGGAGGCGGCGGCGGGGCCGGGGCAGGGCGGCCGCCACCCAGGCTGCACTTTTGGGTTAAACCCGGGCGTTCCTCCCCGCGCAGACACGAGTAAAAATAACCGGCCCGAGCCCGGCGCAAACCGCAGGCTTTTTATAGCCGCCATCCCGAGACGGCGGGGCGGGGGCCGGGGCTCCGCCGTGCCCAGAGCCGCCCGCCGGGCGCCGGCCCGGCCGCACCGGCCCCTCCCCGGGCCGGCCCCGCCGCTCCCCTGCCCGTGCGCCCCGCCGCGATGCGGACGGAGCCCGGCCGAGGAAAGCGGAGCCCAGGCGCTGCTGGCGCCCGCCCTGAGCCCCGTGCCCGCCGCCGGTGACACCGGAGCGCGGGACCCCCGTGCCCGCCGCGGGACACGCACCTGGGCAGCGCCGCTCCCTCCTCGGCGGCTCCGCGCCCTCCCGGCGCTGCAGCGCGGCCGGGGAGGCCCCGGTGCCGGTGCCGGTGCCGGTGCCGGCGCTGGTCCCGGTGTCGGTGCCGGTGTCGGTGCCGGTCCCGGTCCCGTTCGTGTCCCCGGAGCGCTGCCGCCGCCTGACCGAGCAGCGCCGCTGACATTTGCATAACCCCGCCCACACCGCCCGAAGATTTGCATACAGCAGTCGGGCTGCTCTGCCATTGGTTAATGGCGGGCTCTTATTTGCATAGTCACGCCCTTGTCTGGGTGAGGGGCGGGGCGAAGGAAAGGGGCGTGGTCAGGGGGTTCGGGCGCTGCAGGTGGGAAAAGGGAATATCAGGGAATATCAGGGAATATCAGGGGAATCGGGGAAATCAGGGAATATCAGGGAATTCAGAGAAATCAGGGAATATTACGGGAATCAGGGAATATCAGGGAATATCAGGAAATTAGGGAAATCAGGGAAATCAAGGAATATCAGGGAATATCAGGAAATTAGGGAAATCAGGTGCCACCCAGCCCCAGAGCAGGGACATTTTTGCACCCTGGACATCCTGGGGGTCCTGTCCCCGCTCCCAGCCCCGGGGAGATCGGGTGGAAAACCTGGAGAAATGAGGAATTTCTGGACGAGGCTCTCAGGCGCTCAGGACGTGCCATCTTCCTCAGAGCTGCTTTTAAATCTCGTGATTTATGGAGTGCAATTAGCAGAGTGTTAATGAGCCTCGCCAGTAATATTAATTGATCCTGAAGAGCGGGTGGGGGCAGAACAGAAGCGCCGGGGCTTCGGCAGAGTCTGAGGGGACCCGTCCAGGTGTCCCCTCCAGCCCCGGGACACTCTGGGGACACTCGGGGTGGCTCTTTGGGTGTGGGACATCCCTGCCCTGCCCTGCCCTGTCCTTCCTTCCCCTCGCACTGCCCCGGCCCGGCCCGGGTCAGGGCCACTCCCAGCCGTGCCGGGCAGAGCCGTTTTCGGGGTTTTGGGGACAGGGACCCCGCGGTGCCCCCGGTCAGGCGCTGCCCGGCTGATCTTTCCCAGCTCCCAGAGCTTTGAGCTCCTTCTTGAGGCTCTTCCTACCCCAAAATCCCGGGATTCTGGGGAGTTTGGGGTGCTGGATGCCCTGGGATGAGAGCTGCGCCCCAAGGGACGCGGCTGAGCTCTGCCACCGCCCAGGACACGGGAAAGGGACACAGATGCCGTCACCAGGAGCTGCTTTGGGGACCTTGGGCCGAGTCCCAGGGACTGCCACCCCCTCCCCCCCTTCCCAAAAATGCTGGAAAGGAGCCTGGAGCCAAAGCGCTGCTGCTGCCAAGGCCAACACGGCGGGACTTGAAAATAGCCCCGAGTCCGGCACGGCCCCGGTGCCAGCGGGAACCGCCCACGCGGGACGGGAGGGAGGGACAGAGGGACAGAGAGGGACAGGAAGGGACAGAGAGGGACAGAATGGGATAGCGAGGGACAGAAAGGACAGAAAGGGACCGGAAGGGACAGGCAGCACTGCTCCTCCAGCAGGCAGAGATCAGCTCGGTCTGGATGCCCGGCTGGGCACGGCTGCTGGCACCGGGATGGGGGAGGCCCCCCAATGTCCCCCGGTGTCCCCCGGTGTCCCCTGGTGTCCCCTGGTCCCTGCTCCGCGGGAATTGCTGTGCCAGGAAGCGCGGGGCCGTTCCCGAGGCGCCCGGGGACCCGCGGGGTGAATTTCCCTGGGCTGGTCCTGCCGGGAGCCTCCAGCGGCCCCAGGGGACGGTGCTGGCGGGGCGGATCCCCCCGGAACGCTGGCATTCCGCTTCCCAGGGTATTTATAAGGCCTGGGAAACTCGCGGGGTCCCAGGGGCCGGCCCGAGGGTCCTTTCCCAGCCTTGCGGGACTGGGAACGTTTCGGGAGCTCCCCGGGGGCTGCAGGGGACGGTCCCGGCGCAGGTGGAGGCCAAAGGCGCCGCTCCCGGGGGACGCGGGAACCGCGGGGCCCCCGTCCCACACCGGGCTCAGTCCCGGGCCTCTCCCAGGGAACGGCAGCGCTGGGAATGGGAGAGCGGCTCGCTGCCCGTCCGTCCGTCCGTCCGTCCGTCCGTCCCCAGTCCCCACCCCCGCTCACTCCACTACCTCCCGCCGCCCCCTGGAGGCTCCCGGGGCCCCGCCGGGGGCGGAGCCGGCTCGGGAGGGTCCCGGCCCGGAGGCAGCACCGGAGGCGGGACCGGGGGCGGGACCGGAGGCGGGACCGGGGGCAGGACGGGCCCGCCCCGGCGCGCACCGCGGAACGGAGGCAGGACCGGCCCGGTGCCCGTTCCCGGTTCCCATTCCCCGCCCGAGCTCCCGCAGCGGCGGCACCGAGGGGTCGGGGAGCGCGCGCACGTTCGGCACCCCCGGTTCCCCCGGTTCCCCCGGTTCCCCCGGTTCCCCCGGTTCCCGGTGCCGGTACCGGCCATGCCCTCCGCGTACCCGCAGCGAGCCCTGACGGTGCTGCTGCTCTTCGGGACCCTGTCCGCCGCCATGGCCCTGCTCTCCTCCAGCCTCATCTTCCAGCTGCCCTCGGGCCGGGCCGCTCCCGGTGCCGGTGGCGGCCGCGGGGCGCTCCCGGAGCCGGTGGCCGCCGCTGTGCTGCCGGTATCGGCCGTGCTGGCCGCGCTCTGCCTGGTGCTCAACGTGAGCTGCCTCCTGCTCTGCCTCCTCCACGGCTACTGCAGCACCGAGCTGGGCCGGGGGCGGCCCGGGCCCGAGCGGTGAGAGCCCCGAGCGGGGCCACCGGGGAACCGGGGCTCGGGGGACCGGGGGGCTCGGGACAGGCGGGGACCGGGAGAGGCGGGGATGGGGGCTCGGGACAGGCGGGGATGCGGGGCTGGAGGGGTTCGGGGGGCTCGGGACAGGCGGGAACCGGGGCTGGAGGCGTTCGGGAGCCGCAGGGACCGGGGCTGGAGGGACTCGGGAGATGCGGGGACGCTCGGAGGGATCCGGCGGAACCGGAGGGACCGGGGATGCCCGGAGGGGTCAGGAAGAAGGGAAGGGCTGGAGGATGCGGCGGGATCAGGGAATGAGGGGTCCGGGTGCCCCAAAACCCGCGGGAGGATTTGCTGGGGGGGTTGTGGGGAGCAATGGGTGGAAAATCCCCGAAATTCCCCTCCGTGACCCCCAGGGTTGGAACTGAGCTCTTTAATTTGAGTTTTAGAGAGTCTGGAAATTGGGACCAGCAGGTTTAGACCTGGCTGCACAGTCCAGGGGGTTTCATTTCCATGACTGGGAACTCCCAGCGGGGTTCGGGGGCGTCCCAGGAGCTCCTGGGGTCACCTCGACCCCCAGGGATTGCCCCAAAATGTTGGCCCTGAGGTCACTGCTGGGGTGACCACCCGGGCCACCAAAACGACCCCAGGGCTGGGTCATTAACGCCATTCATTAAATGTTGATTTAATCATTAATCAATCGGCATAATCAATCAGCACTTTTACACAGGCAGGGTTATTCCCAGAGAAATTCCTTTCTGTTTGTTTTTTTTTTTTTTTTTCCATGGATCTGGAATGGGCTGGGGGCTCCTGGCCCAGCACCCGGGTTAAAACTAAAAAACAGCTCGGGGATAATCTGATTTTAAAGGATTTTGGTGACAGCTGGACTTGGTGGGGTGGCTCACGCAATTTTGGGACCTCTCTGACTTCAGCCGAAACTCACTGAAAGGGAATGACGACGTTCCAACAGCCACTTTTTGTCCCTTAATTAGAGAATCCAATCAGTCCCGGCTCTGCACGGAGCATCGGGCTGGAGAAATTCCAGCAGCGCCTCCTCAGCCTCTTCCAACGCTTCATTAACGGAGGAGAGCGAAAATATTTCCCTAAAAACACAAAAAATCCCCACAACAAACTCGGCTTTTCTGCTGGAAAATTTACAACAAAAAAATTCCCCCCACCCCGAGCTGTGAATTTTCCTGTGATCCCAGCCCGGATTTTGGGCTGAAACTGCTCCATCTGGGAGCTGGGAAGTTGAAATTCGGGAATTGCGAGGTCACAGGGGAGGAAAAATTCCATTCCCAAAAGCTCCCGGCGCAGGGAGGCTCGGCCCCAGTAACCCGAGCGTCGGGAGGGTTCCGTGCCCGTCCCCGGGAGTCTCCGGCCGATCCCTGCCCCGTGCCTCAGTTTCCCCGGCTGCGGCGGGGGCTCCGCGCTCGGGCCGGGAGCAAAGGCGGCGTTCGGGGCCACGGCCGGGAGGTGGCGGCGATGTCCCCGTGCTGTGGTGGCGGTGATGTCCCCGTGCTGTGGCGGCGCTACGGGAGCCGCTCACGTCGCGGGGACCTTCGGCGCTGTCAGCCCCAGTTGCCGCTGTCACCCCAAACTGGCGCTGTGACCCCCAAACTCTGCTGTGACCCCCAATTGGCGCTGTCAGCCCAAACTCCGCTGTCACCCCAAACTCCGCTGTCACCCCGAACTGGCGCTGTCACCCCAAACTCCGCTGTGACCCCCAATTGGCGCTGTGAGCCCGAATTCCGCTGTCAGCCCAAACCGGCCCTGTCATTCCCTCCAGATTTTTCCTGGGCTCAGACCAGGACCAGGACCAGTCCTGAATTCCTCCCTCCATCCTTTCCCCGGGCTCAGAGCAGGACTGGAGCCTGCCCAGATCTGTTTTCCCTGCGAGGAGCCCTTCCAGATCTGTTTTCCCTGCGAGGAGCCCTTCCAGATCTCTTTTCCCTGCAAGGAGCCCTTCCAGAGCTCTTTTCCCTGCGAGGAGCCCTTCCAGAGCTCTTTTCCCCGTTTTCCCCCTTTTCCCTGTTTCCCAGGGCAGTCTGGTTCCTCCTGGACAGCCGGAGCATCCGGCACGCGGCCATCGGCCTCTTCTGCTGCGGGGTCTGCCTCTACCTCACAGGCAAGTGACCCCCGGTGTCCCCAGTGTCCCCAGTGACCCCCGGTGTCCCCCGGTGTCCCCAGTGCTCCCAGTGTCCCCCAGTGTCCCCAGTGACCCCAGAGCTCCCAGTGTCCCCAGTGACCCCCGGTGTCCCCAGAGCTCCCAGTGTGTGTTCCCCAGTGCTCCCAGTGTCCCCCAGTGTCCCCAGCCCAGCCCTGCACTGGTTTCTCCTCCAGCACTGCTTTGGTTCACAAGTGGCCCCATCAGCTCCTTCCCACACCCTGCAATTCCCATCCCAGGGGCCCAGGCTGGAATTTTGTAGGGGCTGGAGGGGTGCAGAGATGGGAACGGAGCGGGAGAATTCCTGAGGGAGCTGGGATGGGGCTGGAATTTCCAAACCCAGGAAATTTCCAAGTTTTCCAGGAACTTCCAAATCCATCCTTTGGTAATTCCAGCTCCTGAGATTTTTTTCCAGGGGCTCCTGGGCTGTCCCTGAGCCCTTTTCCAGCCCCAGCCACTCCAGGGATTCCCGAATCCATCCCTTTTTACTCCTGAGCCCTTTTCCAACCTCAGCCAGTCCAGGGATTCCCAAATCCACCCCTTTTTACTCCTGGCTCCTGAGCTGTCCCTGAGCCCTTTTCCAGCCCCAGGCACTCCAGGGATTCCCAAACCCATCCCTTTTAACTCCCGAGCCCTTTTCCAGCCCCGGGCATTGCCGGGTCCCCTCAGGGCGCCCCTGTGCTCTGCTCCGCCCGCAGCCCTGGCCCTGCTGATGCTGCTGCTGTTCGAGCCGCAGGCCGGGATCGCCAGCGCCTGCGTCCTGACCTCGGGAATCCTCGTCCTGCTGCTCTCCCTGCTCCACGCGCTGCTCCGCGCCTCCCGCGCTGCCCAAATCTCCCGAGGCCCGGAGCCTCCCCAGGCCCTGCACGAGAACGGCTCCGCCCAGCCCGGCCACGGCAGCGACCTCGGCCGGGACGGGGCTGCTGCTCCCCGGCGCCGCCCCGGAGAAACCCCCCGGGAATTCTGCTTCCCGCCCTTCCTGGAGGGCAGATCCCGGCCGGGCTCGGCCTCCAGCAGCAACCCGAGCTCCAGGAGCAAGGAACTCCTCAGGGAATCCCAGTGGGAATTGTCCAGGAGCAAGGAACTCCCCAGGGAATCCCACCAGGAATTGTCCAGGAGCAAGGAAGTCCCCAGGGAATCCCAGGACTGGTCCAGGAGCAAGGAACTCCCCAGGGAATCCCAGGAATTGTCCAGGAGCAAAGAATTCCCCAGGGAATGCCAGGACTGGTCCTGGATCAAGGATTTCCCCAGGGAATCCCAGTGGGAATTGTCCCGGATCCAGGATTCCCCCAAGCAATGCCAGGACTGGTCCCGGATCCAGGATTCCCCCAGGCAATGCCAGGCCTGGTCCCGGATCCAGGATTCCCCCAGGCAATGCCAGGCCCAGGCCTGGTCCCGGACCCACAGGACGCTGCTGGACTCAGGGCTGCTCCAGGAGCAGGGAAACCCTTGGAATGTCACCAGCGGGGAGACGAGGAACGCGGTGTCCCACAGAGCCACCAAGGACTCCACGCTGGTCTGAGGGGAATTCGGGATTTTCCTGGAGGAGGAGTTGATGGCTTTCCACTGGTTTGGGTTTGGTTTTGCCTGGAAAAATTCCTTTCTCCACAGCCAAAATCCCAGTGCTGCCTGCCCGGGGAACCCAAACCCACCCCAGCCGTGGGAGAGGATCTGGGAAATGGGGATGGGGAGCAGGAATTGGGGTTTTCACCAGCAGAATTTCAGCCTTTCCCAGCAGATCCCGGCTCATTTCCCTTCTCCTTCCTCCCTGCTCCATCCTCATCCTCAGCACTGGCATGGATGGGGAGGGTTTGGGGTGGGGGAAACCCAGTTTGGGGCGGCCAGGAACAGATTTGGGGTGAGAAAAAGCAGATTTGGGGTGGCAGGGGGATGCTCTGGGGTGACCAAGTGCAGGTTTGGGATGGCCAAAAGCGGGGCTGGGTCTGCCAAGGGTGAGTTTGGGGTGGCAAAGGACAGATTTGGGGTGGCAAAGGACAGATTTGGGGTGGGAAAAGGCAGATTTGGGTTGGGAAAAGGCAGATTTGGGGTGGCAAAGGCAGATTTGGGGTGGGAAAAGGCAGATTCGGGGTGGGAAAAGGCAGATTTGGGGAGGGAAAAGGCAGATTTGGGGTGTCCCTGCTATTATCCCAAATTCCAGCTGCTATCCCAAGGGCAATTCCCCTGGAATTTGAGTTCAGCCATTCCCTGAATGCCCCTGGGAAATCCAGGAGGGATCCACAGCAAAGCTCTGCTCCCTTCCAGTCACCCCCAAAACCAAGAGTGCAAGACAAAAATCCTTTTTCTTTTTTTTTTTCCTTCTTTTTAGGATTTTAAGGAATTTTTTCTCCCTTGAAAGCCTAAAATTCCACATTCTTTTGTTCCATGCCCTTGGAAACCCCGGGATAAAAAAGGAGCTCCAAGCTCCCACGGCCACAGGAGAAAAGTTGAAAACCTTTAAAAGGAATTTTCTTGTTGTGCCTTTTTGGAGATTTTTTGGGTTTTGTTTTTTTTGTTTTTTTTGGTTTTTTTTTCCTTTTTATTCTCGTCCTCATTAAAACCAAACCCAGCAATTCCTTGGCAGCAGCTGGAAAAGTTTCTCCTTGGAGAATTCCTCCTCAACAAAAGCCTGGAGTGCTGCTCACATTCCAGCTTTTCACACGAAATTCCCAAAGCCAGACCTCATCTGTGAGGGGTTTTTTGGGGAAAAAAAAAGGGAAGAGGATAAACACAAACCCACCCCGTTTTTCCATGGAAAAGAGGTCCCAAAAAGCAGGATTTGGGATTTTCCAGCTCTTTCTTTTTGCTGTTTTCCCGGGAATTCAGGCGCCTCTCTACCTGTGCAGCCCCAGAGGTTTTTTCACTTCTTCCCAAGGTTGGGAAATTCAGGATGGAAAATCAGGAGGTGCCTGGAGGATTCTTGGGTTGGGGGGTGATGGTGCTGTGGGAAGAAAAAAGGAAAAGTTAAATTCAGCAGCCTGAAAATGTGGGAAATTTGGGATTTCCTCAAAAAATTCCCTCTGCCGGTGGTTGCTGGGGTAAGGGGTTGATTTTAGGGTGGCACAGCCATTCCTGCAGCATGAAAAAATCCCCAAAAAATCCTCCTCAAAATCAAAACAATTCTCAAAAATCCCTCAGACTTTTTAAATCTCCCCCTAAAATCCCCCCCCAAAAAAAAAAATCCTCCAAAATAAAAAAAATCCTCCCCAAAAATTAAAAAAAAAAAAAAAATCCCCAAAAATCAAAACAAATCTCAAAAATCCCCGAGATTTTTTTAAATCTCCCCCCAAAATCCCCCACAAAAAAAAAAAAAAATCCTCCGAAATAAAAAAATCCTCCCCCAAAAATGAAAAAAAAAAAAAAAAATCCCCAAAAATCAAAACAAATCCCAAAAAAAAGCCCTCAATTTTTTTTTTTTTTTTTAAAAGCACAAAAACTCCAAAAATTTTGGGGATACCTCTGCTCAATCCCTGCATCCCTAAACTCCAAACAATTCAGATCTCCCCACAAACAACCTCCCTAAAATTCCGTTTATTGCCCGTTTTCCCTTAGCAAACAGCACTGGTTTCCCCCAGGGGATGGGGAAGGGGCAGGGGACGCTGTCCTGGACCAGCCTGGAATTGTTTTCCCGGGATTCTGGGGGTACCTGCGGCCCTGGGCAGCGCTGAGCTGCTCCTTCATGGCTATGGAGTGCTTGAGCAGGCTGTCGATGCTCTTGAAGTAAACGCTGCTGTCGGTCATGTTCTTGATGGCGCTGGAGAAGGGGCAAAAGGGGGAGCAGGACGGAGCTGGAATTCCCCAAATCCTGCTTGTTCCCCCTCCAATCCCGGGAAAGTTCAGGTCTGAGGGGTTTCCCACTGGGGGAAGCTGGGAAAATTCCATAAAGTTCCGAAATCCCTGCCAGGAGTTCCCAAATCCCGGCTCCTCCCATCCTCATTCCCTGGATCCTGCTGGGTTTTCCAGCCTGGAATTCCAGGAATTTCACCCTCAAAATGAAAATCCCAAATCCCAACTCATTCCCTGGATCCTGCTGGGTTTTCCAGCCTGGAATTCCAGGAATTTCCCTCCCAAAGTGAAAATCCCAAATCCCAACTCATTCCCTGGGTTTTCCAGCCTGGAATTCCAGGAATTTCCCTCCCGAAGTGAAAATCCCAAATCCCAACTCATTCCCTGGATCTTTCCCCCCAGAAATCCAGGAATTTCCCTCTCGAAGTGAAAATCCCAAATCCCAACTCATTCCCTGGGTTTTCCAGCCTGGAATTCCAGGAATTTCCCTCTCAAAGTGAAAATCCCAAATCCCAACTCATTCCCTGGGTTTTCCAGCCTGGAATTCCAGGAGTCTAACCCTCAAAATGAAAATCCCAAATCCCACCCTCATTCCCTGGATCCTGTGGTGTTTTCCAGCCCGGAATTCCAGGGATTTCCCTCTCCAGGTGAAAATTCCTGCCAAGAGCTCAAAGTTCATCCCAAATCCCAATTAATTCCCTGGATCTTTGCCCCCAGAACTGCAGGGATTTCCCTCTCCAGGTGGAAATCCCCAAGCCCAGCTGCTCCCACCCTCATTCCCTGGATCCTGCTGCGTTTTCCAGCCGGGATCCCGGCGCTCCCCTGGGGTACCTGCAGGCGTACTCCACGGTGTAAATGGCTCCCTGGCTCTGCTCCTCCCAGCTCTGCATGTCCGACTGCGAGGGCCAAAACCAGCACGGATCAGGCAGGGGCTGGGCTGGGAATGGGATCTGGGGAGGGAATTCCTGCCTGGAACGGGATGGGAGGGGATTCCCGGGGAAGCTGTGGCTGCCCCCGGCCCCCGGGAATGTCCAGGCAGGGAAGCATCCGAGGAAAACCTGGAGCTGCTTCCAGAGGTGCAAGGGGCTCCAAAGGAGCTGGAGAGGATTTGGGATGAGGGACGGAGGGGCAGGAGCCAGGGAATGGATCTGGGATTTGGGAATTCCAGGGCACAGGGAATGGATCTGGTAGGGAATTGGGAATCCCAGGGCACAGGGAATGGATTCGGGATGGAATCCCAGGGATGGAACCCCAGGAGCCAGGGGACAGCTCCGTGGGGATTTTGGGGCAGGAATTGCCAGAGGAGCTGCGCCCGCCGGGCGGGGCGGGCTCGTCCCTCAGCTCCCGGAATTCCCGGGGTTCCCGGGGTTCCCCACCTTGTGCTGGGCCAGCTCGGGCAGGGAGCGCCGCACGTGCTCCTGCAGCCGGAACAGCGCCACCGAGGGCTCGTTGGCCAGCACGTACAGGCTCTCGGTGAACTTGTCCGTCACTGCCGGGAGAAACCGGGAAAAAACCGGGATTAACGGGAATCCATCGGGATACGGGGGAGGCAGGGCTAATCCAGGCAGATAACTCAGCGGAAACCCACAGAAATCTCTCCATAGAAATCCATAAAAATATCTCTACAGAAATCCAGAGAAATCCATGGAAATATCTCACAGAAATCCATGGAGATATCTCCGCAGAAATATCTCTATAGAAATCCACAGAAATCCATGGAAATCCATGTAGATCTCTCCATAGAAACCCATGGAAGCAAACAGAAATATCTCCATGGAAGTCCTCAGAAATATCTCCACAGAAACCCACACAAAAATCTCCAAGGGACACCCGGGGGCTCTTCCCAGCAGCAGCAAGGGGGATAAAGGCCGGCAGTCAAACCACAACATCCCAGCGGCCAAACCACCGCGGCGGGGCCTCTCCCAGCCCATCCCCGCCGCTCCCGGTCCCGCCTGCCCCGGTCCCGCCGCTCCCGGTCCCACCTTTCTTCACCTTCAGCTGCATCTCCGGTTCCTCCATCCCGCCCGCCGCCACTTCCGCTTCCGCCGGCGCGCCCCCAAAGCGCCCCGGGCAGGGAAAACAGCCCCGGCTGGAAACGCGGCCGCGGGACCAACGTTCCGCTGAGCGGGACCAACGTTCCCACGCCCCCCCAAATCGGTGTCACACACCCCCCCCCCCCCCCCCAGGTCTCCGTTGTCACCCGCGGGGACACTCGGTGGCTCCCGGTTTGTCACCCGTGGGGACACTCGGTGGCTCCCGGTTTGGCGGTGCTGCCCTGAGAGGGGTCTGGGGGTGTCGCGGCCTTTGCCCCCCCTCGGTACCGCGGTGTCCCCAAGGTGTCCCCAAGGTGTCCCCAAGGTGTCCCCCGGGCGAGGCGGTCCCGCTGCCACCCCCTCGTGTCACTTTAAGGCCGCTCTCGGCGGGACGTGGGGCCGGGCCGCGCTCCCCGAACCCCCCGGGCCGCCCTGGCCCCGCCGGGCCCCGCAGGAACGGGAAGGGAGGGGCGGGAGAGCCGGGAGGCGGCGGTGAGACCGGGAACGGGAACGAGAACGGGAACCGGGGACGGGAACGGGGATGGGAACGGATCGGAACGGACCGGGAACGGGGACGGGAAGCGGGGACGGATCGGGGACGGGAAGGAAGGGGCGGTGAGCCGGGAGGCGGCGGTGAGACCGGGAACGGGAACCGGGGATGGGAACCGGGAATAGGAACGGGATGAGGAAGGGATGGGGAACGGATCGGGAACGGGAAATGAGGGGCGGGAGAGCCTGGAGGCGGCGGTGAGACCGGGAACGGGATCGGGATCCGGGGATGGGATCGGGAACGGGACCCGAGAACGGGGAACGGGAACCGGGGGCGGGAAAGGGATCGGGACCGGCGGTGAGGGGCTGGGAGAAGGGATGGGGAGGGCCCGGGGGTCCCGGGCTCGGAGGAGCTGCGGGAGCGGAGCTTTGGAGTGTGGGAAGCGCCGGGAATGGCGATCCTGGGAGCGGGGACAGAGAGGGGGAGCCCAGGGACAGAGATGGGAACCGAGTGTGGGACGGGGAAGGGAAGATCCCAGAAACGGGGCGAGGAGAACGGGGGTACCCCAGGAACCGGGATGGGGAGCGCAAGGGGACCCCAGCCCCGCTGCAGCGTGGGGGTCTCAGGCACTCGGGTCTGTCCCTGTCCCCCTCTCCCACCCCATCCCTGGGCAGGGAAGGCGAAGGAGCCGTCGGGGAGCCCCCCTGGAGCCCGGGACCCCCCAGAATTGGGTGGAAAAAGGGGGAAAGGGGGAAGAGGCAGCATGGGGGACAGCGGGGCCCCCTCGGCGTGTCCCCAGCAGGACGGGGACGCAGCGCTCCCGGAACGTGGGGACGGTGAGTTGGGGATGCTGGGGCCAAACTGAGCCCGGATCCTCCTGCACACCGGGGTGCGTTTGGGGTATCCCGAGCCGGATGGCACCGCCCGGGACACCCCAGAAGGAGCCCCAGGGTGACACCGAGGTGCCCGGGCTGCAGGTGGAGCCGAGAGCCCCCGGAATTCCTCGGCTGCTCCCGTGGATTCCCCGAGCCCCAGCGAGGCCCCGGCCCTGGACGGTGAGTGGGGCTCAGAGGGGAAATTCCCTGGGGTCCCCCGTCCCAAAAATCCCAGGAAGGGGCCTCAAATGTGGGAAATCCCATCCCAATCCCAACGTTTGGTGCCCGCTCCTCCTGCCAGCCCTGAGAGGTCCCCCCAGCTCTGCTCCAATAAAACTTCGGATCAGGGGCTGGAAACGCTTTGGGATTCCCGAGGAAGAGCCTTAAATTGCTGCTCAAACGTGGAAAATCCCAATCCCAACGTTTGGTGCCCGCTCCTCCTGCCAGCCCTGAGAGGTCGCTGCAGCTCCACGCTGCAACTGGAGATGGGAATTCTCATTTTCCTTGGATTTTTCCCAATAAAACCTCGGATCAAGGGCTGGAAACACTTCGGGATTCCCAAGTGGAGCCGGGCAGGGATGGGAAACAGGAGGATGGAGCTGGGTGGTGTGGATTTAAATAAATAGAAAGTAAACCTGAAATTAATGGAGAGTAAACAAATAGAGAATGAATAAACATAAAATAAATCAGAAAATAATGGAAAATAACCCCGAATTGATGGAGAGTAACCCCAAATTAATGGAGAATAACCCCGAATTGATGGAGAATAAACTGCAGACCCTCTGTGTCCCAGGTTTCCCCCTGAAGCATTCCAACACCCTGACCAACAGACAGCGAGGCAACGAGGTGTCAGCACTGCCGGCCACACTGGACAGTGAGTGCCACCAGCGTCCCCAGGGGCTGCAGGGGACATGGGACAGCAGGCATCACCCTGGGGCAGCTCCCACGCCCCAGATGTGCAGGGAGTTCCTTTCCCCCGATGGATTTGTCTCTTCCAGCACTGTCCATCCACCAGCTCGCTGCCCAAGGGGAGCTCATCCAGCTGAAGGAGCACCTGAGGAAAGGTTGGTGTCCCCGTGGCCCTGCCGGGTCCCCTCTGGTGCCCTCACACTCGGTTTTCACTCGGCCATAAAACCACTGGGATTGGAATTGGGGTTTTTTGTGGAGATTTCTCCAGTTTTGGAGATGGGAAAAATCCTCAAAAATCCATTCCAACCACCCAGCAGCTGGCTGAGGTGGTTTAGCAGCCCTTACTGGTTGAACTGGGGGCACAGGGGGCTCACCTGGCTGTGGTCACCTGCCCAGGTGAGAATTTGGTGAACAAACCCGACGAGAGAGGCTTCACCCCCCTGATCTGGGCTGCAGCTTTCGGGGAGATCGAGACCGTGCGGCACCTCCTGGAGTGGGTGAGGCCGTGGGGGCTCCGGGGCTTCCAGAATGTTCTGGGACCTGTCCTGGATCTGGGGTCTGTCCTTAACCCTGTCTGGGACCTGTGGGACCTGTCCTTGATCCAGGGATCTGTCCTAAATTCTGGGACCTGGCTTTAGTCCTGGTGTCTGTCCTTGGCCCTGGGGATTTGTCCTTGACCCTGGGACCCGTCTTTCATCCTGGGCATCTCTTTTTAATACTCTGTGATCTCCCTCATTTACTCCAGGACCTCTGTCTTTAATCCTGGGATCTCTCCTTCATCCTGGGATTTCCCTTTTTAATCCCGGGATCTGTCTCTGCCCCCACTGTCCCTGGGGTGCTGCAGGGGCGATGTCAGCCCAGGGAGGGTGGCTGTGGGCAGTGTGACCCAGCTGTCCCCGCTGTGGGCAGTGTCACCAGGCTGTCCCCGCTGTGGGCAGTGTGACCCAGCTGTCCCCGCTGTGGGCAGTGTTACCGGGCTGTGGGCACTGTCAGTGTCACTGGGCTGTTCCCTCTGTGGGCAGTTTCAGTGTCACCGGGCTGTCCCCGCTGTGGGCACTGTCAGTGTCACCGGGCTGTCCCCGCTGTCCCCAGGGCGCCGATCCCCACGCGCTGGCCAAGGAGCGGGAGAGCGCGCTGGCCCTGGCCAGCATGGGCGGCTACACCGACATCGTCACCATGCTGCTGGACAGGGACGTGGACATCAACACCTACGACTGGGTGAGGGCCAGCCCCGGCCGGGGACAGCAGGGACAGC
This sequence comes from Molothrus ater, assembly GCF_012460135.2. NCBI lineage: Eukaryota > Metazoa > Chordata > Aves > Passeriformes > Icteridae > Molothrus > Molothrus ater. Next base: position 5,825,779 of record NC_050503.2, read on the forward strand.
GGGGACAGCAGGACAAGCCTCCCCAGTGCCACCAGCATGGCCAGGGGACACCAGTCTGGAGCTGGGAGAGGCTGGGCTGGGATCCCAGTGTGGAGCTGGGAGAGGCTGGGCTGGATCCCAGTCTGGAGCTAGGAGAGGCTGCAATGGGATCCCAGTCTGGAACTGGGAGAGGCTGGGTCGGGATCCCAGTCTGGAGCTGGGAGAGGCTGCAATGGGATCCCAGTCTGGAGCTGGGAGAGGCTGGGTTGGGATCCCAATCTGGAGCTGGGAGAGGCTGGGTTGGGATCCCAATCTGGAGCTGGGAGAGGCTGGGTTGGGATCCCAATCTGGAGCTGGGAGAGCCTGGGCTGGATCCCAGTCTGGAACTGGGAGAGGCTGGGCTGGATCCCAGTCTGGAGCTGGGAGAGGCTGCAATGGGATCCCAGTCTGGAGCTGGGAGAGGCTGCAATGGGATCCCAGTCTGGAACTGGGAGAGGTTGGGCTGGATCCCAGTCCAGAGCTGGGAGAGGCTGCAGTGGGATCCCAGTGAGTCCCAGTCCAGAGCTGGGAGAGGCTGCAGTGGGATCCCAGCGTGTGGCGCAGCCCCTGAGGGACAGCGGGGAGCAGCAGGAGCCGTGTGGGACCAGGAACGACCTCTCCCTGCCCTGGCACCCCACAGAACGGGGGCACCCCCCTGCTCTACGCCGTGCGCGGGAACCACGTCAAGTGTGTGGAGGCCCTGCTGGGTAAGGCACAGATCGGCTCCTGCCGGCTCCATCTCCCGCAGCCGCAGCCTCCCCGCCGTGGGAGCAGGGCCGGGGCCAGGGGCAGCTCTTGGGGCCCCATGGGAGCCCCCATGGCAGCCCCCACTGCTGACCCCACTGCTGACCCCCATTGCTGACCCCCATGGCAGCCCCCACTGCTGACCCCCACTGCTGACCCCCATGGCAGCCCCCATTGCTGACCCCATTGCTGACCCCCATTGCTGACCCCATTGCTGACCCCCATTGCTGACCCCCATGGCAGCCCCCATTGCTGACCCCCATTGCTGACCCCCATTGCTGACCCCCATGGCAGCCCCCATTGCTGACCCCCATGGCAGCCCCCATTGCTGACCCCATTGCTGACCCCCATGGCAGCCCCCATTGCTGACCCCCATTGCTGACCCCCATTGCTGACCCCCATGGCAGCCCCCATTGCTGACCCCCATGGCAGCCCCCATTGCTGACCCCATTGCTGACCCCCATGGCAGCCCCCATTGCTGACCCCCATTGCTGACCCCCATGGCAGCCCCCATTGCTGACCCCCATGGCAGCCCCCATTGCTGACCCCCATGGCAGCCCCCACTGCTGACCCCATTGCTGACCCCATTGCTGACCCCACTGCTGACCCCATTGCTGACCCCCATTGCTGACCCCCATTGCTGACCCCATTGCTGACCCCATTGCTGACCCCCATGGCAGCCCCCATTGCTGACCCCCACTGCTGACCCCCACTGCTGACCCCCATGGCAGCCCCCATTGCTGACCCCCACTGCTGACCCCATTGCTGACCCCATTGCTGACCCCACTGCTGACCCCATTGCTGACCCCCATTGCTGACCCCCATTGCTGACCCCCATTGCTGACCCCCACTGCTGACCCCCATTGCTGACCCCCACTGCTGACCCCCATTGCTGACCCCCATTGCTGACCCCCATGGCAGCCCCCATTGCTGACCCCATTGCTGACCCCATTGCTGACCCCATTGCTGACCCCCATGGCAGCCCCCATTGCTGACCCCCACTGCTGACCCCCATTGCTGACCCCATTGCTGACCCCCATTGCTGACCCCATTGCTGACCCCCATGGCAGCCCCCACTGCTGACCCCATTGCTGACCCCCATTGCTGACCCCCATGGCAGCCCCCATTGCTGACCCCCATTGCTGACCCCCATGGCAGCCCCCATTGCTGACCCCCATTGCTGACCCCCATGGCAGCCCCCATTGCTGACCCCCACTGCTGACCCCCACTGCTGACCCCCATTGCTGACCCCCATTGCTGACCCCCACTGCTGACCCCATTGCTGACCCCCATTGCTGACCCCCACTGCTGACCCCCACTGCTGACCCCCATTGCTGACCCCATTGCTGACCCCCATTGCTGACCCCCATTGCTGACCCCCATTGCTGACCCCCATGGCAGCCCCCATTGCTGACCCCATTGCTGACCCCATTGCTGACCCCCATGGCAGCCCCCATTGCTGACCCCATTGCTGACCCCCATTGCTGACCCCATTGCTGACCCCATTGCTGACCCCATTGCTGACCCCCATTGCTGACCCCATTGCTGACCCCCATTGCTGACCCCATTGCTGACCCCATTGCTGACCCCCATGGCAGCCCCCATTGCTGACCCCATTGCTGACCCCCATTGCTGACCCCCATTGCTGACCCCATTGCTGACCCCCATGGCAGCCCCCATTGCTGACCCCATTGCTGACCCCCATGGCAGCCCCCATTGCTGACCCCCATGGCAGCCCCCATTGCTGACCCCCATTGCTGACCCCATTGCTGACCCCATTGCTGACCCCCATGGCAGCCCCCATTGCTGACCCCCATGGCAGCCCCCATTGCTGACCCCCACTGCTGACCCCCACTGCTGACCCCCACTGCTGACCCCATTGCTGACCCCTTTGTTGACCCCCATTGCTGACCCCCATTGCTGACCCCCATGGCAGCCCCCATTGCTGACCCCATGGCAGCCCCCATTGCTGACCCCATTGCTGACCCCCATGGCAGCCCCCATTGCTGACCCCCACTGCTGACCCCATTGCTGACCCCCATTGCTGACCCCCATTGCTGACCCCCATTGCTGACCCCATTGCTGACCCCATTGCTGACCCCCATGGCAGCCCCCATTGCTGACCCCATTGCTGACCCCCATTGCTGACCCCATTGCTGACCCCCATTGCTGACCCCATTGCTGACCCCCATTGCTGACCCCCATTGCTGACCCCCATTGCTGACCCCCATTGCTGACCCCATTGCTGACCCCCATTGCTGACCCCCATGGCAGCCCCCATTGCTGACCCCATGGCAGCCCCCATTGCTGACCCCATTGCTGACCCCATTGCTGACCCCCATGGCAGCCCCCATTGCTGACCCCCACTGCTGACCCCATTGCTGACCCCCATTGCTGACCCCCATTGCTGACCCCCATTGCTGACCCCCATTGCTGACCCCATTGCTGACCCCCATTGCTGACCCCCATTGCTGACCCCCATTGCTGACCCCATTGCTGACCCCCATGGCAGCCCCCATTGCTGACCCCATTGCTGACCCCATTGCTGACCCCCATTGCAGCGTGCGGCGCTGACCTGACCGAGGAGGCAGACTCGGGCTACACCCCCATGGACCTGGCCGTGGCCTTGGGACACAAGAAAGGCAAGTGGCCTCCATCAGAAACAGGGGTTTCCCCTCAGAAAGCAGGGGTTGCCCTCAGGAAATAGGGATTGCCCCCAAAAACCAGGGATTTCCCTCAGAAAATTGGGTTTTCCTCAGAAAACTGGGGTTTCCCTCAGAAAACAGGGATTTCCCCTTAGAAAACTGGGATTTCACATAGAAAACAAGGAGTTCCCCTCAGAAAACAAGAGTAAAACGACGACCAGATCCTTCCCAGAGCAGCTTCCCTGAGTCCCACCCTCCCCCTGCCTCAGTCCAGCAGGTTATCGAGAACCACATCCTGAAGCTGTTCCAGAACAAGAAGAGGAAGAAGTGAGGCAGCAGCTCCAGCTCTTCCCAGCATCTCCGCGGCCTCATCCCAGCACCCCAGGCATGGAGAAATCCAGGAATTTCTGCCCTCGTGGACCCCAAGCCTCTCCCTGGCTGCCATGCCTAAAACCCAGGGACACTCACTCCAGCCCTGGCTGGACTCAGCGGCTCCGTGTTGGAAGTAAACTTCAATTGCAATTAAACTCTGTTTAATTAAAATCCTCAGCCCATCCTAATCCCCGTTTTTGGGCAACAGTGAGTCAAAATTTCCCCTTGGCATTGTGGAATTCCTGTCCAGGGCTGCCCCTTCTCCTATAACACTGCCACAGCCAGAAGGGAAAATCCCACAGGATTCTGGCAGATGGGAATTCCAGTTTTTGGGCAGCCACGAGTCAAAATTTCCCCTCGGCATTGTGGAATTCCTGTCCAGGGCTGCCCCTTCTCCTATAACACTGCCACAGCCAGGAGGGAAGATCCCACAGGATTGTGTTGCTGCCATCCCAAGCAGGTGACGGCACAGGGAGGGGACGCTGCTCCTGTGTGCTGACGGCAAAGCCCCGGCGGCTCATTCCAGGAAAAAGCAGGAACTGATCCCATTTTATTGATCCCATTGCACGCCTGTGCCCAGCGCAGCCTCCCCGGTGCCACCTCAGGGGACAGGGACCCCCCTCGTGGGGCTCTCAGAGCCCCCAGAGAGGGGACAGGGGAGCCTCTCCCCCAGCACCCCCAGGTGATAAACCACCACCCTGCCAAAGAAATCCGTGCTGCTGCCAAAGGTGATCCTCAGCTTGTCCAGCACCGTCTCCTCCACCTGGAACCTGTGCAGATCCCGGTCAAGGAACAACTCTGGGATCTGGGGCTCACAGCCCAGCTCTGCTCAGCAGCAAAATTCCCCAAAAACCCCCAGATTCTGCCCTGCCCTGCTCAGCACGCTGGGAAAGGATATCTGCATGGCGTGGCTGTCCTGGGGGTACAGCTCCGATATCTTCACCAGCTCCTCGCCCGTTCTGCAGCCTGGGGAGGGCGAGCGGGAGCCTCAGGTGCTTCCAGGAGCCTCCAGGTGCTGCCCCAAAACCTTCCCTGGCTCCCACCGGCACCCAGAGGCTCCCAGCCCCTCTTTATTCACCCACAGAGCTGCTCCAGGAGCCTCCAGGTGCTGCCCCAAACCTTCCCTGGCTCCCCCTGGCACCCAGAGGCTCCCAGCCCCTCTTTATTCACTCACACAGCTGCTCCCAGGTGCGGTCCCAAAACCTTCCCTGGCTCCCACCGGCACCCAAAGGCTCCCAGCTGCTCTTTATTCACCCACAGAGCTGCTCCAGGTGCTCCCAGGTGCTGTCCCAAAATGTCCCCCTGGCACCCAGAGGCTCCCAGCCCCTCTTTATTCACCCCCAGAGCCTCTCCAGGTGCTGCCAAGCCCCTCCTGGGCTTTGGGAATTGCTGACAAACGCCCCGAGGCCCCCTGTGAGCCCCTGCAGGTGCGGGTAAACTGAGGCAGGAGCCCGCGGTGCCTCAGTTTACCTGCCAGCCGCCCTCACCTTCCAGCGTGCACAGCCGGCTGGAAAAGCCCCCCTGGAACTGGATGTGCAGCTGGGAGACCTTGACAGGGCAGGGGAAATCCAGGGTGACCCACTGGGATGTGCCCTGGGGGGACAGGAGCGTCACAGGGGGCACGGAGAGGGCAGGGATGGGCGGACAGGATGTCACAGCCCTGCCCCTGCCCCTGCCCCTGTCCCTGTCCCCACACCTGGTCCGAGTTCCAGCAGGTCTCCTCGCTGCCATCGAACAGGTGCTGCTTCCCGAAGTGCTTCACATCCCGGTTCAGCACGGAGCTCACCCTGCGGGGACAGCGCCACCATCCCCCGGGGACATCGGGGACAGGCAGGGGACAGTGCCAACCCCCCTGGGGACATCAGGGACAGGCAGGGGACAGTGCCAACCCCTCGGGGACATCAGGGACAGGCAGGGGACAGCGCCAACCCCCCTGGGGACATCAGGGACAGGCAGGGCCGGGGACAGCGGGGACAGCGCCACCATCCCCCGGGGACATCAGGGACAGGCAGGGGACAGTGCCAACCCCCCTGGGGACAGCGCCACCCCTCGGGGACATCAGGGACAGGCAGGGGACAGCGCCAACCCCCCTGGGGACAGCGCCAACCCCTCGGGGACAGCGGGGACAGGCAGGGCCGGGGACAGCGGGGACAGGAAGGGGACAGGGCCACCCCCCCTGGAAACATCAGGGACAGGCAGGGGACAGCGCCAACCCCCCTGGGGACAGCGGGGACAGGCAGGAGGGGCCGGGACTCACCGCGTGGCCGTGCGGGGACACACCAGGGGCTCCACGGGCATCGCTGCCTGCGGGGAGGGACGGGCGTGATGGGGACACCAAAACGGGGCTGGGGAGACCCAAAACGGGGCTGGGGACACCCAAAATGGGGCTGGGGACACCTAAAATGGGACTGGGGACACCCAAAATGGGGCTGGGGACACCAAAACAGGGCTGGGGACACCAAAACGGGGCTGGGGACACCCAAAATGGGGCTGGGGACACCTAAAATGGGACTGGGGACACCAAAATGGGGCTGGGGACACCCAAAACAGGACTGGGGACACCCAAAATGGGGCTGGGGACACCAAAACAGGGCTGGGGACACCTGGGCGGGAATGGGGACCCTTGGACTGAACTGGGGACACCCAAAACAGACGCTGGGGACCCTGGGCCACCCCCGGGCACCACCGGACAGAGCTGGGACCCCCGAGCGGCACCGGTGACGCCCGGCCAGCCCCGGGGACCCCCGGGCGCTGCTGCCGGCCCCTCCCGGTCCCGCCGGGGCCGCCCCGCACTCACCGCCCGCCGCAGGAAGAGGCGGAGCCGCCGCCGCGCTCCCGGTGTCCGGTACCGCCCTCGGCGCCGCGGGGGCTCCGGGACGGCGGCTCCGCGTCCCCCCCGCCGCCCCTGCGGGTCCCGGGCCTCCCCAGCCCCGGCCCAGCCCCGGCGCCCCCCGGCCGTGCTCGGCCCCGGTACCGGTGTCCGCGGGAGCCCGGGGATCCCCGCTCCTTTCCCGGGGCTGGGGGGCCCGGGCGGGGCACGGGGGGCGCGGGGACCTTCCCGGGACAGCTCCGCTGGTGGCACCGGCGGACAGGGACAGGGACAGGGACAGGGACCGGGACAGGGACCGGGACAGGGACCGGAACAGGGACAGGGACCGGGACAGGGACAGGGACAGGAACAGGGACAGGAACAGGGACAGGGACCGGGACAGGGACAGGGACAGGGACAGAGACCGGGACAGGAACACGGACCGGGACAGGGACCGGGACAGGGACCGGGACAGGGACCGGGTTAGGGACAGGGACAGGGACAGGGACCGGGACAGGAACAGGAACAGGGACAGGAACAGGGACAGGGACAGGGACAGGAACAGGGACCGGGACAGGAACAGGGACAGGGACAGGGACAGGGACAGGGACAGGGACAGGGACCGGGACAGGGACCGGGACCGGGACAGGGACCGGGACAGGGACAGGGACAGGGACAGAGACCGGGACAGGAACACGGACCGGGACAGGGACCGGGACAGGGACCGGGTTAGGGACAGGGACAGGGACAGGGACCGGGACAGGAACAGGAACAGGGACAGGGACAGGGACAGGAACAGGGACAGGGACAGGGACAGGAACAGGGACCGGGACAGGAACAGGGACAGGGACAGGGACAGGGACCGGGACAGGGACAGGGACCGGGACAGGGACCGGGACAGGGACAGGAACAGGGACAGGGACAGGGACAGGGACCGGGACAGGGACCGGGACAGGGACAGGAACAGGGACCGGGACAGGGACCGGGACAGGGACAGGGACCGGGACAGGAACAGGAACAGGGACCGGGACCGGGACAGGGACAGGGACAGGGACAGGGACAGGGTCAGAGACCGGGACAGGAACACGGACCGGGACAGGGACCGGGACAGGGACCGGGACAGGGACAGGGACCGGGACAGGGACCGGGACAGGGACAGGGACCGGGACAGTGACAGGGACCGGGACAGGGACAGGGACAGGGACCGGGACAGGGACCGGGACCGGGCGTGCAGGGTGGGAGGGATCCCCGCATTCCCGCATCCCTGAAACCCTGCGTGTCCCTGCATCCCTAAATCTCAGAATTCCTGAATCCCGTCATTCCTGAGCCCCTGCAGCCCGGAACATTCCTGAATCCCCGCATTCCTGAATTCCTGCATGTACCTGCATCCCCATCCCCGAATCCCTGCAAATCTCTGCATATCCCCACACATCCCTGCACATTCCTGCATCCCCGCACATTCCTGCTAATCCCTGCATCCCTGCAGATCCCAGGATCCCTCCACAGCCCAGCCCTGCATTCCTGCTCAGCCCTGCATCCTTTTTCATCGCTGTTTATCCTGACCTCCCTGCAGGGCTCAGCACCCCCGAATCCCTGCGAATCCCTGCGAATCCCTGCTCACCCCAGCCTCCCTGCCCACCGCAGCCCCCGGCTCCGCAGCCCCGCAGAGCTCCCGGTGCCGGGTGAGTCACGGCGGCCGCGCCGAGGCCGCCTCAGCTCAGTCACCGGCAAAAATAAACCCGGCGAGAGCTGCGAAGCCACCGCCCCCTCCTCGTCCCCATCCCCGTCCCCGTTCCCGTCCCCGTTCCCGTTCCTGCGCCGCCCCGGGGCTCGGTCCCGGCCGGGGACACGCTGCCGCCCGCACACACATGTCACACACATGTCACACACATGTCACACGCCTGTCACACGCCTGTGCGCACACCCGCGGGACACGCGACCCAGTAGCACACGCGTGACCGGCTCTGCCTTCCTCCTCCTCCTCCTCCTCCCCCCTCCCCTCCTTCCCCCGTCGAGTTTCGCCTGAGAAATTGGGTCAAAAACCGCAGGAGCCTCATTTGCCCCTGGGCTAATTGCGCGTCTGGGGACAGAGCTGCCACTTCTGCCACCGCCGTGCGCGTCACCTCCCGCCCGCGCCCGCCGCCAGCGTCCCCCTCCTCATCCCGGTGACCCCGAACCCGCCACTGCTGCGGAACCGGGAAGATCCCGGTGACCCCGACCCCTCCAGCTCCGCGGAACCGGGAAGCAGCGGCCCAGCCCCGGGATCTTCGGCCTCATTCCCTTCCTCGCTGTCGAGGAACGCGGCGCCGTCGGGGCCGGGCCGTGCCGGGAGCGGCTCTGGCCGCGCCCCGGGGCGGCCTCTCCGTGGGCTCCGGGAGCCGATGGCGGGGCCGGTGCCGAGGGCAGCGCGGGCCCGGCTCCGGACCCCGCTCGCCCCGGGGCCGCGGTGCCGGCGCGGGAAGCGCCCGCCCGGTGCCTTTTGTGCGGCGGCCGTGCGGGCTCTGCCGAGCATCCCCGGCCGGCGCTCCCGAAGAAAGAGCGGGTGCTGTGCCCTTCAGCATTAATTAATTAATTACTCCTGCCGATTGATTTCCACTTCCGTGCAAAGCCCCGGGGATCGCCGGGGGTGCGGGACTCGGGGCGCGCCGGCAGAGCGCTCTGCCTGTTCTCCGTGCCTTTGTTATTTATCGACATTTCCCCCAGCGCACAGGACGGGGCTCTAGGGAGGGTTGGGCACATCCAGGTGTCGTTGGTCATTCACGCCAGGTGACAACGTGGTGGCATCTCGGAGCTGGGAAGGAGCAGGGCAGGGTGACCGTGCGTGCATCCCCCTGGAAGGGGATGGGTAAATGATATCATTATCATTAATTTATTATAAGGCTGGTTTTAAGTCACAAACTGGCGTTTAGTCCCCAGGGCTGAGGGCGCCGGGGTCGCTGCAGTGTCCCCAACAGTGTCACCACACCGCGAGTGCCTCCCGACACGTGTCACAGCGGTGTGAGCAGGTGTGAGGGTGGCGTGTGCCCCTAATGAGCTTGGCTTTGCTGACGGGAGATGCCGCTCGGTGTCCCCGCACGGCACAATTAGCACCCTTGCTAATGAGCCAGCGCGGCCTCCTGCCAGCCCCGCTGCTGATTGCGGCCGGAGCCAGAGCGGGGCTGCCCGGGCCCGGTGTCCCCCGTGTCCCGTGCCGAAATCAGCGCAGGGGTGAGCGGGTGGCATCGCCACCCGGGGGTGGCCAAGGAGGCGCCCGTGTCCCCTCCCGTGTCCCCTCCCGTGTCCCTCCCTGTCCCCGCTCGTGTCCCAGGTGCGGGGCGGCCGCTGCCCGAGGGGGAAGGAGCGGGTCCGGCTGCCGGAAGGGGGGAAGGGAAGGAGGCAGTTGCCATGGAAACCGCAAATAAAATCAATGCCCGCTGCCGGTGGGCTGGGAGCGAAGCTGGGCCTGGCCAGGGCAGCACCGCCGCGTCCCCGGGGGTCACTGCAGCCCCTGCTGTGCCCGGTGCTCAGGTGGCGCCGGGATGAGGGGACAGGGACAGCACGGGGGGGTCCCAGCGTTCCGGCCTCGCCCCGTCCCCTCCGCAGCCCAGGCTGGGCCGTCCTGCCCAGCTCCAGCCCCGCAGCTCCGCCAGGACGGGCACGGCCGCCGCTTCCCCCCAGCCGCGGATCCTCCTGTCCGTCCGTCCGTCCGTCCGTCCGTGCTGCTGCCCGCCCCGTGCCGGTGCCCCGAGCGCTGGCCGCAGCTGCGGCGGCAGCGGCCTCGTTAATGAGCTGCGGCGCTGATGAATGTGGCAGCTCTCCTGGAACGGCCGTCAGCAGCCGCCGGCGGGCCTGAGCGGAATAACAAGCGGCTCCGTGGGCTCGGGACGGGGTCCCCCCGAGCACCCCGCGGCCGTGCGGGGACCCCGGGCCGCGCTCCCGGGGGGCTCCGGGGCCCCGCTCTGCCCGTGAGGCCCCGGGACAGCGCGGCGCCACCACCGCCAACCGGGGCGGCTCGGGAGGCTCCCGGCCACGCCACCCGCCCGGTTTGGCTCTGTCCTGTGGGGGACGGGGGTGGTGACCACAGAACCAACCCCTCCGTCCCCATCGCTGTCCCCACATCTGTCCCCTCGCCGCGGGCTGGCCGTGTCACCCTCGATTGTGACGGCAGCAGGAGCCGGCTGAGTCCTACCAAACTCGTGTCGCTCACGCCACCCGCTGTCCCCTGGGGGGCTGGGGACACCGGAGCAGTGGGGACCCCCCGGCCCCCGGCCGGAGCCGCAGCGGGGGCCCCGCGGGCAGTGGCGGGAGCCCCTCGGCGCTGTCACCGCACCCCAACCGCCCGCGGCCTCTCCTCGCGTCCCTGTCACAACAAAGGAAAACATCTCTGGATGGAAACTGCGGGAGGGTCGTCACGGCAACACTGCTGCAGGATTTCACCAGAATCCCGGCGTTCGGGCTCAAAAAGACGCGCAGGGCCCGCGCTCCCCCGCGCAGCCGCCGCCGCCGCCGATCCTGCCGGGCTTGGGGCCCGGGGAGCGGCACCGAGGGACGGGGACACCCCAACCGCGCCGTCCGGGCCACGCGCGGGGCTCGGGGCTGTGGGGACACGGTGACAGCAGGTTCTGCCTCGTGGGAGCAGCTCGGGGCCGGATGTGGGGCGGGAGGGGTGGGGGGACCCCACCCTGGGCGAGGACGGCGACCCTGGGACAGCGCTCGGTGCCAGCGCTGGCTCTGCCACCCCTGGGCTCAGAGGGCAGCGGCACCCGCTGAAGTCACCTCCCAGCTGCAGGGAGGGCTCTGGGACGCCAGAGTGGTCCCCAGCGCGTCCCTGGGCCCGGAGCAGCTGCCGAGGAGCGGTGTCCGTGGCCCCCCGGCCCCCGAGCCGCGCTGGCCGGTGGCTGCTGTGACATTCATCCCCTCTTGAGACGAGAGCTCGGCCCGGTCACCGCCAGCGCCTTCCCCTGCCACCAAAACGGCCGCGGGACATCCCCGGTGCTCGGCCGGGCCTCGGTGTCCCCTGGGGGGCGGCCCCGGGTGCCCCTTCCCTCACCTTGGAGTCCCCAAGAGGCGCCGGGGCCCTCTCGAGGGTCGGGGTCTCGCTGTGAGCTGCTGTGCTGGAGTTTTTTGGGATGGGTGACACGAGGGACGTGCTGGGCCCAGAGGGAACGTGGGATGAGTCGCCGACCCCTGATCGGATTTCCAGATGAAATCCAGGAAGACAAAGAGCAGGAGGGAGGATTTGGGGCTGCAGGACCCAGCTGTGGTGGCGGGCATCCAGGTGAGGGTTTCAGAGCCCATTAACCACTCCTGGCCCATCCTCTCCTCCCAACAACCCAAAAACCACCTCGGGGTGCCCCCTCCAAAGGTCCCTGGGGTGTCTGGATCCTCCCGGAGCGGGAAGAAGCCGCGGTATCAACGCCCCTGGGACCCTCTCCCTAATTCCCCTCACCACGGGGACGGTGCCCCCCGTCCCTGTCCCCCAGGCCCGGGCACCTCCATGGGCCGGGCCCGCAGCTGCAGCCACATAAAGGAGGGGAACAGAGGAGCTCTGTGCGCCGGCAACGCCGGGATTGTGCCGGAGCAGGGGGGGCTCACAAAAGGCAGGAAACGCCACCAAAAGTCTGGCACAATGGAGTCGGAAATGAGAACTTTGCTCTCGGGTTTCCACGGATCCATCCTATGGGCGAAATAGGGAGGGGGGATTCTCTGCGTTTGGTGCCAAGTCGTGGGAGACAGGCTGGCATTCTTCGGTCACCGGCGGGAAGGTGACCCCCAGCCCCCCCAAAATAAACCCCAGTGATGGTTTTCTTCCCCCTTTTTGGGGGTCGCTTCTGGTAGCGGAGCTCTTTGGAGACTCTCAGCCATTTTGGGGGGGTTTGGGGCTTTTTGAAGTCTTTGTGCGCCCGCAGCATCTCCCAGCCCCCCCGCACCGCACTCCGGCCCCACACGGGGGTGCGGGGGGCTGGGGTTGTGCCCTGCATGGCTCAAAGGGAATTTTGGGGTGTGGAGGGGCCGGAAGATGCTCCCCCTTTTGGAAACACCCCCAAAAATCCCTCTGGGTCCCCCTCCCCCCCGCTTCCATTACAGCGACCCCCCCCAATCCTCATAGGGACCCCACCCCCACCACAGCCCCCCCCTCTTCCGCGGACCCCCCCATCTCTCTCAGAGCCCTCATAGAGACCCCTCCTCACTACAGGGACCCCCCAGCCCCTTCCGCGCTGCGCGGGGTGCGGGGGGCGGCCCCGCTCGATGGGGAGGGGGCGGCCCCGGGTTTGGGGGGGCCGGCCCGGGTTTGGGGGGGCGGCGCATGCGCGGCCGCCCCTCGCCCTGCGCCGGGCAGCGCGGAGCGGGCGCGGGTTCTCGGCCGCTGCGGGCAGGTGCGGGCGGGCGGCACCGGCGGCACCGGGGGGGGGCCCGCGCCCGCCGCCAGCCGCGATTGGCCCGGCCCGGCCCGGCTCGGCCCCCTCGGGGGGGCCCGGCCCGCTGCCCCCCTCTCCGAGCCCCGCTTTTAACCCCCGGTGCCGGCGGGGCTGCTCGGCTCTACCGGCGGCGATGAGTCCCGGCGCGCCCTGAGCACGGACCAGGTACGTGCGGCACCGGCACCGGCACCGGCACCGGCACCGGCACCGGCACCGGCACCGGCACCGGCACCGCCCCCGCTGCGGGCCGGCCGTGGGGACGCTGACACCGGCACGGCTACGGCAGGAGCGGGACGGATCCGCGCTGGGGGCGCGGTGGGTGCGGGGCCCGGTGGCGGGGATGGGGACGGTGACACCGACACCGGTACCGGCAGCTCCACGGCCGGATCCGGGCCGGATCCGGGCTGGGGACGCGGCGGGGCTGCGGGGGCTGCAGGAATGCGGGGCCCGGTGGCGGCGATGGGGACGGTGACACCGGCGCTGCTGCGGGGACGGGGATGGGGGCGGTGACACCGGCAGCGACACCGGCGCCACCACGGCAGGAGCGGGATGGATCCGGGTGGGGAATGCGGGCGTGGGGGGGCCCGGCGCCGGGGATGGGCACGGTGACACCGGCAGGGCTGGGGCAGGATGGGCTCGGTGACACCGGCAGGGCTGGGGCAGGATGGGGACGGTGACACCGGCGGGGCTGGGGCAGGATGGGGACGGTGACACCGGCAGGGCTGTGGCAGGATGGGCTCGGTGACACCGGCAGGGCTGTGGCAGGATGGGCTCGGTGACACCGGCGGGGCTGGGGCAGGATGGGCTCGGTGACACCGGCAGGGCTGTGGCAGGATGGGCTCGGTGACACCGGCAGGGCTGTGGCAGGATGGGCTCGGTGACACCGGCGGGGCTGGGGCAGGATGGGCACGGTGACACCGGCAGGGCTGTGGCAGGATGGGCACGGTGACACCGGCAGGGCTGGGGCAGGATGGGCACGGTGACACCGGCAGGGCCGTGGCAGGATGGGGACGGTGACACCGGCGGGGCTGGGGCAGGATGGGCACGGTGACACCGGCAGGGCTGGGGCAGGATGGGGACGGTGACACCGGCAAGGCCGTTGCAGGATGGGCACGGTGACACCGGCAGGGCCGTGGCAGGAGCGGGACGGATCCGGGCTGGGGACGCAGCGGGGATGGGGGACACTGGGGTGACACTGTGGGGGCCGGGGTGAGGGAGCGTGGCCCTGGCGCGGGGGAGGTGCTGGGGACACTGAGGGGACAGGGAGCTGCCAGGGACGGGGGTGCAGGGCTTGGGGACACTGCGGGGATCGGGGCACCGGGACAATGGGGGCGTGGCCAGCGGCGTTGTGGAGACACCGGGACAGGGGGACACCGGGACAGGGGGACACCGCGAGCACCGGAGCTCTCGAGGGCTGGGGACACTGAGGGGGGCCGGGGATCACCGGCACTGGGGACATGGGACAGGGGACACCGTGCCCTGAGCCCCCAGGAGCCGGTGGCGAGACAGAGGACAAGCAGAGGGGTGGCAGGACAGGGCGCCACCAGGGTGTCACCGCCTGGGTGTCACAGCCTGGGCCGCCCAGTTCCTTGCTGGTGGCACCGGTGGCTCCCTGGCGGGTCGGGAGCGGGGAATGTCCCTGTCCCGGGGTGGCAGTGCCATGGCCGGGATGTCCCCAGCATGGGGGCACAGCAGCCGGGACGGACGGATGGAGGTGGGTGAGGACAGGGCGAGCCCCAAAATCGGCGGTGCCAGCGGTGCCAGCGGTGCCAGCGGCCCGGATCCGTGCCAGGCCCGCCGGCCCGGGGGTGTCCGCCCGGTTTTGTCACCGGCCCGGGGGTGTCGGGAGTCGCTCCCAGCGCGTGGCCGAGCCCCGGCAGGGCTGGCGATGGAGCCGAGGGCTCGGGGCGATTCTGCACCGGCTCCGGGGCTCCCGCGGCGCTTGGGGCTTTGCAGAGAGAGGCAGAAAGCGGGGCAAAAAAGAACGAATAAATTAAAAAAAAAAATTAAAAGAGGAGCAAATTCTAAAATAAAGGCTGCAGACTGTCTGCCTAATAAAAATCGCACCGGCAAAGGGCCCATATTGGCCGGGATCACAGTTTCCCGAGGTGCTAATTTATTCCGGCAGGCTGGGGGGAGCGGGGAGCATCACGTTGCCTGTGAGATGTGACGGCAGCGAGGTTTGCAGAATTCCTTTGTTGTGGGCAGAGAGGAGGGGACGCGGAGCCGGCCCCGCCGCGGGGCTCCCGCCGCGGCCGCGCAGCGCCGGGGACACCCCCGCAGGACACCCCGGTCCCGCGGGGGCGGCGGGGCCCCCGCGGCGCTGGGAGGGAGGTGGGTGCCGAGGGGGGCCCGGGGGGCTCGGGGCTGGGGCTGGGGGTGCAGGAGCAGCCCCGGGGCGGCAGCGGGGAGGGGGGGACGCGCGGGGGGGGGGGCACCGGGATGTCGCCCGCGCGTTGGTGGCACCGCGGGCCGGAGCGACCCGCGGGGGTACCGGGGGTCAGGGGGGCTGCGCTGGGCACGGGGACAGCGGGGGGCGCCGCCAGGGCCGGGGGGTCCCCAGGGCGGGGACGCCAATGTCCCGCTGCATCCGGGCTGTCCGGGGGGCGGGCAGTGCCCCTGTGTCCCGCCACCCCTCCCGTGTCCCCAGCGCTGTCCCGAATGTCCCCGCGGGGTCCCGGGACCGCCCCCGCCCCAGCCCGGGCTCGGGGCAGGTGGGGGCGCAGGTGACCCCGGACTGGCCGGGTGGTCCCGGCGGCCTGGGTGGAATTAAGCTCGGTTTCAGCTCGAGCTAATCACCAGCCCCGGCTTTGCATATTCATGAGCAGGATGAATTATTCATGAGGTGACAGCTAGTGACAGATGTGAAAATGTTCGCCCGGCTTTGGGGGGGGTTTGGGGGGGCGTTTCGCACCGGCGTTATTTTAGATTTATTTTAGATTTCTCTCGTCTGCCGTTGCCCCTGTTGGGCCGGGACGCCGGGGGGACGGGGACGCGCTCCTTGTCCCCGCGGGGGCCGGGCCACGTGGCCTTGGGAACGTCACGGCGACACCGCCCTGGCTGCGGGGACAGACGCCGCTGTGAAATTCGGGCTTGGGTGGCCCTGGCGGCCCGGCCACCTCCGTCCCCTGGCCAGCGCTGTGCCACCCCCCTGGCCTCGCTGTCACCACCGGGCCCTGCCTGGTGACACCCGCATGGCCCAGCCCGCGCTGCTTTCGCCGGGAATCCCGGCTGGATCCTGCCGGGGATCCGGGATCCCTCCCGGGCCGGTCCCGGGGCCACAGCAGGGCCTGGATGTGGCGGTGCCACTGCAGGGATGTGGCGGTGCCACCGCAGGGACGTGGCGGTGCCACCGCAGGGATGTGGCGGTGCCACCTCAGGGCCTGGATGTGGCGGTGCCACCGCAGGGATGTGGCGGTGCCACCCCGGGCTGCCCCGACCCCAGCGGTGCCGCCCCGTGGATCCACGGATGGCGACGAGGAGGGAGCGATTCCGCCCCGGGGACACTGCCCGGCTGTGGGGACCTCGCCAGGGGACCCCGCAGGGCTGGCGCGCCCCGTGTCCCTTGTCCCGACCCCGGCAGAAACTCTTTGCTGGCTCAGCGTCCCCTGCGTGTGCCAGGGGCAGCGGGGACAGCCCAGAGGAGCAGAGCCGGGTCCTGTCCCGGCTGCGGGGGCACTCTGGGGACGGCTGAGCTCTCCCAGGTGCTGCCGGCCCGGCCTTTCCCGCTTTTCCTGCTGCGAAAGCAAATCCCGCAGCAATGCTGACGGCAGGGCAGGAGCGGCTCAGCCGTGTGACCCCAAAACCCCAACGCCGCCCCCCCAGCAGCGCCCACCGGGTGGGCTCAGGGACCCCCACCCATCCCAGCCCTCCAGCCCGTCCCTCAAACCCGGAAAGAGGCTGGAAATCCAAAGAGCGGCTTTTGTGTTTAACATTTGAAGCCATCCCCGCTGTTTGCTCTCAGCAAATACCCCGAGCGGGATTTCTGCTCCCCGCAGGGTTTCTGCTCCTCGTTCCAGGATCGCCGTCCCTGCCCCAGCCCGGGCTGGCGCCCTCGCTGCCCGGCTGGTGGCCCTGGGTTGTCCCTGGAGGCTCCTCCCGCGGGCAGGGAGGAGGAGGAGGATGGAGAGGGGGAAGGTCGCAGGAAGGCGGCAGGGAGCGAGATCCCATCGCTGTTGTCCCCTCCGAATCTCCTCGTTCGCCTCTCGGTGGGAAAACCCGCCTGGAGGCTGCAGCGGGGACAGAAGATGGGTGAAAATCCCAAACCAAATCTTTCAGAAAGTGTGAAAACCCAGCAGGAATGGTCCGAAGCTTTGGGATGCGCACGAGCGCAGCCCGGGGCGCTCTCATTCCCTGGCGCTGGGTGCCCTGGGTGTCCCCATGCCACACCCGGCGTCCCCAGCGGTGCCCGGGCCAAGGTCCCGGAGCTGTTGCTTTGTCCTGGGAGAGCTCCTGGACACCCCGAAAGTCAAAATCAACATTTCACGGGAGGAGCCGGAGCCTCCCGGGCCCCAAAGTGACGGGAAATTTATAATTTTTTGCCAAGGAATTTATGTTTTTCCCCCCGGAGCGGGAGAAGCGGGCAGAGTTCGGTGCTGACCGGGCGGAATTTCCTTCCCGGAATGAAGGAGCCGCTGCTGGTGCCCCGGGGCTGCTTTGGGGTTTTCCAGCTCCTGGGGGATTCATCCGGGCAAAGGCGCCTCCCGCTGCCATTCCTGAGCCCGGGAATGTCCCAGGTCACCTCCCTGTCCCCTCCCAGCTCCTGGGGGCTGCCAAGGCTTTTTTCTCGAGCAGAAATCAGATGAAACGCGGTTCTGCATCCCCAAAAAAGACCCTTTGCCAGCGGGGGTCTCCTTTTTTCTCGCCATTTCTCTCTTTCTTTCTATTTTCGTATCATAAGAGCACAGAAGGGAGAGGGGGAGGCATCAAGGGCTGGAAAATGGAGCATCAGGGACGGGGAGTGAGGCACACTCGGTGTGGGGCTCCTGGTGCCCCTCAAATCCGTGCCAGGAGCAGCGAATTCCAGGATGGGGCTGGGGGCACTCGGGGTTTGGCTCGGGCTCGTGCCCACGTGGTGGCACTTCGGGGCTGGTTTGGGGGTGCTGGGGGTGCCCCTGCTGCCTCTGCCCGGCCGGCTGCGCACCCCAGGGGTGAGGGATGGATGTGGTGGGACCTGGGTGATGGTGGCACGCCCTGGGTGATGGTGACAGGCCCTGGGTGATGGTGATGGGCACTGGGTGATGGTGATGGGCTCTGGGTGATGGTGATGGGCACTGGGTGATGGTGATGGGCACTGGGTGATGGTGGCACGCCCTGGGTGATGGTGACAGGCCCTGGGTGATGGTGACAGGCTCTGTTTGATGGTGATGGGCACTGGGCGATGGTGACAGGCACTGGGTGATGGTGACAGGCTCTGGGTGATGGTGACAGGCCCTGGGTGATGGTGGCACGCCCTGGGTGATGGTGGCACGCCCTGGGTGATGGTGACAGGCTCTGTTTGATGGTGATGGGCACTGGGTGATGGTGACAGGCTCTGGGTGATGGTGATGGGCACTGGGTGATGGTGACAGGCTCTGGGTGATGCCCATGCCAGCTTTTGGTTCTGGTGGCAGCTTTTGGTGATGGTGGCCGGTGCCACCCAGGGGTTGTGTCCCCCCAGCCGTGTCACCTGCCCGGCCAATCGCTGCTCCCGGTTCCCGGGAGCTTTGAGACCCTGCAGGGGACGGAGCTGCCGGGGCTTTGTGCCCGGGGTGCCCCGGGGCTGTCACCGCCTGTGGCACCGGGCACACAGAGCGACATCCGCGCCCATCCCGCGCCGCTGCCAGGGCTGAGACGCGGCTGTCCCGGGGCTAACGGGGCCCATCCTGCTCCCGGGGCTAACGGGGCCCATCCCGCTCCCGGGGCTAACGGGGCCCATCCCGGGGGCGCGGCGGGGCGGGCGAGCCTGGCCTGGCACGGCCATGGCACGGCCTGGCACGGCCTGGCAGCCCGCGCTGTCCTTGCAGGTCCAGGATGGTCCCTGTGATGGGGGATGCCGCCTGCTGGGTCCTGCTCGGGCTCTCCCTCCTCCCCATCGCCGTCCTGGGTAAGTGCTCGGCGGCCGGGGCTAATGAGAGAGCGAACAGCAATAAACGATGAACTCCGGGCCAGTTCATCAATAACACCCGGGCAGGGCTCGGGCTGCGGCGGGATTAGGGGGGGAGAAGCCCCCAGGCGGCCGCGCCCCCTCCCTCCGCGCTGGGATCGCTGCAGGCGAGACCTTAAATCCTTAAATCCCCCTCCCCACGGCCCAGCTGAGCCCCCCGGGGATTTGCCCTGGCTCTGAGCCATGTCCCCCCCTGTCCCCCGCGGCGGGGACACGGCAGCTCGGGGGGCTTTGGGATCAGGGGGTTTGGGATCGGGGGGCTTTGGGATCGGGGGCTTTGGGGCCGGGGGGCTTTGGGATCGGGGGGCTTTGGGATCGGGGGGCTTTGGGGCTGGGGGGCTTTGGGATCAGGGGCTTTGGGATCGGGGGCTTTGGGATCGGGGGGCTTTGGGATCGGGGGCTTTGGGATCGGGGGTTTTGGGGCTGGGGGCTTTGGGATCGGGGGCTTTGGGATCAGGGGCTTTGGGATCAGGGGGTTTGGGATCCGGGGCTTTGGGATCAGGGGCTTTGGGATCGGGGGTTTTGGGGCCGGGGGCTTTGGGATCGGGGGCTTTGGGGCCGGGGGCTTTGGGATTGCCCACCCCGGAGCGCTCGCTGTGCCCCAATGAGCGCAGGGCTCGGAGGGCGGGGAGGAGGAGGAAGGTCCCGGGGGGGGGGGGGGGGATTAGTGGCTGTCCCCGGCCCCCAGCTGGTCCCTGGCCACACTGGGGGGTGCACGGGGGGTCCGAGACGCGGGGGATTTGCGGCGCTGGGAGCCTGCACAGGCTGGGACGGGATTAGTGCGGGAGGAGGAGGAGGAGGAGGAGGAGGAGGAGGAGGAGGAGGAGGAGGAGGAGGAGGAGGAGGAGGGGGTGGTCACGGTCCTGCCACGCTTTATCCCAGCACAGGGGGGGTTTCCACCGGGCTCGGTGGCCTTTGGCGAGGGTGCAGAGCAGCGCCCTCGGCCTGGGGACACCCCGAGGGGTCGGGCAGCATCCTGGGGAGGGGCGCGGACCCCTCCGAGCTGGGGTTCAGCCCCAGAGGGGTCGCGGTCGGGCTGCAGCCGCTCGATGGGGCGGCCGCGCTTTATCCCAGCTCATCCTCCCGTTCCTGCCCCTCCTGGGGGGCTCGGGAGTGCCCGGGAGGAGTCCCCCACACCTTGCCATGCCCCTCAGCCCTCCGTGCTGCGCCCAAACCCCCGAGGCAGCCGAGCCGCTGTCCCCGCAGGCTCGCAGGACGAGGGGAAGGTGATCCACATCACCAGGGTGCAGCACCAGGCGGTGCGGGTGGGGCTGGGCGAGCCCGTGACCCTGCCCTGCCTCTTCCTCCTGCACCCCTCGGCCTCCCTGGGGCCCAACGAGCCCCCGGAGCCGCCGCGCGTCAAATGGAGCAAGGTGCGCTCGGCCGGCGGCCAGCGGGAGGACGCGCCCGTCCTGGTGGCCAAGGAGAACGCGGTGAAGGTGGTGAGAGCCTACGAGGGCCGGGTGTCGCTGCCCGGCTACGCCCGTGACCGCTCCAACGCCACGCTGCAGCTGCGGGCGGCCCGCGCCAGCGACGCGGGGCTCTACCGCTGCGAGGTGGTGGCGGGAATCGAGGACGAGCAGGACCTGCTGCCGCTGGAGGTGACGGGTGAGCCGGGCACGGCCGGGGGGCACGGCCGGGGGGGCGCTGGGGGGCACGGCCGGGGGGCACGGCCGGGGGGCACGGCCGAGGGGTACGGCTGGGGGGGCACGGCCGGGGGGGCGCTGGGGGGGCGTGCAGCACCTGGGGCTCAGGGAGGGAGGGTGGGTTGGGCACCCCATTTGCTCCCTGCACCCCATTTGCTCCCTGCACCCCATTTGCTCCCTGCACCCCACAGATCTGTGCACCCCATGTACTCTGTGCCCCCCATGGCAGCCGTGCCCCCCGTGTACCCCCTACACCCTACAAGCCGTGCCCCAAGCGCCTCATGGCAGCTCTGTACCCCATGAGCCCAAAACCTCGACCCAGCCCCACACCCCGTGCCAATCCTGCACCCCGTGCCAGCCCCACATGGACCCAATGCCAGCTCTGCACCCCACGAGCCCTGTGCACTCTCTGTGAGCTGTCTGAGGCCTAAATCCCGAGCCAGCCCTCTATCCCACGCCAATCCCGCATCCCGCGCCAGCCCCGCGCCCCACGGGCCCCACCCGAGCCGTGTCCTGCTGCCCCATGTCCCCTCTCGGTGTCCCCAGGCGTTGTGTTCCACTACCGGCCCGCGGGCGAGCGCTACGCGCTGAGCTTCCCCGCCGCCCGCCGCGCCTGTCGCGACAACTCCGCCGTCATCGCCTCCCCCCAGCACCTCCAGGCCGCCTTCGAGGACGGCTACGACAACTGCGACGCGGGCTGGCTGAGCGACCAGAGCGTGCGGTGAGAGTGCGGGGCGGGCCGGCCCCCAAACCACCCTCTGGCCTCCCCCGGGCCACCCTCTGGTCACCCCCGGGCCACTCCCCAGACCACCCCCGGGCCACTCCCCAGACCACCCCCGGCCATCCCGGGCCATCCCCGGGCCACCTCCCGGCCACCCCGGGGCCGCTCCGGGCAGCGCTGGGAAGCCCCGGGATCCCCCGGTCAGCCCCGGGCCGCGCTCCCCGCGGAGCCCCGCGCCCACCGCGCCCCTCCCGGCAGGTACCCCATCACCCTGTCCCGGCCCGGCTGCTACGGAGACCGCGAGAGCCTCCCCGGCGTGCGCAGCTACGGCCGCAGGGAGCCCGACGAGCTCTACGACGTTTACTGCTACTCCCGGGAGCTGCAAGGCAAGGGCTGCGCGCCGGGAGGGTGCCAGGGGGTCCCTGCGTGCCCACGGCATGGCCAGAGCGCGGCTGGGTGCCCAGGGGGGTCCCTGTTCTTTCCTGGCCATGGTGCGGCTGGGTGCCCAGGGATGTCCTTTCCCAGCCATGGTGTCCCCACGATGTCCCTCTGTGTCCCTGGCACGGCTGGGTGCCCAGGATGTCCCTTCCCGGCCACAGCTCTGTGCGTCCCTCTCCAGCGGGTCTGGGTGGGCGCCAGCGCTCCTTGCCATCCTCGGCAGCGCCGCCGAGCGTGGCCGCAGCCCGAGCCATCCCCGTCGTGTCGCGGTGTCCCCCAGAGCCGCCCTCTCCCGCAGGGACCGTGTTCTACGCCACGGCGCCGGGGCGCTTCACCTGGCAGGGCGCCCGCAGGCACTGCCGGAGCCGCGGGGCGTCGCTGGCCACCACGGGCCAGCTCTACCTGGCCTGGCAACAGGGCCTGGACCAGTGCGACCCGGGCTGGCTGGCCGACGGCAGCGTGCGCTACCCCATCCGCCAGCCGCGCAGGAAGTGCGGGGGCGAGGCCCCGGGCGTGCGGACCCTCTACCAGTTCCCGAACCGCACCGGCTTCCCCCCCGCCGCCTCCAGATTCGACGCTTATTGCTACAAAGGTGAGGGGGACCCCCCGAGCTGCCCCCCGGAGCCCCCCGCCCCTCCCTCCTCCCCGCGGGGATCGGGGGGCGAGGCCGGGAAAATTGCTGCGGAGGAATCTTTAATTGGGGAATTAATGAGATAAATGAGGGGAGCGGCGCTGGGAGGGAGCTCGGCTCCGCCCGGGCGCGGCGAGGGGGATGCGGTGCTCGGTGCTGACACGCCAGGGGGGCCACGGGACCCCCGGGTGCCCTCGGTGCCGCCGCTGACGCCCGTGGTGTCGCCACAGCCGCGGGGCACGGCGACACGGAGCAGCCGGTGCTGCCGGTGCCACCCACGCCCGACCCGCCGGGCAGCGACAACGTGCTGGTGGAGCACGGCGAGGACCCGGGCACATCGGGGGACACCCGCGACATCCCCCGCGACCGCTACGACCTCCTGCCCCCGCCGGGGCCCGCGGCGCTGGGCGGGGACGAGGACGAGCAGCTGCGGGCGGCCAGCGGCAGCCCGGTGGCACCGCGCGGTGACCGCCCTGGCACGGCCCTGCCGGCGGCACCGGCGGCTCCGGGGCTGGCCACGGGCCCTGCGACATCCCCGCCGCCCGCCGCGGCCACCGCGGCCACCGCGCTGGCGTGGCCCCGCGAGGAGGAGGCTCTGAACGTGGTGGATCCCGAGAGCCCCCGGCGGGACCCTCCCAGCGCCAGCCCGGCCCAAGGAGACCCCGCGGGACCCCCGGCCACGCTCCCGGCTCATCCCCACGGCCCGGAGCACAGCGCCGGCCCGGCCTTGCCACCGCCTGCGCTGGGCACGGTCCCCAGCGCGGCCCCCGAGACCCCCAGCCCCACCCCGGGCAGCTCCAGCGCCCCGAGGCGGAGCCGCCCCGGCCTCAACGGGCGCCACTTCCAGCTCCAGCGGCACAGCCGGGACCCCGCGGTGGCAGCGGGGATCGTCACCTCTGGGGACCCGGCGGTGGCAGCGGGGACCGTCACCTCTGGGGACCCCGCGGTGGCAGCGGGGACCGTCACCTCTGGGGACCCGGCGGTGGCAGCGGGGACCGTCACCCAGGCCCCCGTGCTGGCGCAGGAGGTGAGGGGAGCCGCAGCCAACGCCGTGGAGCTGTGGAGCCCCCCCCGAGGCGGCAGCGAGAGCCCCCGGCGGGAGGGTCCCCACGCGTCCCCGAACGCGCTGGCGGAGGACGCCAGCCCCGGTGAGTGACACCGGACACGGCCGCGGCTCCCGGCGCCGTCACCTCTCGGTGACACCATGGCGGTGCCGTCTCTTGCAGGGCTCCTGGCCCCGGCCACCGCCCCGGCGGATTCGGGGGACCCCTCGGGGACCCCGCCCGCGCCGCCGCCGTCCCCCGCCGCTCCCCGCGACGCTCGGGGCCACCGGGACATGGCCAGCGCCCGCGGGGACGCCCCGAGGCCACGCGCGGACGGCACCGAGGACTTCTCCGGGGACGCCCCGTCGCAGGGGGGCTCCGTGCCCCCGCTGCCCCCGCTGCCGCCGGCCCCGCTGGTGGCCGAGGGTCCCGAGCTGTCCCCGCGGCCCCGCGGGGACGGCGGCGACGGCAGCGGGGCCCCGGGGGACGGCGCGCTGGAGAGGCAGAGGAAGGCGGTGACATTCCTGGAGCCAGAGGGACGCCCTGGCCCCCCCGGCCCCACGGCTCCCCACGGGGCGGCCGAGCCCGGCCGGGAGCAGCCGGAGGAGCCCAGGGACGATGGGAATGCCGCAGCCGAGCCCAGCAGCGAAGCGGCCGCGTCCCCCTCGGCCTGGGATGTCCCCTCACCGTCCCCTTCCCCCGCGGCCACCGAGGCGCTGCTGCGGGCCGGCGCCGAGCGGCCGGAGGAGCCGGCGCCGCTGGAGCCGCTGGCCGAGGAGGGCTCCACAGGCTTCGCTCCCCCTGACCCGCAGCCCACGCAGCGCTCCGCGCCGGAGCCGGGGGCAGCCGAGCAGCTCCTCCTGTCCCCCCCGGGCCCCCGGCAGCCCCTCGCCACCCCCGGCCCCCCAACCCCACCGGCCCCCGGCGAGGAGGACGCCTCCGGGGAGGCCAGGAGGGAGGAGCCGCCCACGCCGCTCGGCTCGGCCACCCGCGGGCCCTGGCCGCCCCCCGGTGCCCCCCAGCCCGGGGGGACGGAGCCCGCGGCGTCCCCGAGCGCGGGGCTGCTCCTGGAGCCCTCCGCGGAACCGGAGCTGGGGGGCCCGGGGGCGTCCCCGCTGCTGGAAACCGACAGCGGCAGCGGGGAGGAGCCGGCGCTGGACGAGCGGGAGCTGCTGGCCTGGGTGGGCACCGGCAACGCCAGCGGGCACGGTGAGCTGCGGGCACGGTGAGCTGCGGGCACGGTGAGCCGCGGGCACGGTGAGCCGCGGGCACCGGGGCTGATGGCGGCAGGTTTTGAGGCGGAGGTTTGGGCGGTGTCGCTCCTTTAATCCGAATTTCCTCGCTGGGAGCCGATGGGATGGGAGCGGGGCTGGCACCGCGCCCCCCCAGCCTGGCTCAGGGCGCCGCTGCCGCCCCGCAGCGCCGCCGGACCCGTGCCAGAACAACCCGTGCCTGCACGGCGGGACGAGCCGCGCCAACGGCACCGTGTGCGGCTGCAGCTGCGCCCCGGGCTTCACCGGCGAGAACTGCGAGATCGGTGAGGGCCCGGGCACCGGGCGGCGGTGGCCCCGCGGCTCCGGGCGCGGCGCGGTGCCCCCTCCTCGCTCGCTGGCCCGGGGGGTGTCGCCGCAGCTCCCGCTGTCCCCACAGACATCGATGACTGCCTGTCCAGCCCGTGCCAGAACGGCGGCACCTGCATCGACGAGGTCAATTCCTTCGTGTGCCTCTGCCTGCCCAGCTACGGCGGCAGCCGCTGCGAGAAAGGTGGGGACAGCGCCCGGTGTCGCCCCCGCCCGGCCGTGCCACCGCGGGAGGGGACACAAACCCCGCCCGGCGCGGCTGGGCTGGGTCCCTCGCTGCGCCGCCACTGTCGCCGCGTCCCCGCAGACACGGAGGGCTGTGACCACAACTGGCACAAGTTCCAGGGCCACTGCTACCGCTACTTCGCCCGCCGGCGCTCCTGGGAGGACGCGGAGCGCGACTGCCGGCGCCGGGCCGGGCACCTCACCAGCATCCACTCGCAGGAGGAGCACGCCTTCATCAGCGGTGGGCCGGGGGTCCCCGATCCCCCCTCCCCGGGTGCCGCTCGCCCGCTCCGTGCGAGCCGCCGCTGCCTCTCCCCGCAGGCTTCGGCCACGAGAACACGTGGATCGGCCTCAACGACCGCATCGTGGAGCAGGACTTCCAGTGGACCGACAACACCGGCTTGGTGAGGGCTCGGGGGGCTCGGGGGGGCTCGGGCTGCGGGGAGGGGGTGCGGGGGGCGTCACCCGCTCCGGTGGCCCCGCAGCAATACGAGAACTGGCGGGAGAACCAACCCGACAACTTCTTCGCGGGCGGCGAGGACTGCGTGGTGCTCGTGTCCCACGAGATCGGCAAGTGGAACGACGTGCCCTGCAACTACAACCTGCCCTACATCTGCAAGAAGGGCACAGGTAGCGCCCGCCCGGCCTGCCCAGCCTGGCCCGGCCTCACCCCGCGGCCCCGGCATCCCCGGCTCCATCCCGCACGTGTCCCCGTCCCGCAGGTGTCCCCGTCCCGCAGGTCCCCGTGTCCCCGTCCCGCAGGTGTCCCCGTCCCGCAGGTCCCCGTGTCCCCGTCCCCACCCCGCAGCCCCCAGCCCCCTCCCCATCCCCAGCCAACTTTTCCCAGCCCCTCTCCCAGGCCAGCTCCCGCAGTTCTCCCCTAAATCTCCATTTTTCCTCTTTCCCCGCGATCAATCCTCCCCTCGGCGCTCGGGTTTGTTTAATTTGCTCCCATTAAACCCATTAAATTCCCATTCCTTACCTCGGGAGTTCCATTAACCTCCAGCCGCTCCTCCCCACCCCGCGCGCTAATGACGCCCCAATAAGGCCATTAATTAACCAATTAAACCCTGGGGACAGCTCGCTGCCGCCCTGACGGACGAGCCTGTCCCAAAGCCACCAGCGGTGTCCCCATGGATGGGCGGGGGGGCCCCTGGGCGTCCCTTGTCCCCTCCCAGTGACTCCCAGTGACTCCCAGTGACTCCCAGTGACTCCCAGTAACGGGGGCTGACGGAGCTCCGTGCCCCCGCTCCCAGTGCTGTGCGGGCCCCCGCCGGAGGTGCCGAACGCTTTCCCGGTGGGGAAGAGGAAGGAGAAGTACAACATCCACTCCAGCGTGCGCTACCAGTGCCGCGAGGGCTTCGCCCAGCGCCACGTGCCCACCATCAAGTGCCACAGCAGCGGCAAGTGGGACCGGCCCAAAATCCTCTGCACAAAACGTGAGTGGGGGACCCGGGGAGGGGCTGGTCCGGGTGCGAGGGGGTCCGGAGCGCCGGGCTGAGCCCCCCGCCTGCCCTGCCTTGCCCCCCGTTAGCCAGGCGGTCGCACCGAGCGCGGCGGCACCGGCGGCACCGGCACAGCCACCCGCACCACCAGCACCACCACCACAAACCCCGCAAGGAGCGGCGAAAACACCGCCAGCGCCTCCGGCTGGACTGGATGGAGGAGGGCCACTACTTCTAGAGCCGGGCGAGCACAAAGGGGTCCCCGGGGGATGTGGTGGCGTCCCCCGTCCCCGTCCCACGCCCTCCCCGCCCCCCTTTTTTAGCCCCCTTTTTGGCTTTAGCTCCTTAGGATGCCCGGCCCCGTAGGGAATAGGATCCGGAGGGGGCGGCTGCGTGTGCGTCCCCAGCCCTCCCTGCATGTCCCGCGCTCAGCCCCCGGCCCGGGCTGGAGCCCCCAGCCCCGCACGGGGACCCCCCAAGCTGGGCTCTGTCCCTGTCCCCAAATCGGGGGTGAATCAGGCGAGCCCCCCTGTCCCGCCTGGGGTTGCTCTGGTTTTTTAGCAGCGCCCCCTCCCCGTTTCCCTGCCCCAGCTCCCCGGGGCGTCCCCGCGGCCGGCACGGGTGGGGCGGGGGGGACACGGTGGCGGCGGGGTCCCTGTCCCGCTCCGCGCCTGCTCTGGGGGCGCTCGGTTTGGTTCCGTCCCCTCTCCGTTCGTTTCGGGTCCCCGTGGAGTTGGCGTGTGTGTGTGTGTGTACGGCGCTTCCCGATCTCTGCTGTTTGCGACGTGACTGCCGTGTCCCCACCCCCTCCCCGGCCCCCTCCTGGCGCCCCCTCCCCATTTCTGACTCTGCCTTTCTGTACTGCTGGACATTTTAATAAATTTTTTTAACAGTTGAGCGCCCCCCGCCCTTTCCTGGGGACCTCGGGACGTGGCCCCCGCCTGGCGCCGCTCCCCAGCTGCCTCCCCTCGCCGCCCGCCACCAATTCCGAGCAGCCCCAAACTGTCCCCCAGGGCCCCCCGTGTCTCATCCGCCACCTGCTCGCGGTGGTGGCCGTCGCCTGTGTCCCTGTCGCCTGTGTCCCTGTCACCTGTGTCCCTGTCGCCTGTGTCCCTGTCGCCCCCCCATCTCGAGGGGGACGAGATGGGGGGGCGCCAATGGATTTTTTTGGGGTGGTTCCTGCCTACAGCATCCTCCACCACCGCCCCCGAGGTCCTCCCGGCCCCACAGCCCCGCTGTCCCCTCCCAGGGCTGTGAGAGACATTTATTCCCAGCCATTGAAGGTGATTTGCGGGCTGTGCTCAGCTGGAGCACGTCCCGAGCCCCTCCGAATCGGGGGGTCCCCGTCCGTGTCACCCCCGCGGTGACCCCGCTGCCAGCTCTGGGACCCCGCGGGGCGGCTCCGCTGCTGCTCCTCGGATCCAACCCCGATGGATCCAAGGATGCCCCGGGCGAGCGGGGAGCGGCCCCGAGCCCCCCGGGCGGCCGCAAGGACACAGCGGAGCCGCGCTCAGCTCTCCAAAGCGGCCGAAGCTTTTATTTCATCTACGTCCAGGGCTGCCAAAGCCTGCGGCCGCTGCCCCCCGGCCCTCCCCGCTCCGGGCCCGGCCAAGCCAAGCGGGAGCTGCCCCGGGGGCTCCGGCCGGGGCACGGAGCCAAACCCGGCGTCCCCAATCCTCGCCCAGCGCCACGGGGGGATATGGGGGGGGGGGGGGGGTGTCGGTCAGCGCGGGACGGGCTGAGGATGAGGAGGGCGGGGGCTCTGCGGCGCTTTAGCGCATGCAACAGGCGCGTCGAGAAGCGAGAGCTGCGGGGAGCCCGCCCCGGGCCGGGCGCAGGCTCCTGGCTGGGCTCACGGACCCGTCCCCTCCCGCCGCCCCGGTGTCCCCAGGCGCCACCGGGGGCCGCCAGCCCGCGCCGCCGCCGCCGCCTCTCGGTGCCTGGGCGGGGGCTGCCCGCAGCTCCCCGCACCGCGCGGGGCTCGGCGGCTGGGGCAGACCCCAAACCCCAAACCCCAAACCCCAAACCAAAGCCGGGCGCGCTGCCGGGCCGCCCCCAACCCTCACACGCGTTTGGGGAACCCCGCGGCCACCACGGGCGGGGCCTCGCCGGCCTTTTTGAAGCAGTACACGCCGAAGAGCTTGTACTTCTTGTCGGGGAAGCCGAGGTTGCGCACGCCGGGCTCGCGGCCGCCGCAGCGGGCGCGGGGGTTGACGATGGGGTAGCGGATGCTGCCGTCCTCCAGCCAGCCCGCCTCGCAGCGGTCCAGCAGCTGCAGCTTCCAGGCCGCGTACAGCTGCCCCACCTTGGCCACGGCCGCGCCGTTGTTCTTGCACGCCTGCACGGCCTCCGGGTAGCTCAGCTTGCGGAAGGTCTTCAGGAAATAAACCTTGCCTGGAAGAGGGGGATAAAGGGGATGGAGCCCCCCCCGAGGCGTTTTTTGGGGATGGATGGATGGAAGCCCTGGGGAACCCCGGACAGGTTTTGGGGAGGCTGGGGAGGTTGAGGGGTATCGGCACTGGGGAGACTCCAATACGATTTTGGGGGCTGGAGGTGATGGAAGCTCTGCGGAGCATCTGAAACATTCCTTAAACAAAAGAGGTTTTCGCTAAAAACGTATCTAAAAGAAGAGATTATGGCTTCTTTTTCTTTTGGATGAAAAAGAAGGGATTATGGCTAAAACCAAGAGGTTTTGAGTTAAAAATAAAAAGAGGGTTTGGCTAAGAAAGGTTTTGTATTAAAAAAAAAGGTTTTGGATTTAAAAGAAATAGGTATTGGCTAAAAACAAGAGGTTTTGGATTAAAACAAGAGGGTTTGGATTTAAAAAAAAAGTGTTTGGGTAAGAAAGAGGAGATTTTGGCTAACATTCCCCCCCCCCCCCATATTTTGGCTTAAAAAGAAATTTTTTTTTGCTTAAGCTCAGTGTTCCAACGCCACCACTGCATCCTCGCCCCCGCAGCACGGGCACCCTCCGTGCCTCGGTGTCCCCTCACCGTTGAGGTTGGAGGTGAAGCAGAAGGCGTCGTAGTGCTCGCTCTCCTTGTGGCGGTAGCCGTAGTTGCGGACGCCCACGGGGGTGTCCTTGCGGCCGCACTGCTCGCGGGGCCGGGAGATCGGGTACTGCACGGAGCCGTCCTGCAGCCAGCCCGCGTTGCACCAGTCCATGCCCTCCAGCCAGGCCTGGTGCAGCTGGTCGTGCGAGGCCAGGATCCCGTCCTGCTCCAGGCACGCCTGCTGCGCCTCGTGGAAATTCAGCGTGTAGCGCCCCAGGCGAGGGTGGTACGGGAAAATCACCCCTGCGAGGGAGGAGCCGGGTTGGGGCGGCTTTGGGTCGGGGTGGGGCTCTGGAGCGGGGCAGAATCGCCTGGAAAATCTCGCTCGTCATTCCCCGTGCAAGGAGTTTTGGGAGTTCTGGGTTTGGGGGCTGCAGGGAGCCCCAGACTCCAAGAGATTCTGCTCTGGGGGTTGGGAAAACGGGAATTCTGGTTGGGAGAACCGCCTGGAAAATCTCGCTCATCGTCCCTCTGCAAGGAGTTCTGGGAGTTCCAGGAACCCCGGGTTCCAGGAGATTCTGCTCCGGGGTTTAGGAAAACGGGAATTCTGGTTGGGAGAATCGCCTGGAAAATCCCACTCATCGTCCCAGGAGTTTGGGGAGTTCTGGGAACCGCAGACTCGAGGAGATTCTGCTCTGGGGTTTGGGAGCATCGGTGGTGCCTGCGCGGGGTCCAGCCAAGCCCTGGCACCCCCAAACTGCGCCCTCTGAACCCCTAAAAAAGCGTTTATTCCCTCTGCCACGCCCCGAACCCCTAAAGCAGCATTTTCCCCCCTCCACTGCCCCGTCCCCCGCTGCTCTCCGAGCCCTCACCCCACAGCCTCTGTGAGCCACCACCCCAAACCCTCCCCCCCAGAAAACCCCCGTAACGACCCCATAGCCCACAGCCCCTGAAAACCCCGGGAGCGCCACCTCGGGAGCGCCCCAAGCCACCTTCCAAGTCCAGTTTGACCACGCCGGTGTCGTCCTCGAGCTCGTTGGTCACCTCGCACTCGTAGCGCCCGTAGTCCTGCAGGGTCACGTTGCGGATGATGAGGGACGCGTCGCCCACGCCGTCCTCCTGCAGGGCCGTGCGGCCCCGGTAGGGCCCGAACGCCCGGCGGGCCTTGCCCAGGGCCACGAACACGTCCACGAAGGCCATGGGCTCGGTCACTTTGGTCCACTTGAGGCGGATCTCGGCCGGGTCGTGCGCGGACACGTCGTAGTGGTAGCGGCAGGGCAGGATGATGGTGCCGCCGCGGTGCGTCACCACCTTGCCCGGCGCCGTCTGCACCACCACGGCGCCGCTGTCACCCTCTGCGGACGGACACGGCTCGGGCAGGGACTGCCGCCACCCCAGGGCTGGCACAGGGACGGGGCCGCCCGGCGAAGGGGCTTGGGAGTGCATTTTGGGGGAGTCCCCCTCTTTTTATGGGGTAAAGGAGGATGGGGAGGTGGGGTCACACTTTGGGGGAATTCCTCTCTTTTGGGGGCAAAGTAGGATGGAGATGTGGGAGCATCTTTTGGGTTGAGTTCCTCTCTTTATGGGGCAAAGCGGGATGGGGATGTGGGGACACATTTGGGTGCAATTCCCCTTTTTTTGCCAACCCTAAGGAGAGCTCGGGATAACCCCAGGACGGCTCCCACAGGACCGGGGGGACACGGGGGACACACCGGAGCCCTGGCCCCGCTTTGATGGCGTTAAGCCCAGCACCCCAAAGGCTGCAGGCGCTTGCCCCGATCCCAAACCCGCCCCAGTCCCATCCCAGATCCCACTCACCCATCACATGAACCACCTTCTTCCTGCCGCGGGCGTTGGGCAGCGCCTCGGAGGCCGCCAGGGCGGCGAGGAGCAGCAGCGCTGCGGGCCCGGCGGCCCAGGGGCTTTGGGGACGCATCTGGGGGGGACAGCAGCGCCCTGAGCGCCCCCAAACCCCGGGCCGGGGGGATCCCCCGCTCTGCCCCCGGAGCCCCCCAGCCCCGCAGGGACCCCCGGTCCCGGTTCCGAGCTCGGGGAGCCCCGGGGCTCCCAGCAGGGATGGAAATCCCACGGCAGCCGCAGCGAGCCGGATCTCCCGAGTGACCGATGGCACCTCTGGAAAGGGAACCGGTGGGCACGGAGCGGGCAGCGGTGCCCCCCGAGACCCCCGGCGGCACCCCCGCCCCAAGGACAGCGCGGAGGGGGCGCGGGAGGAGCCTCCCCCTCCTCGGGGGGCTGCGATGCTGAGCCCCGCGCTCTGGGGGCGCCCCAAGTGCCAGCCTGGCCCTGGGGCTGCCCCCGCGGGGGTCCCGGTGCCCCATCGGGGGGCAGGGGCAGGGGCAGCCCCCCCGGCCGGGGGTCCCGGCGCCGTGTCCGGGGGCAAAGGGAGCGGGGCAGCCCCTGCCGGGGGCTCGGGGTCCGCTCGAGGGGCGCAAAAAGCGGGGCAGCCCCCCCGGGGGTCCCGGCGCCCGATCGGGGGCAGGGGGGGGTGGGCGGCCCCTCCCGGGGGTCCCGGGGGTCCCGGTGCCCGGCCCGGGCTGAGGGCGAGCGGGGCAGCCCCGGTGCCGGTGCGCGGGCAGACGGAGCGGGGCTGCCCCCCCTCCCCGGGGGTCCCGGTGCCCGGTGGGGGCAGGGGGGACGGGAAACGCCCCCGGGCACTCCGGGGGCCGCTGCGGGGGCAGCAGGAGCGGGGCAGCGCCGCGGGGTCCCGGCGCCGGTCGGGGCAGCGGCTGCGGCGGTGGCGGCGCTCGGGGCCCGGTGCGGTGTTGCAGTGCGGGACACTGCGGCGGCAGCCCCGGGGCTGCGGGACTCCGGTGCCCGGGCGGGGACAGCGCAGCGCGGGGGGAGCCCCGTTCCTGCCGCCGCCGCCCCGCAGAGAGCGACCCCCGCCCGCCGCCTCCCTCCCGGTGCCGGGGGTCCCGTCCCGGTGCCCCGCGCCCGCCCCGCAGCGAGGGAGCGGCGGCCGCAGCCCCGCACTCACCGTGTGCCCGGTGCCGGCCCGCGGGAGGGGCCCGCCGCTGCTGCCGGTAACTCCTCCGGTGCCTCCCCCGCTGCCTCCTCCGGTTGCTCCGCCGGTGCCGCCGCTGCGGCTCCGCGCAGGGGGCGACACCGGGAGCTCGGCCCGGCCCTGCCCCGGTGCCGGCGCTGCGCAGGACCGGCTGCTCGCCAAGGTCACCGGCCCGCCCGGTGCGCCCCGGAGCCCCCGGCACCGCCGGGACCCCCGGCCGGGCTGCGGGCGGGGAGCGCGCGGGGCAGAGGAACCGGAGCCGGTAAATCCCCGCCGCGGGCACCGCAAGGGCGGCCGTGCCCACCCAGCCCCAGCCCGGGCACCCACCCGGCGGTGCCACCCCAAAATCCCCGGTACCACCCCCCGCCGTGTGCCCACCCCCCAAAATCCCACACCCACCCGGCGGGCGCCACCCCCAAACCCCGGCACCACCCCCGCCGTGTGCCCACCCCCCAAAAACCCCGGTACCACCCCCAAAATCCCGCCCTGAGCCCCCCCGCGGCAGCGCAGGGACCCCGGCCCAGCCCCCGGTGTCCCCGGTGTCCCCGCCTGGCGCGGGGGCCCTCGCTGGGCACGGCGGGCGCACGGGCTCGGAGCGAACCTTGGCTCCTTTATTTTGTCACCAACGTCCCTCTGGCGCTGCCGCCACCCCCGAACCCTCCCAGCCCGAGTCGGGGCACCGGGACGGGACCGGGACCCACCGGGACGGGACCAGGACCCACCGGCACCCACCGGGACCCACCGGGACCCACCGGGACCCAGCGCGGCCCCCGCCACCCCCACACGGGCCGGGCTGTGACTGCAGCGACGTCCCCGCCGAGCGTCCGAGGTCCCCCCACAGCTTTTGGGGGACCGGAGTATCCCTGGGGACATCTCCGGGGACTTCTACGGGGACATCTCTGCTCCCCGCGATTGGAGCGGGGCGAGAGGCACCGGGCGGGATCCCCCGGATGGGTACAGCAGCCCCCGGGTGGGGACAGCAGCCCCGGGGAGGTGCCAGCAGCCCCCGGGTGGGGACAGCAGCCCCGGGGAGGTGACAGCAGCTCCAGGGAGATGACAGCAGCCCCAGGGAGGTGCCAGCAGCCCCAGGGACCAGCCGGACCCGTCACTGGTGCTTTTTGGCGCGGGCCAGGCCCGGGCTGGCCGCGGGGACGAAGAAGGCCGGGGAGCGCAGGCAGCGCAGCGCCAGGAGCTGCGGGCCCAGCGCGTACAGGACGTTGGAGAGCAGAAAACTCCAGAGCACCTCCTCGGGGGTCTGGTACGGGAACGGCGTGCGGGAGTGCAGCGAGGAGCCCAGGTGGGCGAACTGAGCCTGCGGACACCGGGGGGCGGCGGGGCCGTGACAGCGGAGCGGCCCCAAAAGGTGCGAACCCCCCGCCCCAAAGGGGGCAAAGCCACGGCCCTAAAAGGTGCAGCCCCCCGGGCTCAAAGAGGGCAATCCTGTCCCTAAAAGGTGCAAATCCCTGGACACAAAATGTGCAAAGTTCCGGCCCTAAAAGGTGCAAAGCCCCAACCTCAGAGGGGTTTTTGGCTCCAGCCCATCCTATCTATAGCCCTGCGTCTCTCTCCATCCTATTTCTGTCCCACTAATCCCGGGTTCTGTCCAAATCCACCGAGGCCGAGGCAATTATCAGCCAGCCAAGCAAGCTGCTCCACTTGCAGCTGCAGCTGTGGCTCTGCCCCCCAAACCCGGGATCTGCCCCCCAAACCCCGGGATCTGCCCCCCAAACCCGGGATCTGCCCCCCAAACCCGGGATCTGCCCCCAAAACCCGGGATCTGCCCCCCAAACCCGGGATCTGCCCCGCAAACCCGGGATCTACCCCCCAAAACCGGGATCTGCCCCCCAAACCCGGGATCTGCCCCTCAAACCCCGGATTTACCACCCCAAAACTGAGCCCCAACCCTTTACCCTTTTCTTGGTTGGGATTTTTTCCCCCCAAATCCCGGGATTTTGGGGCCGCCCCGTCTGGGGTTTTTCCCCCCCAAATGCCGGGATTTCAGGATCACCATGTTTGGGATTTTTCCCCCAAACCCCGGGATTTTGGGGCCGCCCACCTGCGCCACGGCGCCGGCGAACACCAGGCTCCAGTCGGGCAGCCAGGAGCAGCCGGGCACGGCCAGGCCGTAGACGGCGAGCAGGAGGAAGGGCAGCAGGTAGAACAGGAGGATCAGCATCTGCGGACACCCGGACCGTCACCCCTGGGGGGCACCTGGAGGGCCCCGGCCCCTCCCGTGCTGCCCCCGCCCCTCACCTGCACTTTGGGGTAGCCCACGGGGTCGCGCAGGTAGGGCTCGTGCAGGTAGGTGTAGTCAAAGCAGGAATCGGCCGGGCAGTCCAGGACCACCTGGGGGCACAGGGGGGCGAGGGCAGGGGACCCTCCCCGGGACCCCCAAACCTTCCCCGGACCCCCAAACCCTCCCCGGGACCCCCGAGATCCTTCCCGGGACCCTCAAACCCTCCCCGGGACCCCCAAACCCTCCCGAGGACACTTGAGACCCTCCAGAACCACTCCAAGCCCCTCCAGGACCCCCCAAGCCCCCCCCCCAGGACCATCTCGAGACCCCCCAGGACCCCCAAAATCCCTGACAAGAGCCCCCCGAGTCCCTCCAGGACCCCCCGAGCCCCCCACACCCTCACCATCCCCCTGAAGAAGGTGAAGGCTGCGGTGAGGATGAGGATGAGGATGAGGAGCAGGTCCTGGGGCCGCTGGTAGAGGGGTTTGCGCTGCTTCTCTGCAATCTGCGAGAGGAATTTCGGGGTTTTTGGGGTCCGCACCCCCTGGTCCCGCCCTGGGAGCGCAGCAGCCGCCCCAACCCCCCCGGCTCCGGCCTCACCTGCTCGGGGCTGAGGCTCGGCAGCGCCCGGGGCTGCTGGAAGAGCCGGCGGCCGGCCCAGGTGAGGAGGAGGAGGTAGGGCAGGTTGAGGAGGAAGGACGGGCTCAGCTCGGGGCTGTATTTCCCTGCGGGAGAGAGCGCGGGGTGGGCACGGAGCCTTCCTCCCCTTCCTCCCCTTCCTCCCCTTCCTCGCCCTCCTCCTCCTCCCGGGGGATGGGGCTCGGGCCCGGCCGTACCGATCAGGTTGCCCAGCAGGAAAACCACGGCGCTCATCAGCAGCGAGCCCAGCCAGAAGAGGCCCAGCCCCCGGTAGCTCTTCCTGCGGGGACAGCGGGAGCCCCCTCCTCAAAATCCGGCATTTTCCACCCTCCCCTTCCCCCGGGATCACCCCCGAGCCCCCGCCTCAGGAAATCCGGGATTTTCCAGCTCCCCGAGCCCTCCCGGGATCATCAGGGCCCCTCCTCAGGAAACTCGGGAACGCTCCCCACCCCGTCCCCCCGCGCCCCCTCCCCAGCAAATCCGGGATTCTCCCGAGCCCCCGCCTCAGGAATTTCGGGCTTTTCCCGCCCCCGCCTCAGGAATTTCGGGGTTCTCGCCCCGCGCCCACCTGAGCCCCGCGGCCGCGGCCATGGCCAGGCACAGCCCGTAGTGCACGGTGCCGTCCCAGTAGCAGGTGAGGAGCCCGTGAGCCGTGCGCAGGTGGGGATCGCCCTGCGGGGACACCGGGAGGGTCGCACCGGGGCTGGGGACACCGGGAGGGGACACCGGGAGGGTCGCACCGGGGTCCGGGGTGCCGGAGCCCCTGGGGGGTGCGCGGGGTGTGCGGGGCAGGGCCGGCACCTCCCGCACGTAGAGCTCCATGAAGCCCGAGATGATCCCGTCCTCCTCCAGCGCGATCAGCAGATCCACAGCCGAGATGAAGGAGAACACCACGAGCACTGCGGGGAGCGGGGGGCTCCGTGCGGGGTCCCCAAAAACCCCAAACCCCACATTCCTGCTCCCTGTGGGTCCCCCAAAACCCCAAGCCCCACATTCCTGCTCCCTGTGGGTCCCCAAAACCCCAAACCCCACATTCCTGCTCCCTGTGGGTCCCCCAAAAACCCCAAACCCCACATTCCTGCTCCCCGTGGGTCCCCCAAAACCCCAAGCCCCACATTCCTGCTCCCCGTGGGTCCCCCAAAACCCCAAGCCCCACATTCCTGCTCCCTGTGGGTCCCACAGCTCCCCCCGATCCCTGCTCTGTGCGGGTCCCACCGATCCCCCTCAAATCCCAAACCCCGGCTTCACGTGGGTCCCACAGCCCCAGATCCCAAACCCCAGCCCCCAAGCCCCGGCCCCAATCCCTCCCCGGGGTCTCACCGCAGAACAGGGGGTCGTGGACGAGGCCGACGCCGCCGGTGAGGATGAGGAGGGAGACGAGGCCGAGGAGCAGCAGGACCGCGGCCAGGGCCAGCGCCGGGGGGCTGCTGTGGGATCGGGGCCGCTGCAGCTCCGGCACGGCCCCAGTGCCCCGCACCCATCAAACACTCCCGATCCCGCCGAGCTTTGGGATCGGGATCAGAACCCACAGCCCCGCACAGGGGGCGCAGTGCCCGACCCCTGAGGGGGGAATCTGGATCTGGGAATGACCCCGGGGGGGAAAATCCCAAAAGGGGGCAAACCCCAAGGGTGAATCCCGAAAGAAAAGGGATGATCCTAAAAGAGGGGATGATGGGAAGATGGGATCCCAGCAGGGATTGGGAATGGATAAATCCCAAAGGAGGGGTGGGTGTGATCCCAGCAGGGACTGGGAACACGAATGGGGCCGGAGCAGCCCCCGTGGGTGCCCCCGTCCCTCTCCGGGCTGTGCGTTTGGAAAAGCCCCAGACGGGACCCAAACCCCGCTTTGTGATCCCGGAGCGAGGGGAGCGGGAGGCGCTGGGATCGCCGGGAGCCGCTCCCGCAGCCCCGGACCGGGCATTGCGGGCGGGCAAAGCGAAAGCGGCGCCCGGTGACAGCGGTG
Organism: Molothrus ater; assembly: GCF_012460135.2. Lineage (NCBI taxonomy): Eukaryota > Metazoa > Chordata > Aves > Passeriformes > Icteridae > Molothrus > Molothrus ater. The sequence continues at coordinate 5,863,495 of NC_050503.2, forward strand.
ACAGCGGCGGGGACACGTCAGCGACAGCGGGGACAGCGGGGACACTCCGGGAGGGGCAGGGAGCCCCCGAATTCCCGGGATTTGGGCTCTCCGGGAGAGGCTCTGCGGGTCTGAGCTTCCCGAGGGGATTGAAAACCCCACCCGCAGCCGCCTTCCCATGGGAACACCTGGATCGAGGCGCCCGACCCCGGGTGGATCCTCGGACCCGGGACAGACCCAGGGCTGGACTCCCTGACCCGGGACAGACCCGGGGCTGGACTCCCTGACCCGGGACAGACCCGGGGCTGGATTCCCAGATCCAGGAGAGACTCAAGCCCCCCTTCCCCGGCAGGACCCCATTCCCCATTCCCCTTTTTCATTCCCCGTTCCCTTTTCCATTCACCCTTCCCCATTCCCGTTCCCCATTCCCGGTCCCCGTTCCCGGGGGTCCCTCCCGGTCCCCATCCCCGTTCCCCATTCCCGGTCCCCATTCCCGGTCCCCGTTCCCCGTTCCCCATTCCCGGGGGTCTCTCCCCGTTCCCCATCCCCGTTCCCCATCCCCGTTCCCCATTCCCGGTCCCCGTTCCCGGTCCCCGTTCCCGGGGGTCCCTCCCGGCCCCCACTCACTCCAGGCAGGTGACGGCGCTGACCCCGAAGGCCACCGGGAGGGCGAGCAGGGGGGCGGCCATGGCGGCCGGGCCCGCCGGGAGCTGCATCCCGGCCCCGCCGCCAGCACCGGGCCCGCGGACTTCGGCCCCGGGACCGGCCCGGGCAGCGCCCTTAAAGCCACAGAGCCGCCCGAGGCACCGGGACACACACGGCGGGACAGACAGACAGACAGACAGACAGGGGGACGGGCGAGGGACAGGGGGACACGGAGGGACAGACAGACAGACAAGGGGACACAGAAGGACCAGGGGACACAGAGGGACAGGGGGATCCTGGAAAGGAGGAAAGGAGTCCTGGGAATAAGGAAGGACTGGGATCCAGGAATGGGATCCAGGAATGGGATCAGGAATGGGATCTGGGAATGGGATCCGGGAATGGGATCCAGGAATGGGATCCAGGGAATGGGAATGGGATCAGGAATGGGATCCAGAGAAGGACTGGGATCAGGAATGGGATCTGGGAATGGGATCCAGGAATGGGATCCAGGAATGGGATCTGGGAATGGGATCCAGGAATGGGATCCAGGAATGGGATCTGGGAATGGGATCCGGGAATGGGATCCAGGGAGGGACAGGGAATGGGAATGGGATCAGGAGTGGGATCCAGAGAAGGACTGGGATCAGGAATGGGATCTGGGAATGGGATCCAGGGAAGGATTGGGATTGGGAATGGGACTGGGATCCAGGAGAGGTCCTGGGAGGAAGGACAGGGGGCACGGAGGGACAGACAGGGATCCTGGGGCTCCAGGCTCCCAGATTTTGGATTTTCCCTGGATAACCCCATCCCCCCGCCTCGTCCTGAAATGGTTTTAATTAAAAGCAAAGCCCTCGACTCCATAATTAACAAAATTAGCAAAGAATCACATCCGGTATCCCCAAAAACGAACGGAATCAAACTTTTTCCCCCTGAAAATTCTTGAAACACCAAACTCCAGGGCAGCCTCCCACCCTAAGAAAAAATCCCTCTCTTCCCAAAAAATTCCAAGGATTAAACCTAAGGAACAAACAAGTTTGATTTTATTTACAGACTCCATGAAGAAAATTTGTATTTCCAGAGGTTTTTGTTTTTTTCCATTTTAGGACAACGAAATCCAACTGGGTTTTTCCAAAGTTGTGGTGCTGGAATTTTGTTGGATTTTTCCAAAGTGTGGCTTTGGAATTTTGGGTCTCCGTCATCCCAAAGCACAGGAGGTGTTGGCAAAATCCCTGGGAAGGGAATAAACCCCCCCCCCCGGATCCATCAAATCCTGGAATTCCCAACGGATCCAGGCCAGATCCGCCCACCCAGAGGCAAAACTGGAGGCACTGGTTCCCCAAATTCCCCAAAATCTCTTGGATTTGGGATTCCAAGATAAAAATCAAGGAATAAAATCCCCCCCCCCTCCTGGAGCAGCACAAGATTTGCCATTCCCAAAAATCCCAGACTCCTTGGAATTGGAGTCCCCTGGGGGATTTTTGGGGCTGCTCCAAACCCTCCCTGCGTCCCCAAAAAAAGCCTGGGAAGCTTTTCCATGGGGGAAGGAGGAGCTGTGATTCCAAAAAAAGCCGGATAATATCGGGAGAAAAGAGATGGACAATGAAGTTTGGGATGAGAATTCCCAGGAAAGCTGTTGGGAAAAGCCCTCCTCAGTAGTAAGGTCGCCGTGGGTTGTTCTGTAGGGAGAAAAAAACAAACAATGGAAAAAATCATCAGGATTGGGGATTTTATCCCAAAAATCAGCATCTGGATCCTCTGGGAAAGCCACTGGAATGAGACATTTTCCAGGCTTTTTTCCCCAAAATTAAAGGCAGCTTTTGGCTGGAAAGGGAAAAGGGAAACTCCAAGCTTGGTTTTGCCTCCTAGAAAATGTAATTCCAAAGGAATCATGGGATTCGTGGAGAAGCTTCCCTTGGCAGGGGTTTAACTGGGATAAAGCTGGGAATAAAACTGGGATTTGAATGGAAAAAAATCGGGAAGGAGAATCCTGCAGCCAGGGAATGCTGGGAGGATGATTTGGTTCAGGGTGAGGAGAGGAGTTCCATCCAGGAGGAATTTCCCAGCTCCCGGCATTCCCAGAGCTGCACCAGAGATTCCGGGGATTTGTCCCTGTGCCTGCCTGGGTCTGGGGCACTCCCACTCCGGGGGATCCGTCCCTCATCTCTGGCTCCATCCCATCCCTATTCCCACGATCCCAATTCAATCCCGGACCAGCGGGTTAGGCCAGAAGCGGCACGCCAGCATTGACCCCATTCCCATTCCCGTTATCCCATGATCCCATTCCCGTTATCCCGTACCAAGGGATTGGGCCGGAAGCGGTAGGCCAGCATTGACCCCATTCCCGTTATCCCATTCCCGTTATCCCGTACCAAGGGATTGGGCCGGAAGCGGTAGGCCAGCATTGACCCCATGATCCCATTCCCGTTATCCCATTCCCGTTATCCCGTTATCCCGTTATCCCGTACCAGCGGGTTAGGCCGGAAGCGGTAGGCCAGCATTGACCCCATTCCCGTTATCCCATTCCCGTTATCCCGTTATCCCGTTATCCCGTACCAAGGGATTGGGCCGGAAGCGGTAGGCCAGCATTGATCCCATTCCCGTTATCCCATTCCCGTTATCCCATTCCCGTTATCCCATTCCCGTTATCCCGTTCCCGTTATCCCGTACCAGCGGGTTAGGCCGGAAGCGGTAGGCCAGCATCATGCGCTTGCGGAAGGCCTCGTACTCGTCGTCCTCCTTGGTCAGCTCTGCCGGGCGCTCGATCCCAAATCCTGCCCCGTCCATGGTCGTGGTGCCCCTGCGGGAAACCGGGAACGGCGCGGCTCAGAGCCCCTGCCTGGGAAATCCCAGGGGAACGGCGCCCCGGGACCTTCCTGGACCTCCTTCCCTGATCCCCCGGGCGTGAATGGAGCTGAATGGAAGCAGGGACTGGTTTCCTATTCCAAACTCCCTGGGAATTGGGATGGAAGCAGGGACTGGTTTCCTATTCCAAACTCCCTGGGAACTGGGATGGAAGCAGGGACTGGTTTCCTATTCCAAACTCCCTGGGAATTGGGATGGAAGCAGGGGTTGGTTTCCTATTCCAAACTCCCTGGGAATTGGGATGGAAGCAGGGCTTGGTTTCCTATTCCAAACTCCCTGGGAATTGGGATGGAAGCAGGGCTTGGTTTCCTATTCCAGATTCCCTGGGAATTTGGGCAGAAGCTGATCCACCTCAAGAAAACCTTTGGAATACCCAGAGTGGGACCAGATCCCAACACTTCTGGGCATGGAATGAAACCAAGACTCGTAGGATCACACAAAGTTCTGATCCTGGCTGGAATATCCTCCCCTGGATGTGTCTTCCATAATTTTTTAAAAATATTTCCATGATTTTATGACTCCAAGGAGAGCAAATATTCCCAGGAATTTCCGATTTTAAGGATTTAATCCTGGGAGCGGGGAGGTGCAGACAGGAATTCTTAGAGCTGCACTTCCCTACGGAAGTTTGGGTTGGAAATTCAAGATTTGGGGGTTCAGACAATTCTGGCTACAGCCACAAATCCAGGAGAAAATCCTCCCAAAAAAAAAATCAGGAATTTTTTCCCAGGCTGAATTTTCCATGCTCAGGTGAGAAATCCCAGCTGGGCTGCGATTCCAGCGGGAATTCCCAGGAAAAAAGGAAGGAATAACCCACGGGAACACTCACTTGCTGACAGGGTTTTTAATTCCCTGCCCATCGGATCCCAGTCCCTCTCCTTCCTTCCATCCCATTTTCATCAGCATTTGGTATCCGATGTTTTCCACCGTCAGCTTGAACTCCTTGTACTCGGAATAATCCGGCTCCCGGCCCTCCTGCGGGGGAAAAGCCAGGAAATAAGGGATTTTATAATCCATGGATCACGGGAAAAGCAGCTCTACGCTGGGATTTTGGGAAAGAACCGCCAGGATTTCCCGGGATTCCAACAACCGCTCCGGAATTCCAGGCTGTTCCTCGGATCCAGCCTCGGATCCGGTTCTTTCCCAAGGCTGAATCCCAGGGAATGTCAGGCCCCGTGCTGGAAAACAGGGATGAGACAGCTTCCAGCAATTCCAGGGCTTGCACCATTCCCAAAATTCCCATTTTTTCCCAGCTTGATACCACTGATCCCAAAGAGGAACCGAGTGGGAGGTTTGTCTGGAATTCCAGAAAAATCCCAAATTGTGGAATTCCAGAGTGGAAAGGGACCTTAAAGCCCACCCAGTCCCGTGGGCAGGGACACTTCCCATGATCCCAGGATGCTCCCAACATTCCTTGGACACTTCCAGGGATGGAGCAGCCGCGGATCCTTTGGGAATTCCACCCCATTCCCTCCCAGGGAAGGAATTTTTCCCAAATATTGCCCCATTTCCGTGCTAACAGTGGGAACGTGATCCCTGTTTTCCCCTGCAGGAATGGCTGGAGCAAGGAGAGCTGGAGGAATTCCCAGCTGCGGGATGAGTCCGGAGCATTCCCAGAATCCCAGGAATCCTCACCTTGAGTGCCTTGAAGGTCTCCATGAACTTTTCCAGCTCGTCGGGCGGGAGGAAATCCCCGATGAAATGCTTCCCTCGGCCCATCTGGGTCAGCTGCTCCGCCCACTCTGCAGAAGCAGGACAACACCGAGCTCATGGAAAACCCCCTGGGATCCCTGGAGCATCCCAGGCACGCGGGAGATCCCCAGGCTCAGAATCCATGGAGAATCCCTTGGGATCCGTGCAGCATCCCACGGATTCCAGGGGGATTCTGGAGCACAAAACCTCCCAGGAATGCACAGCGAGAACCCCACTCTGGAAAACCGTGGAGAGAACAACCCTCCTGGAGAATCCCTTGGGATTCCAGGGACATCTGGATTCCAGGAGGATTCTGGAGCACCAAACCTCCCAGGAACGCACAGCGAGATCTCTGAAAAACCACGGAGCATCCCTTGGGATTTTGTGGAGCGCCCCAGGAGGGACCCAATCCACGAGGATGGGATGGGATGGGATGGGATGGTCCCTGCAGCTCCCAACGCAGCAGGATAGGGATGGAATTCCCCCTCTGGAATGCTCAATCCCACCCACCGCGGGTCTTGTCCATCTCCCTAGGGATGGAATTCCCTCTGGAATTCCCTGTGGAACTGCCACCCACCGCGGGTCTTGTCCATCTCCATGCGGCGCAGGCGGTGCTCCCACGTGCCCAGCTCGCTGTCCACCTCCTCGTCGCTGTCGTAGCCGTGCTGGTGCTGCTGCAGCGCCCGCTCCCACAGCAGCTGCATCTCCTGCATCGCCCGCTTGTGCTTCATGATCATGTCATACATCTGCTGCATCTGGGAGCCGGGAGAACGGGGTTTGCTCTGGGAGAAACGGGGCTCAGCCCAGGAATCCCAGCGGAGCACAGCCCCTTCCAGACAAAATGGCTCCAAACCATAAAGAACCCCAAATCTCAGCCCCAAAGGGCAGGAGAACCGCGCCTGCGCTTCGTGATCATCTGCTGCATCTGGGAATCATGGAAAAATGGGATTTGTCCCAGGAAAAATGGGATTCAGCCCCAGAGAAGCTCCTTTGGGATTTGGGATTTTAGGGCTGGAAAGGTCCTCATTCCCAGACCCTCTGGTATTCCTGCTGATTCCAGCCCCACGCCGCTCCCAGGGATTCCATGATGGAAAACCTTTGTTATTCCCACGGGAGGGGATTCAGGGAGGATTTTTGGGATTCACCTCCTGCTGCTCCTTCAGCTGCTTCTTCTGGGCCTCCGAGAGCTCCGTGACTCCCACCAGCCCCACGGGTTTGCCCTTCTCGTACCCCAGACCCTTCAGGTCCTGAACTGCAGGAAAAAAACAGGGAAAAACCTTTGGAAAAACCTGGGAGATGGGAAAAATCTCAGTGAGGGAATGAAAGGGAATAAAAGGATGGGAAAAGAAAAGAAAGAAAAAAGGAATTCGGTTTTTAATTCCCACAGACTGAAAGGGAAAATAAAACCACAGGGAAAAAATCGGATTGACAGCAGAAAACTTGATCCATGCCCATCTCAGGAAATAAAAAACGACTCTGGAGCCACAGAATTCCCAGGAAAACCCAATCCCACTCACCTGAGAGGGGAGAGGGAGAATCCAGCTGCTGCACCAGCTGCGGGAGGGGCAATTCCACCTTCTCCTCCTCCGGCCCCCACCGGCTCTTCCTCTTCTTTTTGGTGCTGCCCGGAGCGGGGCTTGGGGCCACGGATGGGTTTGGGGTCGTGGCAGGATTTGGGATCGCAGCTGGGCTTGGGGTCACGGCTGGATTCGGGATTGGGGCGGAATTGGGGGCCAGCTGCTCCGGAGGGGAGGTGGAGGATGAGGAGGGGGCAGGAGAGGCCGAAGGAACGGGAAGAGCAGCGGGAACAACGGGAGAGGGGACGGGAAGAGCCAGAGGCGGCGGGACGGGAACGGGGAGAGGGGGGAAGCACACGGGGGAGGGAGAAGCCTCGGGGCTGCTTTTCCGTTTGAGGCCGGATTCTGCGGGAAAGGGGGAATTCCCGGGAAAGGGGGAGCCCCCGGGGGCAGCCCGGGCCCTGCGGAACTCCTCCAGCTTCTGGCGGTAGTAGCGGTGCCCTTTGCTGTGGGGCTCGTACAGGAACCTGCAAACAGCAACGGGAGCAGCTGGGAACGCCTGCTGGGATGGTCACAGCATTCCCGGGGCATTCCCGGGGCATTCCCGGGGCATTCCCGACTCCCAGCCCCACTCAGGGCTGCAATCCAGCTGGGAATGCCTGCCTGGAATGGTCACAGCATTCCCGGGGCATTCCCGGGGCATTCCCGGGGCATTCCCGGGGCATTCCCGGCTCTCCGGCCCCACTCAGGGCTGCAATCCAGCCGTGGAATTCCTGCTGCAATGGTCACAGCATTCCTGGGGCATTCCCGGGGCATTCCCGGGGCATTCCCGGGGCATTCCCGGGGCATTCCCGACTCCCAGCCCCACTCAGAGCTGCAATCCAGCTGGGAACGCCTGCCTGGAATGGTCACAGCATTCCCGGGGCATTCCCGGGGCATTCCCGGCTCCCAGCCCCACTCAGAGCTGCAATCCAGCCGTGGAAATCCTGCTGCAATGGTCACAGCATTCCCAAGGCATTCCTGGGGCATTCCCGGGGCATTCCCGACTCCCAGCCCCACTCAGAGCTGCAATCCAGCTGGGAATGCCTGCCTGGAATGGTCACAGCATTCCCAGGGCATTCCCCACTCTCCAGCCCCACTCAGGGCTGCAATCCAGCCGTGGAATTCCTGCCTGGAATGGTCGCAGCATTCCCAGAACTTTCCCAGATCATCCCCAGCTCCCCGGGGCTGGGATCCAGCAGAGTTTCCTCAGGAATTTTCCTTCCTGCAGTTCCCAGCTCTCCGGGGCTGGGATCCAGCCATGGACTTTTCCTTCCTGGAATGCCCAGAACATTCCCAGAGCATTCCCAGCTCTCCAGGGCTGGAATCCAGCAGTGGAATTTTCCTGCCTGGAACGCCCAGAACATTCCCAGAGCATTCCAACCTCTCCTAGGCTGGGATCCAGCAGAGTTTCCTCAGGAATTTTCCTTCCTGCAGTACCCACAGCATTCCCAGCTCTCCAGGGCTGGGATCCAGCGCCGCATTTTTCCCTCCTGCAATTCCCAGAGCATTCCCAGCTCTCCAGCACCATCCCATGTATTCCTGAGGCCAGTGCAGCTTCCACCGGCATCAGGGAACACAACCCCATAAAGGAGAAACGGCCCCAAAAATCAGGAACGCGCTGATTCCTCTGCACCCCAAACCTTGAGCACCCCAATTCTCACCGCTCCAAAACATCAACCTAAGAATTCCCCTAAGGATTTCCCCATGGGATTTCCCAAGAATTCCCAGGATTTCCCCACGGGATTTCCCAAGAATTTCCCTAAGGATTTCCCCACGGGATTTCCTAAGAATTCCCCTAAGGATTTCCCCATGGGATTTCCTAAGAATTCCCAGGATTTCCCCACGGGATTTCCTAAGAATTCCCGGGATTTCCCCACGGGATTTCCTAAGAATTCCCAGGATTTCCCCACGGGATTTCCTAAGAATTCCCCTAAGGGTTTCCCCACGGGATTTCCTAAGAATTCCCCTAAGGGTTTCCCCACGGGATTTCCTAAGAATTCCCCTAAGGGTTTCCCCACGGGATTTCCTAAGAATTCCCCTAAGGATTTCCCCATGGGATTTCCTAAGAATTCCCCTAAGGATTTCCCCACAGGATTTCCCCAGAATTCCCGGGGTTTCCCCGTGGGATTTCCCCAGAATTCCCAGGGTTTCCCCGCGGGATTTCCCCAGAATTCCCCTAAGGGTTTCCCCGCGGGATTTCCTAAGAATTCCCGGGATTTCCCCGCGGGATTTCCCCAGAATTCCTGGGGTTTCCCCGCGGGATTTCCCCAGAATTCCCCTAAGGATTTCCCCGCGGGATTTCCCAAGAATTCCCCTAAGGATTTCCCTGCGGGATTTCCCAAGAATTCCCCTAAGGATTTCCCCGCGGGATTTCCCCAGAATTCCCCTAAGGGTTTCCCCGCGGGATTTCCCCAGAATTCCCGGGGTTTCCCCGCGGGATTTCCCCAGAATTCCCGGGGTTTCCCCGCGGGATTTCCCCAGAATTCCGGGGTTTCCCCGCGGGATTTCCCCAGCGTCCCCCGGAAATGGAGCCCCGGCCCCGCAGCGCTGCCCACCTGAAGGCTGGGTTCTCCCGGTTGTTCTGCAGGGCAATGGCCTCCACCTCGGGCCCCCCCGCAGCCACGAACTGCGCCAGCTTCTCGGCCGAGTTCCGCGTCTCCCGGTCGGCTGGGGGGGAAACTTTAGGCAGGGATTAGTCCTGGGCCCAGCTCACCCCAGCCCAGCCTAACCCGGCCTAAGGACCCCAGAGAGGCCTAAAGTCGGGTTTAAAGGAGGAGAATTGGTACAAAGGAACAGTTAAAAAGCGTAAAATATCAGTTTAAATCTGAGTTTAAGGTGCAGGGGTGGGGCCTGGGGATCCCAGTGAGGCCTAAAGCCGGGTTTGAAGGGGGAGAACTGGGACAAAGGAAGGGCTGAGTGGCACAAAAACTTCAGCTTAAACCCAAGTTTGGGAGCAGGGACAGAACCTCAGGATCCCAAGAGCGCAGTTATGTCAAGAGCCAGGTTTAAAGTGGGGAAATTGGTACAATCAAAGCACAAAGGCTCCAGCTTAGACCCAAGCTTGGGGAGCAGGGATGGGGCCTAGCCCGGCCTAAGGGCCCCAGGGGCACAGCTGGGCCAAATGTTTAAAGGGTTTAAAGTGGGAGAATCGGCACAGAGGAACGGCTGAAAGCACAAAAGCTCCAGCTTGGGCCTGACCTGGGGGAGCAGGGATGGGAGAGAAGAGAGGTAAGGGCTCCCAAATCCCAAATTTTCCATGAGCCAGGCACTTTTCTGTAGGATTAAACCACTTGGAATTAAACCTCATTAAAGATTTTGTCCTTTTCCCCTCTATCAGGCACTTTTCCATAGGATTACAGCACCTGGAATTAACCCTAATTAAAAATTTTGTATTTTTCCCTTGTGCCAGGCATTTCTCCATAGGATTGCACCACCCAGGATTATCCATATTTCAAGATTTTGTCCCTGAATTTCCCAGGAACAAAAGGAAATCCTTTGGAAAATTCCAAATTCCCTATAAACCCACTTAATCCCCCTCTCACTGCACCCCCTGGAGGCTGTTTCAGGGGAAATTCCCTATGGAAAATCCCAAATCTCACCTGGAAAAGGGTGGACACTCCAATCAAATCCAACAAAAAAAATGAGGGGAAAAAAAATCCCCTTTTCCTAAGTTTTCAGTGCTGGAAAAATTATTTTGGAATATTTTTGACAACAGCAAAGAAAATCCCATTCAAAATCCCCGGAATATTTTGGGAATCCACATTTTTGGCACAAGGATTTGATTCTCCTTCCAGCTGGGAATTTTCTTTCCAGGCAGCCAAATTTCCACCCCAGTCCCAAATCAATCCCAAATCTCCCTGTGCTGTTGCCATTCCCCAGATTTTAGTGGGAATTACCTTTTTGGGAAGAGGCTGCCTGGGAATTTTGATTTTCTTTCCTTATTTCTGCCACTTTCTTCCTGTAGTAAAGGAATTCTCTGCTGTTCTTATCATGCAAAAACCTGGGAAAAAGAGGGAAAAGAAAGAGGAATAATTATCCAAATATTGATATTCTGGGATGGTAACAGCTCCAACTCCCATGTGGAAAAATGGAAGAATTACTCAGAATGCACCTAAACCATGGAATTAGATTCTGGAGTTTTGATCCAAGGATTTGCATCCAAATTTTTGTTGATTGAAGGGAAATTAAGGAGGAATCCTCTGCCCACCAGTGCTGGGATTAGAAAACTCTTCCACCCATCAAATCCAAACATTTCCACCCTTCAAATCCAAACATTTTCTCCCCTCAGATTCCAAATTTTCTCCCCTCACAGGAAGAAGAAGAAACCCAAACATTTTCTCCCCTCTGGGAAGAACAACGAATCCAAAATTTTCCCCCTCAAATCCAAACATTTTCTCCCTCAAATCCCAAACCTCTCCCCCCTCAAGGAAGATCACCAAACCCAAACTTCCTCCCTCTCACAGGGAACAACTCTCAGCCCCCCTTTCCTGCCCTTTCCCCCCAGGTTCAGCATTTCCTGGGGACAAAGCCCTTCCCAGACTCACGAGAAGGCAGGACTGTCCTTGTAGCCCCCTTTCCCCCCATATTCAGCATTTCCTGGGGATAGAACCCTTCCCAGACTCACGAGAAAGCAAGACTGTCCTTTTGGTCCCTTTGCTGCCCTTTCCCCCCCAGATGCAGCATTTCCTTGGGACAAAGCCCTTCCCAGACTCACGAGAAAAGGCAGGACTGTCCTTGTAGCCCCCTTTCCCCCCAGGTTCAGCATTCCCTGGGCACGAAGCCCTTCCCAGACTCACGAGAAAAGGCAGGACTGTCCTTGTAGCCCCCTTTCCCCCCAGGTTCAGCATTCCCTGAGCACGAAGCCCTTCCCAGACTCACGAGAAGGCAGGGTTGTCCTTGTAGTCCCCTTTCCCCCCGTATTCAGCATTCCCTGGGGATAGAACCCTTCCCAGACCCATGAGAAAAGGCAGGACTGTCCTTGTGGCCCCCTTTCCCCCCATATTCAGCATTCCCAGGACACGAAGCCCTTCCCAGACTCACGAGAAGGCAGGACTGTCCTTGTAGCCCCCTTTCCCCCCAGGTTCAGCATTCCCAGGGGACAAAGCCCTTCCCAGACTCACGAGAAGGCAGGGTTGTCCTTGTAGTCCTCCATGGCGACCTTCTCGAGCTCGGGGCCGCCCTCAGCCACGAACCTGGCCAGCTTTTCCACCACCTGCCGCGTCTCCGCGTCCTCTGGGGGCAAAACTTTAAGGAGGCTGTCAGTACTTGGGGTTCAGCTGCCCCAGGGCGGGAACAGGGGGTTACTGCCGGGAGCCACGGAGCAGACACACGGCCGGACGGGGAGAGAGGATGGAACAGCTGGAGAGAGGCGTTCACAGCAAAGCTCCCGATTGCCTGAGCTCCCCCGGGGGTTCCTACGGGGAAGATCTAAAGTTTGGGGTGGGGGGAGGTTAAAGCTCATCTCGCTCCCGCTCGTTCTGCTACCCTAGGGTTTCCTTGGGCACTTTCACAGCTTCTCTGGGAATTCCAGCCTGTTCCAGCCAGGAATTCCTTCCCAAAATCCCACCCAAAATCCCCTTTCTCAGTTTAAATCCATTCCCTGTGTCCTGGGATTCCCATCCCAAATCCCACATCCATTACCTGGCTCCTGTCCCTCCACCCCTTGTCCCAAACCCCTCCCCAGCTCTCCTGGAGCCCCTTTAGGCTCTGGAAGCAGCTCCAAGGTTTCCCTGGAGCCTTCCCTTCTCCCACTTTCCTTGGCCATTCCAGGGGTTGGGAATCCAGCAGCCCATCCCAATTGCACCCAGTTCATCCCAGCTTTAACTGTGCCAGAGTTGGCTCCCTCTGGATTCGTTCTCTACAAATCCCAGCAGGGAAAGAGCAGGAATTCGCTTTCAATCCAGATTCCAGGTGCCATTCCCAGAGCATTCCCAGAACTGTGTGGCTGGAGCAGCAGCAGCTCCAAAACCCCTGGAGTTTGGCTTCTGTGCCCAGGCATTCCCACAGGGATCACGGAGTGGGAATAAACCCGGGAATTTTGGGAATTTTGGGAAGCCACACCGATCCAATGGGATCAGCCCCAAAATCCCGCAATGAAGGCAAACCCACCTCAGCTCTCTGCATTCTTCCCAGCACATTTCACGCTCAAATCCCGAATTCCCAGGATTATGCTGGTACAAATCCCAGCAGAAAGGGCTCCGTGGGAGTTTGGGGATGGGTAAATGAAGCCACAAAACCGAGTGTGACTCGCTGAGCTCCTTTTATCCATTAAACCCCACCCGTGAAATTCCCATTCTGAGGCAAATCTGCCTCGGGCCTTCCTGCCCTGGATTATCCCAATAAAACCCGGGATAATTCCTGCCACATCTTTGTCTTTCCAGGCATTCAGGAACTGAAGATGAGACTTTTTACCTGGATTTTGGATTTTACCTGGGCACAATTCCGTGCTGGAGGCCTCCTATTCACACACACAGATTTTCACTGCATGTTCCCAAACTAATTCCTCATTTTCCAGCACTTAAACCCCCTAAAATCCCATTTTAAGGATAAGAATCAGGATTTCCTGGAGAGCCCAGCACTCGGCACAACATTCCACAGGTGCAAATCAGAATTTGAGGGAATCGTGTCCCAAACTGATCCTCTGTCCCAGGAGGGAATCCTGGCCCTCCCTGATCCCTGTCCCAGGATAAATTCACCCAGCTTCCCACTGGGCCTGAGGGAATCCTATCCCAAACTGATCCCTGTCCCAGGATCTGAACCCCGTGCCATTCCCCAGGGGAACTGAGGGAATCCTGGCCCTCCCTGATCCCTGTCCCAGGATCTGAACCCCGTCCCACTCCCCAGGGGAACTGAGGGAATCCTGCTCCCACTGCACCCCTGTCCCAGGCTGGGCACTCCCATCTCCAGCCCTGAGCAGGAGCTGCCACTGACCTTTGATCTCCAGCCACTGCTCGTAGTCCTCCTCCTCGTCCTCGTCGGGGCCCTGGAAGACGCTGAGGCGGCTGAGCACGGGGCTGGCTCTGGGCTGGGAGAGGCTCCGGGCCTGCAGCATCCGGCTCAGGGCCTGCCCCGGCCGCTTCCCCAGCAGCCCCGGCTGCTTCTTCCCGGCCTGCGGGGCCGGGGCGCTCCCGGCGCTGTTGGGGGCATTCGGGGCACTTTCTGGGCACAAAACAAAGGGAAATTATTATTATTATTATTGGGAGTTCTGGGTTTGGGGTGGGAAAGGCCCCGAGCCTGGAGCATCGGCTCAGGGCCTGCTTTGGCTGTTTCTTTCTGGGGTTTGGGGCTGGGGCATCCCTGGAGTTGTTGGGGGGATTTTTCTGCGGAGGAAACCAAAGGAAATTATTCCTGGGAATCCTGGGGGTCGGGCTGGGGTATTCCTGGAATTGTTAGGGGGATTTAGGGCATTTTATGAGGAGAGAAGGAAGGGAAATTCCTCCTGGGAATCCTGGGTTTGGGTTGGGAGAGGCTCCAGGTCTGCCTCAGCTGCTTCTTCCCCAGGTTTGGAGCTGGGGCATTCCCAGAATTTTTGGGGGGATTTGGGGCAGTTTCTGAGAGGAGAATGAAGGGAACAGAGCTCCTGGGAGTCCCAGGTTTGGCTTGGGAAAGGAAGGACCTACCAGCATTGGATTTTTCCCTCTGGAGCTTCAGGAATTGCTGCAGGAAGCTCCCATCGTTCACAAACTTGTTGGACACGGAGGCCTCGCTCTCGGAGCCGTCGTCGCTGAGCGGGGACAGGAAAACAGGAGCTGGAATTTGGGAGCCTCCCTGCCCTTCCCATGCGGGATTGGGGACAGGAAAAACTCCTGGAATTGGTAATTCTCCTCACCTACCAATGAATTCCCAAAAGCACCCCATATCTCCTTCCTCCTCCATTAAAACTGGGATTTTCCTCCCTCTGTTCGACCAAAATTGGGATTATCCTTCATTGCTCCGCCAAAACTGGGGTTTTTACTCCCTAATCCACCAAAACTGTGATTTTCCTCCTTCTGCTCCATTAAAATTAGGATTTTCCTTCCTTGCCCCGCCAAAGCTGGGATTTTCCCCCCTCAGCTCCCCTTCCCACGCCCTCCATTCATTTCCGGCGGGCGGATTCCCGGGATCCGCACGTACTCTCCGAGCAGCGGGAGCTGCGGGATGCTGAGGGAGTTCTGCCGCGCCTGCTGCTCCAGCCGGGCCTCGATCTCCCGCTTTTTCTGGGCAATCAGCTCCTCCTGCTGCAGGATGTTCACGCTCGTCTTGGCCGACTTGGACTGGGACACGCCGAACCACCGGCTCGCCTTCCCTGAGGGAAGAGGGTGGGAATTAACTCGGGAAAGGTCCAGGAATATGGGGCATATTCCCCGAGGAAAAAGGTGGGAATTAGCACGGGAACTGTCCGGAATGAGGGGCACATTCCCTGAGGGAAAGGGTGGGAATTAATAAGGAGACCATCCCAAACCAAGGCTGGTCTTCCCTGTGGAAAAAGGGGAGAATGATCAGGGACCATCCCAAACCAAGGGATGGCACCTTTCCTGAAGGAAAAAGGTGGGATTTAACCGGAGCCATCCTGAACCGAGGGTCGCGTTCCCTGTGGGGGAAAGGGGGGGAATTAATGGGGAAACCATCCCGAATCCAGGCTCGTATTTCTTCCGGGAAAAGAGGGGAGATTAACACGGACATCATCCCAAAAGAAGGCTTGCTCTCCCTGTGGGAAAAGGGAAGGAATAAACTGTGGGATCATCCCAAACATAGCTTCCCTATAGGAGAAAAAAAAAGAGAAAAAACCAACAGTGGGGTCTCCACGAACCACCAGCTCAGCTTTCCTACGGGAAAAGAGAGAGGGAACGAACAGCTGGGTTTCCTGTGGGAAAAGGAGAGGGAAAATCATCAGTGGGGCCTCTCCGAACTACCGGCTCTGTTTCCCTGATGGAAAAGAGGAGGAAAAATAACGGGGAGACCACTCCGGACCACAGGCTCGGTTTTCCTGTGGGAAAATTAACAGAGGAGCCATCCCGAACCAGCGGCCCGGCTTCCCTAGGGGAAAACGAGCCGGGAACGAACGCGGGGATCCATCCCGAACTCCCGGCTCGGCTCCGCTGCAGGATAAAAGGAGCGAATTTAACGGGGGGGCTTCCACCAGCCCCCGACTCTGCCGGCACACCCCCACCCCGGGCGCACACCCCCAGCCCCGGCTCCCGGAGCTCCGGGGGCGGTGGGGCCGAGCCGGGGGATGGCAGCGAGGCGGGAGGAGCGGGACAGAGCCCCGGGAGGGCCGGGGCAGAGCCGGGAGCGGCGGGAGCCGCCCGGGCCGGGCCGTACCTGGCGCATCCCTGTGGTTGTCCATTTTGGAGCCCCCGTCCCAGCATGCCCCGCGCCGGGCGCGCCGCGCCGGGGGCCGCGCCGCTGCAAGCGCCCCTGGGAGATGTAGTCCCTCAAGGGGCCGTCCCGCCGCTCTCCCCGCTTCTCCCGCCGCACCGACCCCCGCTCGCGGGGCGGCCGAACCACCCCGCTCTGGAGGCTCCGACGCTACGGTCATTCCCCGGTTCGCCCCGCATCCGATCGATGCGGAAGGGCAGACTACAACTCCCACCTCCCCTCCGCGCCTGAGGCGCTCGGACTCCAAGTCCCGTCGTGCCCCGCGCCTCGCGGCGGTGTTGTCGGCGGCCCCAAGATGGCGGCGGTGGCGGCGGGCGCGGCGGCCCCTCAGCAGCCGCCGCCGCCTCAGCAGCCGCCGCAGCCGGCGGGAGGCGGCGGGAGCGGCTCTGGGGAGGCGGCGGGAGCCGCGGGTGGTGCCGGAGGCGGCGGCGGAGGTGCCGGAGGCGGTGGCGGCGCAGCCGGGCCTGCTCCGGGCTCGGGGTCGGGCGGCGGCGCGGCCGCGGGCGAGTCGTGGTACCTGGCGCTGCTGGGCCTGGCCGAGCATTTCCGCACGTCCAGCCCGCCCAAGGTGCGGCTGTGCGTGCACTGCCTGCAGGCCGTGCTGCCCCGCAAGCCCCCGGCCCGCATGGAGGCCCGCACGCACCTCCAGCTCGGCTCCGTCCTCTACCACCACACCCGCAACGGCGACCAGGCCCGCGGGCACCTGGAGAAGGCGGTGAGCGGGGCTGGGATGGCCTTGGGGGGCACGGGGGGCTTGGGAAGGGCGGAGCGGGGGCTGCCGCTGCGTGGAGAAAGGGCTGGGGGTGGTGGGGACGGGAGTTTGGGCACTTGGAGAAGGTGAAGAGTAGCGGGAGGGGCGGCCGAGGGGTCCTGGCAGCTGGAAAAGATGAGGAGCAGGGCAGGGGGCGGTGGGAGGCTCCTGGCACGGACGGGGAGGGTGTTAGTGCCAGCCTAACCCGCTGTGTTCTCTTGTAGTGGCTGATATCCCAGCAGGTATCCTTTTCCCAGGACCCAGGAAGGGCTCCAAGCTCCAAACAGCTCCAAGGAAACTCCCAAAACACCTCAAGGGCCTGGGGGTGGGGCCATGGAATGGGTGTTTTAATCTGCTTCATCACAGAAACACGGAGTTTGGGTTGGAAGGGACCTTAAATTCCATCTCATCCCCATTTTCCTGAGGGTTTTTGGAGGCTTTGCTGCTGTTTTCCACACAGATTTTGTGGTTCCCTTAACTCTGGTGCCAGATCCCCCAGTTTGAAGATGTGAAGTTTGAGGCAGCCAGTTTGCTGTCGGAGCTCTACTGCCAGGAGGTGAGAGAAACCCCCCAAAACCCCTCTGTGCCCCTCGAATTTGGGTTTCTCCAGTCCTGCCAAAATCCCAGATTCCACCAGTCCTCTCAAAATCTCAGATTCCTCCAGTCCTGCCAAAATCCGAGATTCCTCCAATCCTCCCCAAATCCCGGATTCCTCCAATCCTCCCCAAATCCCAGATTTCTCCAATCCTATCCAACCCTACCTTGGACATTCCAAGGACGCAGCAGCCCCAGCCTTCTCCCATTTTATTTTTATTGCTTCCAACACTGTGATCCCTACCTCCCAGCCCTCCCTGGAGGGTTCACGTGGTTTTCCAGGGAATTCCAGGGCTGTGGGATTCCGGGATGCGGGTTTGTGGTGACCAGGGGTGTCTGTGTTGCAGAATTCCGTGGACACGGCCAAGCCCCTGCTGCGCAAAGCCATCCAGATCTCCCAGCAGACTCCCTACTGGCACTGCAGGCTGCTCTTCCAGCTGGCTGTGAGTCCTTGGAGCAGCAGTTCCTTGGGGGGAAAAACCCTACAAAAATCCTGGCTTTTTTTTGGGATTCGTGGAGCAAATGCTGGATTTTCATGGCATTTTTTATTCCCATTTCAGCAACTGCACACGCTGGAGAAGGATTTGGTGTCAGCCTGTGACCTGCTGGGCGTGGGGGCGGAGTACGCGCGCGTGGTGGGCTCCGAGTACACCAGGTGACAGCGCTGCCCTCCGCAGGGATCCCTGCCCGGATTCCCTGGGATTCCCTGCCCGGATTCCCTGGGGATCCCTGCCCGGATTCCCTGGGCATCCCTGCCCAGATTCCCTGGGCATCCCTGCCTGGATTCCCTGGGGTTTCCTGCCCGGATTCCCTGGGCATCCCTGCCTGAATTCCCTGCCTGGATTCTCTGCCTGGATTCCCTGGGGTTTCCTGCCTGAATTCCCTGGGGTTTCCTGCCTGGATTCCCTGGGCATCCCTGCCTGGATTCCCTGGGATTTCATCCCTGAATTCCGTGGGATTCCCTGCCTGAATTCCCTGGGGATCCCTGCCTAGATTCCCTGGGATTTCATCTCTGAATTCCCTGGGATTCCCTGCCTGAATTCCTTGGGATTCCCCGCCTGAATTCCCTGGGATTTCATCCCTGAATTCCATGGGATCTCCTCCCCCAACTCCCCAAGAATTCCTCTATCAATTCCCTTAAACCTCTTTTTCCTTCTGTTTTTAGAGGGAGAAAAATCGGATTTTTTTTCCTGGTGTTTTTCTCTTTGTGGATGGAATAATTTCTTTTGGAATTTAACTTTATTTTCTTTCATTCCAGAGCCCTCTTTCTGCTCAGCAAGGGGATGGTGAGTGGAACTCTTTTAAAAATAAATTATTTCCTGTTTAATTGTAAATTCCAGAGGAGTTTTTTAATTTGTTGGGGGGAGGGTTGATCAGGATTCTTGAGGATAAATCCAGCTTTTTCCTCTCTTTTTTTTTTCTGGGAAAAATAAAAGGATTGTTGCAAATTTTCACTCGAGCTTTTGTAACGAGGGATGGGAAAGCTGGTGGGGTGAAAGGGCTGTGGGAATCAGGTGAATATTCTGATCCTAATCCCTGGAATTGGGGAATCCGTGGAATTGTTTGCCTTGGTGGGACAAGGGACAGCTTCCACTATCCCAGGCAGCTCCAGCCGGGCTTTGGGCAATTCCAGGCTTGAGGCAGCCCCGTTTCCCACGGGGAATTGTCACTCCCCGAGGGTTTATCCTGACAAACGTTCCTGGATTTTCCTTGGAATTGCAGCTGCTGCTGATGGAGAGGAAGCTGCAGGAGGTGCACCCGCTGCTGACGCTGTGTGGGCAGATCGTGGAGAACTGGCAGGGCAACCCCATCCAGAAGGAATCCCTCAGGGTCTTCTTCCTGGTCCTGCAGGTCACACATTACCTGGACGCCGGCCAGGTGCGTGCCACGTTCCAGCTGGGAGTTTGGGACGGGGATGTTCCATAAAAAATCAGCCCTGAGGGGATTTTTGGGGTTTTCTTTGCAATTGAAGCAAACTCCTGTTGGTTTTATTCTCAAATTCAATGGAAAGTGAGGCAATCACGTTAATTCGGAGATGTTGTCCATGATATTTCTATATCCATACTGGTCTCTGTTGCTTCCCTGGTGTGTGGGAGGGAACAAAGGAATTTTGGGGGATTCTGGGAATATTTTGAGCATCCTTGGTGCCGTTCACCCCCACGAAGTGCTGGGGGTCACCAGTCCTAAGCCAAGCCCCTGAATACGGGCATTAGCACTCGGCTGGGAAGTTCCCCTCTCCCGAGCGCTGCAGCAGCGCGGGGAACGGGAATGCTGCGTGCAAGCCCGGGAATGCAATGCGTGTGCTGGCAGGTGAAGAGCGTGAAGCCGTGCCTGAAGCAGCTGCAGCAGTGCATCCAGACCATCTCCACCCTGCACGACGACGAGATCCTGCCCAGCAACCCCGCAGACCTCTTCCACTGGCTGCCCAAGGAGCACATGTGTGTGCTGGTCTACCTGGTGAGAGCTCCCTGTCCTGCTAATTGCCACTTAATGAGGGGGCACGAGGGCTCGGGGGGCAGCAGGGATGGGGCTCGTGGCTGCTGTGGGCGGATTCTCCCTCAGCGACCCTGGGCCGATGCTGAGGGGGCTGCTCAGGCTGTGAGGAGATTGCAGGCTGGAAATGGGAATTAATTAATTGATTGTTAGATGATTTATTAATTAGTACCTGACTCAAATGGAAATGGAGTTATTCGTACGAATCAGAGCCAGTTTGGCTTGATTTTATCAACTGTTTGGTGCTTTTATTTCCCCTCAATGTCCGTGGGGTGATGCTGAGGGAGCTGCTCAGTGTGTGTGGAGATTCCAGCCTGGAAATGGGATTCAGTTAATAAATAATTAATTAACTGATTATTCAATACCCTAGTCAATTGAAAATGGAGGTATTTGTACAAATCAGGCTACTTCGGCCTTACTTTCTCAGCTGCTTGGTGCTGGTTCTGCCTCAGCGTCCAGGGGTGATGCTGAGGGGGCTGCTCAGTGTGCGTGGAGATTCCAGGCTGGAAATGGGAATTAATTAAATAATAACTCATTAATTGGTTAATTAATACCTGGTTCAGATGAAAATTAGGTCATTTGTACAAAGCAGAACCACTTTGGCTTAATTTTATCAACGTGAGAAGAGCTGGGCTTAGAATTGCTGAAGGAATTCGTTCCATTTCTTGGAGATGATTCCAGTCCTTGGTAAAAAGTCTGGGATTTGAGGAATTCTGTGAATTCCCAGCCCTTCCCTCTCTGCACAGATAAATTTTGGGAATCATGGAATAGCTGGGGTGGGAAGGAACTTTAAAATCATCCATTCCCACCCTCTCAGTCTCACCTCCCACTGTCCTGGGCTGCTCCAGGACCTTTCCAGGGATTTCTGCTGTGGGGATTGCATCCAGGGGAATTGCTGAGGGGGATAATCCTTGCTGTGCTTCCCTGCAGGTGACAGTGATGCATTCCATGCAGGCAGGCTACCTGGAGAAGGCTCAGAAGTACACGGACAAAGCCCTCATGCAGCTGGAGAAGCTCAAAAGTAAGGAAGAAGGGCTTGGAATTCAGCTGCATTCCAGGGAAATCTTGGGAAATCCCATTATTTATTCCTCATTTAAACCCATCCCACGGCCTTGTTGAGCTGCTGGGTCAGCCTGAAACTAAAACTAAGATTAAACCCCTGCTTTTAAGGCTGGGTGCTGGCTTTGGAGTACAAATTCAACTTGTTGGGTTTTTTTTTTTTTGGATGTGATTTGAATAATTCCATAAATCCCTGACGGAATTGCTCCTGCTCCTTCCCCAGTGCTGGACTGCAGCCCCATCCTGTCCTCATTCCAAGTGATTTTGTTGGAACACATCATCATGTGCAGGCTGGTCACGGGACACAAAGCCACAGCCCTGCAGGAGGTAACGTGGGGATCCCAGCATTTCCCGGCTGGGAAAGGCTCCCAAAAATGGGAATGTTCTGCAGGAACAGCCTCTAAAACGCGGGAATTGCAGTTCTGGGCTCAGGTGGGAATTCCTGCTGGGTTATTCGTGGATACAGCCAGCCTTGGTGGGGCTCAGGACCTGGGAAATGTGGGATTGGCTCCCCTGAAATGTTCATTTAAGGGCACTTTGGGATTGATCACGGGATAATCAGTAACTGGTTGGGTCGACACCTTCCTGGTGGCAATTCCAGGCTGATTCCAGTGGGTTTTTTCCCATTCCATCAATTCCAGAGTGGCTCCTTCCTCTTCAGGTTCCTGCCTTGCCCAGATGCTTCCCAGTTTTTCACATTCCTGCTTTTCCTCCTCTTCCCTGGTTGATTTGGGTTGTTCCAGAGGAAACTGCACTTTTTTTTTTTCCCCGTTTTTCCAATAATTTTAAAACCCAGGGAATCCGTCCTGGGCCTGGATCATCCAATCCCTGCTGTCAGCTTTACTGGGAATGTGCTGGGAATGGCAGGGATTCAGCCTCCTGCTTCAGTCTCCTGAAACTCCCCCAATCCCAGATTTTGGGAGGTTTTATCCCACTTTTCCTGCAGCATTTCGGGAGGGATCCGTGGCTGTGAATCCCAGGGGGTGGAGGAAACCCTTCCAAAGCAGCTGGAATGTGGGAGGGATGTGAGGAAATCCCTTTTCCTGTGCTGGCAGCACACCCAGCCTCCCCTTTGGTCCAGGACTGCGGATCCTGGAGCCGATCCCTGCAGCCGTGAGGGGTGCAAGGAGGGGATTTGGGGCGTAAAACTGAGGGAAAAGCGTCAGAATGGGGAATTGTGTTCTTGCCCAGATCTCCCAGGTCTGCCAGCTGTGCCAGCAGTCGCCCAGGCTCTTCTCCAACCACGCTGCCCAGCTGCACACGCTCCTGGTGAGTTTGGGGTCGCGGCTGGGAATTCTGCATCCCCCCCGGAATTCCGGAGATTCCCCGGGAATTACAGAGCTGCACCCTGCGCTGCTGGGGGAGCTCATCCCCACCTTGGAACCCTGCGGGAACAGAATTCCAGGATGGCCTGCGCGGGCAGGGGCGCTTCCCACTCTCCTAAGTTGCTCCAGCAATTCCTGGAGAGAAGAGTCCCACCTTTCTGTGGAGAAAATTCCTGGGATTTGGCTTTGCCTGGAAGTTTTTGACATCCAGGCCTTGTCTGGCAGCAGTTCCTTCATGAAGGGAGGGGAATTTGGGAGGAATCAGCTGGAAAAGGGGAATCCAGGGATTTCAATTGGAGATGGCTTTATGTGGGAATTATAGAAGGCGAAAGGTTTTCATAGGGAATACTGAATTTTCCACAATTTTAATAAAGATTTTTTAAGCTAAATTAAGTTTTTTCCCCATGAATAATTTATTTTAAAGGACATTTTGTGGAAATTCCTTATTTTCCCCACACCTGAGACTCGTTGCTCCCTTTTTCCTGCTGTTATCCCAATATTTCCATGGATTTGGGAATGTTTTGGGCTGCATTCCTAAAAATATCCTTTCTTTTCCAGGGTCTCTACTGCATCTCTGTCAACTGCATGGATAATGCAGAAGCACAATTCACTACAGCACTGAGGGTGAGATTTTATTCCCAAATTTTCTCCTGGAAACTTAAGGATGGCAATTTGAATTTGGAAGGGAAACCTTCCTTAATTCCATTATTTATTAGCAATTTTCCTTGGATCGGGGAGGGGGGGGGGAATTTTTAACATCAAAATATCAACGTGTGACTTTTTTAGCCAGGATTTTTTAATGGGAACGAGCAAATCGTGAGGAAAAGAGTGAAATGTTTGGGAATTCTCTCCTTTCCAGCTCACAACCCACCAGGAGCTGTGGGCGTTCATTGTCACCAACCTGGCCAGCGTCTACATCCGGGAGGGGAATCGGCACCAGGAGGTGAGCTGGGCTCTCCCTAATCCTGCTTTTCTGTGGAGAAAATCCCTGGGAATTCCCTTTTCCTGGGTGTTTTTGCCATCGGGGCCTTGCTGGCAGAATCTCATTCATCAGGGGTTGAGAAATCCCAACTTTCTGTGGAGAAAATTCCCGGGATTTGCCTTTTTCTGGGTGTTTTTGCCATCGGGGCCTTGCTGGCAGAGTTTCATTCACGAGGGGAGTGGGAAATCCCAACTTTCTGTGGAGAAAATTCCCGGGATTTGCCTTTTTCTGGGTGTTTTTGCCATCGGGGCCTTGCTGGCAGAATCTCATTCATCAGGGGTTGAGAAATCCCAGTTTTCTGTGGAGAAAATCCCTGGGATTTGCCTTTTCCTGGGTGTTTTTGCCATCGGGGCCTTGCTGGCAGAGTTTCATTCATCAGGGGTTGAGAAATCCCAACTTTCTGTGGAGAAAATTCCTGGGATTTGCCTTTTTCTGGGTGTTTTTGCCATCAGGGCCTTGCTGGCTGCAGCTCCTTCATCAGGGAGTGGGAATTCCCGAGAAATTGGCTGGAAAACTCCAAAAGTTCTGGATTATTCCCACAATTTCCCCCACTTTTTCTCCTAAATCCTGCTTTTCTGTGGAGAAAATTCCTGGGATTTGCCTTTTTCTGGGTAGTTTTGCCATCATGGCCTTGCTGGCAGAATCTCATTCATGAGGGGAGTGAGAAATCACAACTTTCTGTGGAGAAAATTCCTGAAATTCTGCTTTTCCAGGGCATTTTTTCCATCAGGGCCTTGCTGGCCACAGCTCCTTTGTCAGGGAGTGAGAAATCCCAGTTTTCTGTGGAGAAAATTCCTGAAATTCTGCTCTTCCTGGGTATTTTTGCCATCAGGGCCTTGCTGGCAGCAGCTCCCTCATGTGGGGAGCAAAAAATATCCTTAAAATTTGTGAATTCTTTGGTTAAATTCTGGTTTTCATTAATCAAATCCGATATCAAATTCATTATCAGATCCACCAGCTCCAAGTTTTCTGTGGGAATACAGTTATCCAGGAAATGCTGTGGAATTGGAAGAGATTTGGGATAAAACTTGGATTTTTGGGATCAAAACAAGCCTAAAATTCCCAATATTGGGATAAACATGGGCTGGTTTGGGTGGAATTTCACTGTTTTGGTGTTGATTTTTCCTTGGAAAATCGATTTTTCCTTTTCCTCTCCCACTTTCCAGCTCTACAGTTTATTGGAAAGGATAAATCCCGACCACAACTTCCCAGTGAGGTGAGAATTCCCAAAAATCCCAACATTCCGGGCTGGGAATGACGGATTTCCAGCAGCATTTTCAACAAATTAGGGGGAAAAAATCCAACTTAACTCCAAGGGGAAACTTGGGAGGATTTGGAGGTGAAATTCCTGGGAATTTGGGTGGGACCCTGAGGTATCCATGGTTTTTTTTCCATAGTTCTCACTGTCTGCGGGCTGCAGCCTTCTACATCCGAGGGCTCTTCTCCTTTTTCCAGGGAAGATACAACGAGGCCAAGTGAGTCCAAGCCCTGGGAAAAGTGGGGAAAACGTTGGAAAAGTCACCCTGGCTTTTCTGGGATGGGAGTGGGAATGCCCAGGCTTTGTGTCCATCCCATTCCCACGGATTTCCTCTGGAATGTGGCGGGGGTTGAGCCCTTTCCTTGGGAATCCTCGGGAATCACTCCCTGCAGTCCTTGGGAATACTTGAGAACCTGGGGCTGTTACTCTCTGGAACCTCGAGGAACCCTTGGGAATTTTGGGCATTTTATTCCCCGGAATCCTTGGGAATTTTGGGGTTTGAATCCCAAGGAAGCCCTGGGAATCTCCTGCCTCTCGTTCCTTGCCCAATCCAGGAGAAAGCCCAGGGATTCCCTTTCTCTGAGCTCCTTTATCCCAGCTGCTGCCCCTCCATCCTCGCAGGAGTCCCCCCAGGCTGCTGGGGCTGGGCTCCAATCCCATTTTTCCCGTTTTTCCCGTTTTTCCAGGCGTTTTCTGCGGGAGACGCTGAAGATGTCGAACGCCGAGGACCTGAACCGCCTGACCGCCTGCTCGCTGGTGCTGCTGGGCCACATCTTCTACGTGCTGGGCAACCACAGGGTGACTCCAGAGCCCTCCCCACCCCGCGTCCTGCAAGGGGCATTCCCAGAAAAAATCCCCAAAAAAATCCCGAAGGAAATCGGGATACGGGTGGAAATAATGGGATTTTTAAGGGTTTTTTTAGTGCTGTCGCATCAAAAATCGGGATTTTCTTCCCTCTGGATCATCCAAATCCCTGCCAGTCCCAGGAATTCAGAAATTGGCATTCCCAGAACTGATCCCCAGAAAAATCCCGACTGAAATCGTGGAATCCTTGGGAATCCATTGCCCTACAATCCCAAGGAATCTTTAGGAATCTTGGGTTTTATTCCTTTCAATCCCAGCAAATCCTTGGGATCTGATTCCTTTCCGTCACAGGGAATCCCTGGCAACCTTGGGATTTTATTCCCTTGCACACCATGGATTCCTTGGGAATTTTGAGATTTTATTCCCTTCAATCCCAAGCAACCCTTGGGAATCTTGAGCGTTTTCCTGCCTTCCACCCAAAAATCCAATTTCCCACCGGGAATTTTCCATCTTTTCCACTCAATCCGTGCTAGAAAGGGCGGGGAAAAAAAAAAATCCCCAAACGCCAATTTTCCCCTTTTCCTTCCCGGTTTCCCTAGGAAAGCAACAACATGGTGGTGCCAGCCATGCAGCTGGCCAGCAAGATCCCAGACATGTCGGTGCAGCTCTGGTCCTCTGCCCTGCTCCGGGGTAAAGCCGGGAGCTGGGAGCAGCCTGGGAGAGTGTGGGGAATGGGAACGGGCAGGGCGGGGATTGCAGGGAATGGGAACGGGCAGGGCCACGGGACAGAGCTGGGATGGAGCCTCTGGGAGGCTGGGAGTGAAGGGGAAATGTGGAGCTGGTCCTGAGGGTGGGAATGAAACAGCCTGAGCGAGGGGGGATCACAGAGACAACGCGGGGATTATCCCAAGGGAATGGGAAATGGGAATGGGCAGCGCCAGGGGTGATTCAGGGTCAGGGATTGTCCTGGAAAACCTGGGAACAGCCTCGGGGAGGGTGGGAATGCCAAGGAGAGCCTGGGGCTGGTCCCAGGGCTGGGAATGTGCAGGCCCAGGAGCTGATCCCAGACGGGGAAGGGGCTCCAGGAGAGCTGGAGAGGGCTTGGGATAGGGCATGGAGGGATGGGAATTCCAGGGGAATGGATTTGGGATGGGAATGAGGATTTTGGGAAGGAATTCTTGCTGGGACGGTGGGGGGAGGGAATGGGCTGGAATCCCAAGAATTCCTTTGGAAAAGGGAAAGATTCAGGATCTCTGTGGAACTTCTGGGGCAGATTTTGCCTCCAGTTGAGGCAATTTCGGGATCTTATTCCCTGCTATCCTAAGGAATTCCTGGGAATTCGGGGATTTTATTCCCTAAAATCCCAGGGAATCCTTGGGATATTTTGGTGCAGACCCCAGACCCAGGGAGGTTTTTTGGGATGAATCCCAGGATTTCTCTGCCCTTTCCAGACCTGAACAAGGCGTGTGGCAATGCCATGGACGCCCACGAGGCCGCCCAGATGCACCAGAACTTCTCCCAGCAGCTGCTCCAGGACCACATCGAGGCCTGCAGCCTCCCCGAGCACAACCTGATCACGGTCAGCGCCCAGGAGTTCCCAAAATTCCCCAAAAATTCCCAAAATTGCCCGTGGCAAAAAGGACCCTCGTCATTTTTTATACTTTTTTATTTAAATGTTGTTTTTTTAGTGCTGTCGCATCCAAAGTTGGGCTTTTCCTCCCTCTGGATCGTCCAGATCCCTCCCCAGTCCTTGGAATCCTGCAATTGGCATTCCCAGAAAGAAATCCCTCAAAAATATCCCAAAGAAAATCAGGATAAGGGTGGGAATGGGATTTCTGAAGGGTTTTTTAGTGCTGTCGCGTCAGAAGTTGAGATTTTCTTCCCTCTGGATCATCCAAATCCCTCCCAGTGGGATTTTGGCTTTAAAATCTCCCCAAAAAACCCTGGAAAAGCAAATCCCAGCAGGGTTCCCTGGTGGAATTTGGGATTCCCTGGGAATTCCGTGATCCTGAGGGAATTTTTCCCATTTTTCCTGGGATTTTGGCTTTGAAATCCCAAAAAAAACCCCCTGGAAAACCAAATCCCAGCGGGATGAGGGGTTGGGATTTGGGATCCCTGGGGCGGGGAGGGGTTTCCTGGGAATTCTGAGATGCTGAGGGAATTTTCTGGGAATTTTTCCCGGGATTCTGATCCCGTTTTTCCCTTGCAGTGGACGGATGGACCCCCCCCGGTCCAGTTCCAGGCCCAGAACGGCCCCACCACCAGCCTGGCCAGTCTGCTGTGAATTCCAGGAAAACTCCAGGAAAACTCCTGGAAAAAAATCCAGGAAAACTCCAGGATATCCACCAACAATATCCCGGGAGGGGGAAAAAAAGAAAGAAACGTCAAAAACTTGGGAAAAGAAACAAAAAAAGTCCATGGAAAAGCTTCCGAATTCCCTCTGGTAGTGAGAAAAACCCAGGAATTTTCCAGGGATTCCCAGAGCCTCCGGAGCTGCTTTTCCAGGTGGGAATGTCCAGGTGAATCCCAAGGTTGGATCCTGCAGGGAATTGCCAGGAAAGGCTGGGAATCCTCGGGGATAAGGGGATGAGGAAATCATGGATTGGATTCCCAGCTGGAATTCCCCCAGGGGAAGTTCCCATTTTTTTGGGAAGGAGGAATTCCAGGATTTCCTGGGCCGTCCCTCCCGCAGCCACAGCTCTCCCCACGCCGTTGGGATCGGGACAAAGCCGGAGTTTTCCTGCCGATCCCAGATTCTTCCGGGCTGAAGGCACCACCTGTGCCTTAAGGATTCCCAAATCCTGGGAATAAACCCCAATCCAGAGGTTTGGGATGGAATTCCAGCCTTGCCCTCGGCGCAAAATTCCCTTTTCCAGGTTAAATTCCCTGGTTTTAGCCCACTGTTCCTTTGGGTTTCCTAGAAATCTGGAAATGCTGAATCCCGGAAAAAAGCTGGAAGTTTTTCCAGGATCCCAGCAGTGCCTGGGGTGGAACTGAGTTGTTTTTCCCAGTTGGAATTTCTCCAGATTTCTGGGAAAGGGGGAGGGAAGAGAACTCTGGAATTCTTGGAGAGAGGAAAACCAAAGCCCTGGAACTGCCAGGGATTTTTGGGAATTTTTAATCCCACCTGGCTGGGAAGGAACCTTAAAATTCCCTTAAAATCCCTTTAAAATCCCCTCATTCCCATCATTTTTTCCTTCCCAAATCTCATCTTTTTCCAGAGCAAGGAATTCTTTTTCCACCCAGATTCCTCAATTTTTCCCTCTGGAATTCATTCCAGGGATGAGGTTTTTTTGTCCCATTCCCAAAAAAAATTGGATTTTCCAGGGTTTTTTTCTATGGAAATCCTGGTCCTAAGTCTGCAAAGGACCTGGAAGTTTTGGGGATTGAGAGTTTCTATTCTGGATTTTTTTTTTTTTTTTTTTTTTTTTTTGGGATTAAGGAAAATCCTTGGTGCCATTGGAACTCAAAAAAACAGGGAAAAAAAATCCCCCAAAATTCCCAAATCCAGGGATTTTCCAGCCTGAATCCGGAGCTGCAATTCCCATGGGAAATTCCAGTGGCTCCTGGGGTTTTTTTGGGATATTTGGGATCCCACTGAGCCAGAGCCATCCCAGGAATTTTGGGATCTGGGGATTTTCATCAGGAACTGGGGCAGTTTTCCCAGTTTTTGACTTTTTTGGGAAGCACACTCCCAGTTTTTATTTCCTCTGGGGTGCAACAATTCCCTGGAATCTTTTCCCTTGGAATTTTCCTGGCTTGGGAAAGGCTGAAATCCCCAAATCCCAGCCAGGAAATCCAAATTTTCCTTTCTAACTCCATAATGTTCCAGAATGTTCTGGAATTTCAGGCCCAAGTCAGATCCAGCTTGGAATTTTGGGCTCAAATTCCCAAATTTTGGGCTGGAAAAGCCTCGGGATGATCCCAATCCCAGGGCAGGGACACTTCCACTATTCCAGGCTGCTCCCGCCTGCATTTGAGCACTTCCAGGGCAGCCAAATCCCAAAAACTTTGGGAAAAACCCGGAAAAAAATGGGGGGAAAATGGGGAAAAATCCCAATTCCGGAGAGCTGTGGTTGGGGCTGAGCTTTGGGAATTCCCCAGTGGGAAAAGAGCCTTTCCCACCCCCCGGAGACGCCGAGGAAGGAGCAGAATTCCCAAAAATTCCCCAAAATTCCCAATTTTCCGCCTTCAATCTCCCGTGAAAATCCATCAAAATCGGTGAAACAGCCGGAAAATCCCTTGGGAATCCTGGGGGGGTTGGTGTGGGAGCTCTGAGCTGATCCCGGCTCCTGAGGGCTCCTCCCGCCGCCGGAATTCCCAAATCCCCAAATTCCTGGCGGAAATTCCAATGTACAGAGCTTTTTACCATTGTATATTAAATTATTTAATAGCTTTTTCTGGCAGTTTTTCCTTCTTTTTTTTTTTTTTTTTTTAATGGAGCAGAGCTGGGAAGGAGGAGCTGAAATTCCTTGGAATTTTGAAAGAAAAGAGGAAAAAGGGAAACCAAACCTGTGGGATTAAATCCCTGCGGGAACGATCCCAAATCCCTGCGGGAATGATCTCAAATGCCACCGGGAATGATCCAAAATCCCAATGGAAATGATCCCAAATCCCACCAGGAATGATCCCAAATCCCAGGATTAAATCCGTGCAGGAATGATCCCAAATCCCATCAGGAATCACCTCAGGTCCCACCAGAAATGATCCCAAATCCCACCGGGAATGATCCCAGGGTTAAATCCCAATGGGAATGACCCCAGATCCCACCGGGCCTGATCCCGGCGGAGCAGCCGGACCGGACCAGGCCGCTCTGACCCAGATCAGCTCCGGAGTCACCGAGCGGGGCCGGCCCCTCCTCATGCCCGGCACGGGGCCCTGTCCCTGCCCCCGGGGCCGCTCCCGCCGCGAGTCCCGGGCCTCAGCCGGCCCGGCCGCCACCCCGCCCGCAGAACCGGCTCCGCCGGCCGCGGGGCCTCCCCCGCTTCCTGCCGCCGGCCCCCCCTATCTGCGGCCCCAGCGCGGCCTGCGCGGGCGGATAAGGGCGGCGGGACCGGCCCCTCCCCGCGCCGCCATCACCTCAGCCGGCCCCGGGAGGAGCCAGCGCGGCCCGGCCCCGGGGGAACGGCCGCGAGCCGCCGGGCCCGGCCCGCTGCACCGCCCCCTGCCCGCGGGCCGCACCCTCATTGGCTGCTCCTGGGTGAACCCTGTACACTATTGGATGTTTCAGCTATCAATCAAATACAAACCACGCCTCCTCCCTCCCTCACAGCGGGGCCGCGGCGCGCACCACGGGGTCGCGCCGCTGATTGGTCAATATGACCGTCGATCAAAAACAAACCGCGCCTTTTCATCACTGCTTACTACGGGGGCGGGGCTACTGCTGACTCTTCGCGCCGATTGGCTGCACGGCAGGCAACCCACCTTCCTATTTGCCGACGCGGCTGCCAATCATTAGTTTAAAGATTAAAAAAACCCCACCCAACGCAGCGCCCCAGGCCTGGGCAGGGGGCGTGGCCGGGCGCGAGGGTGTCCCAAATCTGCCTGGCAACGGGGGGGTCCCGCGGGGGGGGGGGGCGCGAGGGGAGGGGGGGCACAGGGGAGGGGAGGGGGGGAGAGGGGCGGGCACGGAGGGGGAGGGGGGGCAGGGGCGGGAGGATGGGGGGGGACGGCGAGTGGGGGGGGGGCGGGTCCCCCTGCGCGCGCAGCCCCCCCCGCCCCCCCCTCCTGTCAGTGGCCACCTGAGGGAGCCGCCTCCCCTCCCCCCACGGCCCCAGTCCGGGCCGGGCCCCGCTGAGGAGGAGGAGGAGGCGGCTCTGAGGGGGCTCCGGACAGTGAGTGACACCCGCGCCTCAGCAGCCCCCCCGGGGGGGACGGGGACCCGGGGACACCCCCACACACACACCCCCTTCCCCCCGAGGGCGGCTCGGGGCTCGGGGCAGCGCCGGGGACGGAGATCCGGGGCGGTTTGTGAGGGGCACGGCCGTGAGGGGAGAAGGGAGCGGCCAAAAGCCGCCCATGGCGAGGGGGGACCCCGTGAGGGACGCGGCGAGCCGGGCTGAGTGAGAGCGCCGAAGCGCCAGGGGGGGTTCACGGGGGATGAAAGTGCGGCCGGGTGTGTGTGGGGGGGGGGGGAGCGGGGGGGGTTGGAGATAATAATAAAAAAAAAGCTAAAAAAAAAAAAAAAAAAGGCAAAAAGAAAAGGTTGGGAAGTCCGAGGGGAGGGTGGGCACGGGTGAGGGGGTGCCAGGGAGGAGCGGGAGTGCATCCTGGGAGTTGCCCGATAGGCACAGCCACCAGAGCATGTCAGCAAAGGCGGATTATTGGTGCCAGAGCCTTGGGAAGGCGGGGGAGGGGAGTGGGGGAGGGGACGGGCCACCACCGGGGCCACCGGGGCCACCGGGGCACGGCTCGGGGCCGGGCGGGCAGCGCGGGCAGCCCCGAGGGAGCCCCCCCGAGCCACGGGCACGGCGGGGCCGCCGCGGGTGCCCCCGGTGCGCGACGGGCCCGGAGCGGCACTCCGGAAACACGGAGAAAGTTTTGGGCACGGGGCGGGGAAACGCGGGGAGAGGAGCGGGGAGAGGAGCGGGGATGTGCGGGGAGAGGAGCGGGGAGAGGAGCGGGGAAAGGAACGGGGATGTGCAGGCAGAGGAGCGGGGATGTGCGGGGAAAGGAGCGGGGAGAGGAGCGGGGATGTGCGGGGAAAGGAGCGGGGATGTGCGGGGAATGCTGAGGGGTTTGGGGGAAACTGAAGGATTTGGCGAGAACTGAAGGATTTGGGGAGAACTGAGCGGTACAGGAAAATTTGAGGGGTTTGGGGAAAAGTTGAAGGGTTGAAGGGAAAAACAGGGATGCAGGAGAAGGGATGAAGGGAAAAACAGGGATGCAGGAGAAGGGATGAAGGGAAAAACAGGGATGCAGGAGAAGCTGAGGGGTTTGGGGGAAAAACGGGTGAGGAAATGCTGAGGGGTTTGGGGGAAACTGAGGGGTTTGGGGAGAACTGAGTGGTACAGGAAAAGTTGAAGGGTTGAAAAGAGAAATGGATGCAGGAAAAGCTGAGGGGTTTGGGAAAAAGTGAGGGGTTTTGGGGAAACTGAGTGGTACAGGAAAAGTTGAGGGGTTTGGGGAAAAGTTGAAGAGTCGAAGGGAAAAACAGGGATGCAGGACAAGCTGAGGGGTTTGGGGGAAAAACATTGAGGGGTACAGGAAAAGTTGAGGGGTTTGGGGAAAAGTTGAAGGGTTGAAGGGAAAAACGGATGCAGGAAAAGCTGAGGGGTTTGGAGAAAGGTGAGGGGTTTGAGGAGAACTTAGGGTTACAGGAAAAGTTGAGTGGTTGAAGGGAAAAACGGATGCAGGAAAAGCTGAGGGATTTTGGGAGAACTGAGGGGCTGAGGGAAAGCTGAGGATCTGCTGGAAAATCCCAGGGGCTGCTGGAAAACTCGAGAGTCTGGGGCAAAATCCGAGGGTTTGGCCTAAAACTGGAGGGTTTGTCCTAAAATCTGAGGGGCTGAAGGGAAAGCTGGGGCTGCACTGGAAAACCTCAGGGGTGGCAGGGAAACTCGGGGCTCTGCTGGAAAATCCTGGGGTCTGCTGGACAACTCAAGGGATTTTCTGCTGGAAAATCCGGGGGTCCGTCCCAGAATTTGAGGGTTTGTCCCAAAATCTGAGGGTCTGTCCCAAAACTTGAGAGTCTGTCGGGAAAGTTGGGGCTCTGCTTTAAAACCCGAGGGCAAAACCTGAGGGGCTGTCCCAAAATCCAGGGATTTGTGCCAAAACTCGAGGCTCTGCAGGAAATCCTGAGGGTTTGCCCCCAATCCTGGAATTCTCCTGGAAAACCCCCGGCTCTGAGTGAATACCGAGGATTTGTGGGATAATCCAGGGATCTGTTGGAAAGCTTGGGAATGGGTTCCTCAGAACTCCAAGGGTCTGCCCCAAAAGCTGGGGATCCCCTGGAAAACCCTGGGATTCCCTGGAAAACCCGAGGGGCTGGGGCAGAACCGCAGGGATTGTCCCAAACTGCCCAAATCCGGGGCTTTTCCCCAAAACCTGCAGGAGAAGCTGAGAGCCTGGGAAGATCCGGGCTCTGTGGTGGATCCCGGGGATCTGGGTGAAATCCTTGGTTCTGTCCCAAATCCCAGGATTCTGCAGTGGATCCCAAGGGTCCATCCCAAATTCTGGGGGTCTGCAGTGGATCCCAACAGCTTCTCTGGGAATTCCAGCCCATTCCAGCCAGGAATTCCTGCCCAAAATCCCACCCAAATTCCCCTTTCTCAGTTTAAATCCATTCCCTGTGCCCTGGAATTCCCATCCCAAATCCATTCCCTGTGCCCTGGGATTCCCAAATCCCAGATCCATTCCCTGGCTCCTGCCCCTCCGTCCCTCATCCCAAATCCTCTCCAGCTCCTTTGGAACTCCTTGCACCTCCGGAAGCAGCTCCAGGTTTTCCTTGGATGCTTCCCTGCCTGGACATTCCCGGGGGCCGGGGGCAGCCACAGCTTCCCCGGGAATTCCCTGCCATTCCCTCCCATCCCATTCCAGGCAGGAATTCCCTCCCCAGTCCCGCCTCTCCCTGAGGGAAGAGCCAGGAAATCCCAAAACCTTCCCTGGGAGCCTCTGGAATGAGGCAGAAAAGTGGAGAAGGAATCCCAAAGGAATCTGAGGAACTTTGGGATCTCTCCCATCCCAGGACATTCCCGCTTTCCGTGGGATGGGATTTCATCCAGGGAAGCTGTTTGGGGTGACATCCATGGGATTTTTCCAGCTTTGGGGTGGAATTTTCCTAGTTTGGGGTGATGTCCATTGGATTTTCCCATTTGGGGATGGCATCCATGGGATTTTCCAAGTTTTGGTTGGTAGCCATGGAATTTGTCGTTTGGAGTGGCATCCATTGGATTTTTCCAGTTGATATCCACTGGATTTTCCAGCTTTGGGGCGTTATCCATAGAATTTTCCCAGTTCTGGGATGGCATCCATGGAATTTTCCAAGTTTTGGTTGACATCCATTGGATTTTTCCAAGTTTTGGGATGGAATCCATGGAGTTTTCCCAAAATTTGGGTGATATCCCTGGAACTTTCCAGGTTTGGGACACTGTCCATTGGATTTGTCCAAGTTTTTGGTGAGATCCATTGGATTTTCCACCTTTGGGATGGCATCCATGGAATTTTTCCAGCCTTGGGATGATATCCATGAAATTTTCATCACTTTGGGGTAGCATCCATTGGATTTTTCCAGGTTTTGGTGTGATATCCATGGAATTTTCCAGGTTTTAGGGTCGTATCCATGGAATTTCCCCACTTTTAGGGTGGCATCCATAGGATTTTCCAGCTTTTGGGGTGATTTTCTCTGGGATCATCCCCGTGTTCCCCCCCTTCAGGAATATTTGGGATTCCTGATCCTGCCTGGATTCCACCTTCCAAATCCTCCTTCCAAACTCTGGGAATTTCGGGCTTTTAGGGATTTCTTTTTGGACTGGGGCAACAGGAGGGCGAGGGAAAAATGGGAATGAGCTGGAAAAGCACGGCAGGGATCTGGGAATGATAATTAATAATCAATAATCCCACAGCTCCCAATTCCTTCTGCCATTAATTTGGTGGGAAATAATTGAAATTTGGGATTTTGGATTTGGCTCCAGCAAAACTGCCCTGGAGAAGTCTTTGCCCAAAATCCTGGGGATGCCGGGCGCTGATTTGGGGGGAATCTGCTGGGATTTGGGGAGCTCAGAAATTTTCAGGGAATTTCCTGGGATTTGGGGAATTCTCCGGGAGGGCTTTGGAGCCGGGGGTTCTCCTGGGGCAGTCCTGGGGCTGCAGAGCTTTTGTGGGATCGGGGAATTTTGGGATCGGAGCCGGGCCCTGACCCCGTCCCAGCGCCCCCCAAAGCCACCGCTCCATCGGCCCCCCCTCCGTCCCCCCTCTCTGTCCCTCCCTGTCCCCTCTCTCTGTCCCCTCTCTGTCCTCTGTCCCCTCTCTCTGGCTCTTCTGTCCCCTGTCTTGCTGTCCCCTCGCTGTCCCCTCGCTGTTCCATCACAGTCCCCTCCCTGTCCCCTCTCTCTGTTCCTTCTGTCCCGGCTCTGTCCCCTCTCTCTGTCCCCTGTCTCTCCCCTGTCCCCTGTCTCTCCCCTCACTGTCCCCTGTCTCTGTCCCCTGTCTCTGTCCCCTCACTGTCCCCTCACTGTCCCCTCTCTCTGTCCCCTCTCTCTGTCCCCTGTCTCTGTCCCCTCTCTCTGTCCCCTCTCTCTGTCCCCTCTCTCTCTCCCCTGTCTCTGTCCCCTGTCTCTCCCCTGTCTCTGTCCCCTGTCTCTGTCCCCTGTCTCTGTCCCCTGCCTCTGTCCCCTCTCTCTGTCCCCTCTCTCTGTCCCCTGTCTCTCCCCTCTCTGTTCCCTCACTGTCCCCTCTCTCTATCCCCTCACTGTCCCCTCTCTGTCCCCTCTCTCTGTCCCCTCTCTCTATCCCCTCTCTGTCCCCTGTCTCTGTCCCCTGTCTCTGTCCCCTCTCTGTCCCCTGTCTCTGTCCCTGTCTCTGTCCCCTCTCTCTGTCCCCTGTCTCTGTCCCCTGTCTCTGTCCCCTCGCTGTCCCCTCGCTGTCCCCTCTCTCCACGTGGCCTCTCCCAGCGCGGCGCTGCCCGCGCGCCCCCCGCCCGCCGCTCCAGCCAATCAGGGCCCTCCTCTCATCATCAGCGCGACCCCCGCGGCCAA
Organism: Molothrus ater; assembly: GCF_012460135.2. Lineage (NCBI taxonomy): Eukaryota > Metazoa > Chordata > Aves > Passeriformes > Icteridae > Molothrus > Molothrus ater. Next base: position 5,899,546 of record NC_050503.2, read on the forward strand.
TGGCGGCCCGCGACACAACGGCGGCTCCCCCCGCGCCGCGCCCGGAAGCGGCGGCGGCCGCAGCGCCGTGAGGGGCCCGGCCCGGAGCGGCCCCGGTGCCGTCCCGGTGCCGTCCCCTCGCTGTCCCCCCGCTGTCCCCCGCCGTCCCCTCCGCTATCCCCCGCTGTCCCCACGCTGTCTCACCGCTGTCCCCACGCCGTCCCCTCCGCCGGCCCCGCCGCTCGGCCGCCCCGCCCCGCGCATGCTCTGCCGGTGCCGCCGCGACTCCATGTGTGAGGAGCGCATTATCGGCACCGGGAGCCGCGGCGGCCACGGGAGCCCCCGGGAAAGCGCCGCAACAAGCGGGAGAGCGGCGGGGCCGGCGTGGGGACAGCGGAGCGGAGCCGGGAGCGCGGGGCGAGCTCGCTGCGGATGCGGCGCGGAGCTACAGGAGCGGCGCCCTGCGAGTTCTCCCGGTAAAAGTTCTGCCGGCGTTTGTTGGCTCCGGTACCGGAGCGACGGCACCGCCGGGGTTTCGGGAGAACGGAGGCCGGGATGCGGGAGAGCTGCCGGGGAAGTTCCGGCATTTCCTGGCCGTGCGGGCAGCCCGGAAAGTGCAAAGTCCCGCTGGCCGCGGCTCCGGCCCCGGCCGCCCGTGAGCCCCGAGCCCGCGGCACCGGGGCCGCTCCGGGATCCCGGGGCTCGTCCCCCCGGGAACCCCAACTCCGCCGCCCGCCCAGCGCCCCGGGGCGCCGCCGGCTTTTGTTTGGGAAAGTTGCTGCGGGCTTTCCGCCGGGCTGCTTCCTCTTCCTCCTCTTCCTCCTCCTTCTCCTCCTCCTCCTCTTCCTCCTCCGCCGCCGCCCCGAGCGCTCCGCGCCCGCTCCCCCCCGCGCTCCGCGCTGGGGACTCGGGGGGGACACGGGGACCCCCCGGAACCCCCCCGGTCACTCCGTGGTCACCCCCCGGTCACCCCCCGGTCACCCCCCGGTCACCGCGACCCTCCCCGGTGTCCCCGGGGGTCAATCCCCGCTGTCCGGAGCCGCGATCCCCCCCGCTGTCCCCGCGGCCGCTGCCCCCCGGTGCCCCCCGGTGCCGGAGCCCCGCGGTGGCCGCGGCCGGGCCGTGCGGCCGGGCCGGGCCGGGGCCGTGTCACAATAAGAGTCCCCGGCCGCCCTTCCTGCGCCCGGGGCACCGGTAATGGCACCGGCACCGGGATCCACATCCGCACCGGGAGGCGCTGCCCGGGATCGGGATCGGTGCTGGCATCCGCACCGGGATCCGCACCGGGATGGGCACAGGGATGGGGACCAGCACCGGCACCGGGATCCGCACCGGGATGCGCTGCCCCGGGGAGCTCTCGGGAATCCCGGGGGTCCGGGGGGATGCGGGACGATCCCGGCCCCGCTCAGCACACGGTCGGCAGAGGGAATTGCAGAATTCCAGCCGGGAATTGCGGCCGGGAGCGGTTCCCGGGCTGGGATGGGATCCTGCCGGGATGCGGGCTCGGGATTCACATCCCGGCTTTTCCCGAGCATCTCCTCACTCTTTTCCCGGGAGTGGCCCCGCACGAGAATTCCAGCCCGGAATGCCTCGCTCGGGATCAGAACTGAGATTCGCATCCCGGCTTTTCCCGAGCGTTTCCTGGCTGCTTTTCCAGGATTTTCCCAGCCCGCTGCCCGGTTTTCCTTGGGCTTGTCCGGGATTTCGCTGCCTTGCTCGGGCTGGAATTCCCGAGCTGTCCCAAATCCCGGGAATGCTCCAATCCCAGCTCTGGGCTCCGGGACCGCTCCGTCCTGCCGGGAACCGGAGCTGGGAGAGGCACAGGAAGTGACAGCGAGAGAGGGAGAGAGAGGGAGAGGCCTTTGGGAATCGGGATGGCAGCGCCGGGATCGGCCTGGGAGCAGCGGGACAGGGCTGGGATCGGCCTGGGATCACCAGGAAAGGGCTGGGATCGGGCTGGGATCGGGCTGGGATCAGCGGGAAGAGCAGTGGGATCTGCTGTGGTTTTTGGGAAAAGGGCTGGGATCATCCTGTGATCAGCAGGAAAGGGCTGGAGTCTGCCAGGGATGTGGGGAGAGGAGAGGGAAGTGGCAAAATCCCTTGGATTTTGGGAACGGGGCTGAAAGGTGCTTGGGATCAGCAGGAAAGGGGCTGGAATGTGTCTGGGACTGCGGGAAAGGGGCTGGGATCGGTAGGAAAGCTGTGGATTTTGGGAGAGGGGCTGGGATCTGCCAGGGATTTCGGGAACGAGGCTGGAAGTGGTCTTGGATCAGTGGGAAAGGGGCTGGAAGTTGGGAATGATGGAAAGCTGGGAGTGATGGAAGTTGGGAATGATGGAAGTTGGGAATGATGGAAGTTGGGGTGTTTTGGGAATGTTTCAAATTCCAAAATTCCCGATCCGAACCAGGGATTTCACTGATGGAATTCTGAAGCTGGAGATGAATCCTGAAAGGGAATGAATCCCTCTTTTCCCTTGGATTCATGGAATTCTGGGATGCTCTGGGGTGGGAACGAGCTCAGGGATCAGGCAGGGACATTCCCAGGTTTTTCCAGGCTGCCCTCCCTCTCCAGTTTTTCCCATAAATCCCAAACTTTTCCAGGATTTTCCCAGTCCTGATCCAACTGGGGGCTCCTTCCTGAGAATCCCAAGCCTTAACACAGCTGGAATTCCAGAATTCCAGGAATTCCCAGTGAAATCCAAGGAATTCCAGCTCTCCTGGATCCCCGGAGCTTCCCAAACTCTGGGAAAGGCAGCCGGGGCAGCTCTGAATTCCAAAGGATCTCCTGGGATTTTTCCAGATCCTCTTAACCACCAACAGCTCCGGGTGAGCTCTGCTAATTCCCCCTGGAATTCCTGGGATCACGGGGCTGGAGCAGCCGGAAAAACCTGGGAATGGCCGAAGGCTCCGGGAGCTGCTCCTGGCCCAGAAAAACCGGGAACGGATGGAAATCTGGGAATTCCATGGGTGGAAACCAGGAATGAAGGGAAATCTGGGAGTGCCATAGATTTCAGTGTCTGGAAAATCCGTGGGATGAATCAGAATTCCCAAATCCCGGTTCCCAGGATTGTGTTGTACCGTGGGATTCCCACGTCCCGGGGCTGTGCCGTGCTGATATTCCCCATTTTTGTGGTGGAGCCGTTGTTCTGGGATTCCCAAATCCGGCTCTGTTCCAGCATTCCCAAACCCCGGCTGCCTCCCTCGGGAATGTGGGAGTTCCTGGAATTCCCAGGATTCTCACCCCTCTCTGTTCCCGCAGGATCCTCAGCTCTGGCTCATCCTGGCGGGACCCCATGACCTTCCCTGACAGGTAGGAGCTGGCAATTCCCGGGATTCCTGGGAATTTTATGGGATGGGGAATCTCTGCCATGCCACAGGCCTGGAATTTTCTCCTGGAACAGCTGGAGAGGAGCTCCAAGAGGAGCTTTCCCAAAAATAACCAGGAATTCCTGAGGGATTTGAGCCAATTCCCGAGGAAGTCTCGCGGATTTTCCAAGGGATTGGGGAATTCCAGAGGATCCAGAGCTCCTGGATTCCTGCTGGGATTTGTCCTGCGGGACTGGGCAGGCCTGGAGCGGGGATGGGATTGGGGATTTTGGGATCTGGGATTTGGGAAGGGTTTGGAGCCGTGGCCGAGCGCTCGCCCGGGCTGGGCTCACCTGGGCAGGTCCCACCTGCCCCGTGCGGGTCCCACCTGCTCAGGTGTCCCCTGCCCTGTGCAGATGTCACCTGTGGAGATGTCACCTGTGCAGATGTCACCTGTGGGGGCTCCCCTGTGGAGATGTCACCTGTGGGGTCTCACCTGTCCCATCTCCCCTGTGGGGTCTCCCCTGTCACCTGTGGGGGCTCCCCTGTTGTGATGTCACCTGTCCCATCTCACCTGTGGGGTCTCCCCTGTCCCATCTCCCCTGTGGGGTCTCCCCTGTGGGGTCTCACCTGTGGGGGCTCCCCTGTCACCTGTGGGGGCTCCCCTGTGGGGTCTCACCTGTCCCATCTCCCCTGTGGGGTCTCACCTGTCCCATCTCACCTGTGGAGATGTCACCTGTGGGGTCTCCCCTGTTGTGATGTCACCTGTGGGGGCTCCCCTGTGGGGTCTCACCTGTCCCATCTCCCCTGTGGGGTCTCTCCTGTCCCATCTCCCCTGTGGGGGCTCCCCCGGGCAGGCCCCGCCTGTCCCCTCTCCCCTGTCCCGTCCCAGTCTCTCCTGCCCAGGATTTCCAGGAATTCCAGGATTTCTCCTGCGATGGATCCGCCCCGATCCCACGCGGGGATCCTGGGGGCTGGGATCCCAGGATGGGAATGGGATTGTCCTGGGATCCGGGATCCTGTGGCTCCGGAATTCCCGGGACAGGGAAGGGGCCGGGATTGTCCCGGGATCCTGCGGCTCCGGAATTCCTTGGAAATTATTTTTTGAAAAATTGAGGAATTTTGATGGATGAATAAGAAAATTCCTTGGGAATTCCAATTCTCCTGCTGCTTTTCCCGCTTTTCTCTGGGGTGATCCCGCTGGGGAGGGAATTCCCGGCGGGAATCTCTGGGATCCCAATTCCAAGGAATTCCCAGCCTGGAATTTCCCCATTCCCGGCTGGAAAATGGGAACATTTAAGGATGGAAATTCCCTCCTTAATGAGGAATTAATTGGGAAAGATCCGATTGCAACTCCTCATTAATATTTAAATATATTCAGGAATATTTAAATTAACTCATGAATATATGAATACCCTAATGAATATTTAAATCGATCCAAGAATATTTCAGTCACTTCCCAACAAATGAATCTTGGAGTTTTTCCCCTTAAAGGAGGAGTTTGGAATGGAAAATCAACAATGGAGAAATAATTAATGAATGATTAATTAATGATTAATTAATAGCGGGAGGATTTGCTTGGAAAATCCCAGAAGTTGTTGAGAATTCTGCTCCTGGATTTCCTCTCTGCATTCCCAAAAAATCCCAACCCGGGAATCCCAGTCCCTGTGTCCTGAACCTTCCAGCTGGGAACTATTTGGGAATAATTCCCGTGGGAAAAGAGGAATTTTTCAGGATTTTTCCTGGCTTTGATCCAATGAAACCAGAGAATTCCCAGAATTCCCATAAAATCCCACAAATTCCTCCTGGAATTCCAGCTCCCCCCAGGGAAAATTCACCTGGAATTTGACAGAAGTTCCAGGAAATCCTCAGAAATTCCCTCTGGATTTTTCCAGGCAGCCTCTGCTCCGCGTTTTCCCACTCCAGTGGAATTTTGGGATTCTCCTCTCCCACTTTTCCTGAGCCTTTGGAGCTCCAAACTTCCAGGAGCAGGAATTTGAAGGATGATTTTCCCCAAATTCCTGTGGGAATTCCACAAAATTTCCCAAATTTCCCCCAAAATTTCCCTTCCCTTGGATAAAAATTCCACCCAGGAGGCTCCGGAATTCCCGGGCTGGAATTCCTGGAGCTGCCCCAGGGCTTTGATCCCAAATTTTTCCCAGCTCTGGAGGAACCTTGGGGTAATTCCTGAGGGATTTGGGACAAACTCCGGGAATTCCCAGTCCTGGATAATCCAGGAATGACCTGGGGGGGGAGGGTGGGAAAATCGGGATAAATCCCAGTGGGAATCCTGGGAATCAAAGGGATCCCAGGGCAAGGAGTCCCCTAAATCTCAGGGAATTCCCAGCCCGGGAGTGACTCCCAGGAAGTTTGGGAAAATCGGGAGAAATCCTGGCCGGAATGAAGGGAATCCCGGGAATTTCAGGGAATTCCCAGCCTGGGAATGACTCCTGGGAAATTTGGGAAAACGGGGAGAAATCCCGCTGGGAATCCCGGTAATCAGAGGGATCCCAGGGCAGGGAATCCCGGGAATTTCAGGGAATTCCCAGCTCGGGAATGACTCCCGGGAAGTTTGGGAAAACCGGGAAAAATCCCGGCGGGCTCGGGGGCGGGAAATCCCGCGGGGAATGGCGGGAAGCGGAGCCAGCCCGGGATTCCCGGCGGGAATTCCCGGTCCCGGCCGGCATTCCAAGGGTTAAGCGCTGCCATTTTGTTCCCGGAGATTTCTCGGGAATGGCGCGGAAATGGCAGCGCTTAACCCTTGGAATGCCGGCTCGGGAATTCCAGCGGGATCCGGGGATTCCCCTCCCCCTCTCCTTTTCCGGGAATCCCCACCCCAAAATCCCGGGAAAAGCGGGAGCGAGGCTTTCCCAGGGCCCCGATCCCACTTTTCCACCTGTTGGGATCCCGAAGTTTGGGGTGGAAAACGTGGGATTGGCACTGAATTCCCAAAGAAAAGTTTGGAAATTTCCCCTGGCATTGCCGCATCCGAGGATTGGCATCGTTCAGCCCGGAATTCCCATGGATTTTCCTGGGAAATCTCGGAAAAATATTCCCAGAAAAGGGAATTCCCAGGAACTTTTGGACGATCCCAGGCTGGGGTATCCAGGAATTCCTCCTGGGAATCCCCGGGAGCAGCAAATCCATGGAAAACACTTGGAAGTGTTGGAATCCCACTTTTCCACCTCTGGGAATTTTCTGTTCCTGAAATTTTAGCTGCTGGAATTTTGGGAGCCGAAGGAGAGGACTCTCAGGATGTGGGAAAAGATGGAATTTGCAGCCCAAGTTTCTCCTTTTCCTTTGGAATTTTATTGGAATTTTCATCAGGATTTTATTTGAGAATTTCCCTCCAAATCCAACCGCGTTCCCATTCCTGGAAAATCCTTCAAATCCTCCTTTTCCAAGGTTGTCCTGGGATTTTGGAGGAATTTTTTTTCCCCTTTTTCTCCCTTTTCTTGCCCTGGGCACTGGAATTCTCCCGAGGGAGGTTTCCAGCAGGAAAAACTCTGAGAATTCCCCTTTTCCGGGGCTTTTCCTGCCCTTTTCCTTCACTTTTCCCGGGTTTTCCCCTCCCTTTTCCAGGGATTTTCCAGCCCATTTTCCAGGCTTTTTTTCCGTCCCTTTCCCAGCCCTTCCTGTTCCTCTGTCCGGGTTGGAAATGCAGGAATTCCATCGCAGAATACCGGGATTTTTAACCCTTTCGTGTCTCCGTTTTCCCGGGGTTCTGCAGCCCTTTCCCAGCATTTTCCCCTCCCTCTTCCCTCCGGTTCCCGGGATCTTTTCCGGGGAATTTTTTCCCGGGACTTTGAACTCCCCGTTCTCTCCCCTTTCCCGGGATTCCCCCCCCCCTCCCTCCCCCCGTTTCCCGGATTTTTTTTCCCCTTTCCCCGGGATTTTTCCGGGATTTTTCCGGGATTTTTTCCCCCCTTCTTTCCCAGGATTTTTTAACCCCTTGATATCTCCCTTTCCATGACCTTCTACCCCGTTTTCCAAGGATTTTTCACTCATTTTCCAGGGCTTTTCCATTCCCCGTTGCCTCTCCTTTCCCAGGATTTTTTAACCCTTTGATGTCTCCCTGTTCCAGGATGTTTTAACCCCTTTCCCGGGGATTTTCCCCCCTTTCCCGGGATGTTTTTCCCGCTCATCGTTCCCGGTGTTTTTAACCCTTTCCCGGGATTTGTCCCGTGCCGTTCCCGGTGTTTTTATCCCTTTCTCCTCGGGGATGTTTTCCCAGTGTTTTTAACCTTTTCCCGGGATGTTTTCCCGGTGGTTTTTCCCGCCATTCCCGCCGTGTTTAACCCTTTCCTGGCCGCTCCCCCAGGCCCTCACCATGAGTGAGGACTCATGCCGCACCCGGAGCCAGAAGCGCGCCCTGGAGCGGGACCCGGAGCCCGACAGTAAAAAACTCAGGATGGACAAAGGAATCCTGGGATCCGAGCTCAGCGCCGAGGGGGACATGAAGATCAAAGCGGATCCCGGAGCCGGGAAAATCCCGGGAATGCTGAAGAGCGGGGAGGTCAAAGCCACCATCAAGGTGGAGCTGCCGGCAGCCGGGGATGAGCCCGTGGACATGAGCACATCCAAAGGGTGAGGGTTCCTTGGGATTCCGGGAATTCTTGGGCCTGGGGGAGGGTTTGGGTCCCCTCTCATCCTGGTTTTTATCGGGATGTGGCTGGGGTGGAGTTGGAGTTCAGTTTTTGGGAGGTTCTGGTGCCACGTTCCTGTTTTTTCCTTTGGAATGGTGGAAAAGTTGGGAAGAGAATCCCAGCCCATTCCAGGGGCAATTCCTGCTGATCCAGACCCCATCCTAGCCCCATTTCCTTGGAGCTGCCAGTGGAATTCCTGAAATTCCAGCAGGAACAGGAGTTTGGGAGTTGGGAATTTCTCATTCCCAGCCTTTATCCCAACCCGGTCAATCCCAGTTTTCCGGCTCCCAGGAAAAGCTGGGAATGCTCCACCCGTGCCACTTCCAGAGGGAAATCCCTGGATTTGGGGATTCCCTGGATTTGGGGTTTCCCAGGCTCGCTGTGCCCTCTAGAGGGCGTTCCAGACCCTTTGGAATTCTCCCATTCCTGAAATTCCTACCCCGGGCCCTTTTCCCAGCCCTGGAATTCCCTGGGGGGCTGGAAAAGGCTTGGAAAGAGGGCTGGGAAAGGACTGGAGAAACCCTGGAGAAGGAATGGAAAAGGGGCTGGAAAAGGGTTGGGAAAGGGCTGGAAAAGTGTTGGAAAGGCTGCTCCTGGAGTGACCCCGTTCCCAGGATTTGCTCCCCCTGCACTGACCCCATGTTCCCTGGGATTTGCTCCCCATGTTCCCTGGGATTTGCTCCCCATTTTCCCAGTTTGCTGCCCCTGCAGTGACCCCATTCCCGGGTTTGCTCCCTGTTTCCCTGGGGATCCTGACCCGTTCCCGGTTGTTTCCCTGGGGATCCTGACCCCATTCCTGGTTTGCTCCCCGTTTCCCTGGGGATCCGGACCCGTTCCCGGTTGTTTCCCTGGGGATCCGGACCCGTTCCCGGCTGTTCCGTGGTGGCTCCAGGGAGTGCCGGCGGGAGCAGCGCGTGCCCTCCCCGGATGTGATCGTGCTGTCGGACAACGAGCCCTCGAGCCCCCGCGTCAACGGCCTGGCCCGGCTGGCGCTGCCCGAGCCCGGCGCCGAGGCCCTGCTGGTGAGCGCTGGGAGGAGCTGGGGCTGGCTCTGGCTTAGCTGGGATTGGGTCAGGTTAGCTGGGATTGGGTCAGGTTAGCTGGGATTGGGTCAGGGTTAACTGGGATTGGGTCAGGGTTAGCTGGGATTGGGTCAGGGTTAGCTGGGATTGGGTCAGGGTTAGCTGGGATTGGGGTCAGGGTTAGCTGGGATTGGGTCAGGATTCACCAGGATTGGGTCAGGATTCACCAGGATTGGGTCAGGATTCACCAGGATTGGGTCAGGATTAACCGGGCTGGGGTCAGGAAAACCCAGGATCAGCCACATTTTCCCCTCTCAGCTCCATCCATTCCCAGTCATTCACAATTCCAAAACCCAGGAGCCAATTGCAGCTGGGAATTCTCCTCATTTACTCTTTGCCATGAGTTTTTTCATGGAAAAATTCCCGGATTTTCCCCTCAGAACTCCCTCCCCCCTCACTTCTCCCACCCCCCAGTCCCGGTTGGGAATTCTCGCCGTGACTCTGTCTCTGCCCTTCCCCTGGGATTTCCCTGGGGTTTTCCTGGGGTTTTCCTGGCATTCCAGCGGAGCCCGGAGCAGCGGGAGCGCCTGATCAAGCAGCTGCAGGAGGAGCTGAGGCTGGAGGAGGCCAAGCTGGTGCTGCTCAAGAAGCTCCGGCAGAGCCAGAGCCAGAAGGAGACGCCGGCGCCCAAGGTAGGAAAATCCGGCTTTTCCAGGAATTCCCAGCCCCTTTTCCAGGGGTTTTTAACCCCCTGCTGTGGCCTTTTCCCTGGATTTTTGGAAGCTCTTTTCCTGGATTTTTTTAAACCTTTTCCTGGCATTTTTTAGCCTTTTCGCAGGATTTTTAAGTCCCTGGTGTCTCCCCTTTCCTGGGTTTTTCCTGCCAGGTCCCAAGGATTTTCCCACTAATTCCTACCAATTTTCCTGCTAATTCCCAACGATCTTCCTCCCAATTCCCAAGGATTTTCCCTCCAATTCCCAAACCCTTTCCCCTGGACCGGACCAGGAGGAGTGGGTGCCACTTCCAAGGATTTTCCTGTGAATTCCCACCAATTTTCCCGCCAATCCCAAGGATTCTCCCGCCAATCCCAAGGATTTTCCCGCCAATCCCAAGGATTCTCCCGCCAATCCCAAGGATGCTCCCTCGGATGCTCCGGGCTCTCGCCGTGTGCTCCCTGCTCTCTGCATTCCCCCTTTCCCGCCTTTTCCTGCTGCTCTCTTTCCGCTTTTTCCTTTTCCAGCTTTCCTCGGGCCCCTCTGGAAGCGCTGCGGCCACGCCCCCGCCCTTGGTGCGGGGCCCTCAGGCTGTTCCCGCTGGGAAATCTTCCCTCCAGGTCAGTGGGAGCCGGGAAAAGCCGGGAAGAGCCCGGGAAAAGCCGGGAATTCCCGGGAAAAGCGGCCAGCGTTGCCCAGCTCCCACGGGTGTTAGGGATAAGGGGCCGGGGAAAGGAGGGATGGGGTCTGCAGTGGGATTGCTGAGCCAGGGAATTCCTGGGGGGAACCGGGAATGCACTCTGGAATTGCCGAGGGAATCCCGGGATTTCCTGGGAGGGAATTGCTGGATTTTCTTTGGAACAGCTCAGGGAATCTCAGGAGTTTTCCTGTGAGGGAATTCCAGGATTCTCTGTCAGGGAATCCCTGAATTCCTTCTGGAATTGCTGAGGGAATTCCAGGATTTTCTGGGAGGGAATCCCAGGATTCAGGGTTGGAAAAAATCCCATTCCAGACTGGATTAAATCCTTGGCATCCTCAGGGAAGGAAATTCCAGGAATCCATGGACGGCTGTCACTCACCCCTGGATTCCTTTGGGATTAGAACATTCCTGCTTTTATTTTTTCCTGGGATAATGGGACCCAAATTCCCAAACTTCTCCAGCCCGAGGGATTTTCCTTGGAAAAGGGTTTGGAAAACCCCCAGAATTCCAGGAAAGGGAGGGATTTGCTCTCCTTTAGGAGCCATTCCCAAATCCAGAGGTGTGGGAATCTTTACCGTGGAACCACTTCCAGAGGAACTGGAAAACCTTCAGGGAATCTTGGAGTTAATCCAAATAATCCAGTTTATACCAACAATTCCTCTGGAATTTTGGGTGAATTAACCTGGGTTGGGTTTTGCTGGAGTGTCCAGGAATTCCAGAGGGAGGAGCTGAGAGATTCCCTGGGAATGGGATGGAATTCCCAACATCCCAGATCCTGGGGAAGGGGGAGATCCCTGATCCCAGGGGCTGGGAAGGAGGAAATGCCAGGATTGGGATGCAGAGGAAAGTTTGGAATGTTGGGAATATCCCAGCCCAGTACTAGGAGGGAATTTGAGGACTGGAATCCCAGGAATCCTCAGGCAGCAGCTTTTCCAAACTCCTCTCTCCTCATTCCTTTTCCTCCTCCATGATTTCTCCAGAACTTTTTCTTCCCTCCTCCTTTTCTTTTCCTGCTTTTTCTTTCCCTCTCCCAGGATTTTCCCAGATCTTTTCCTTTCTGTGATTCCTTTTTCTCTTCCATGATTTCTCCTGGAGCTTCTCCTTTCTCCTGATTTCTCTCCCAGGATTTTTTCCCAATGTTTTTCTTCCCTCCTCCCCTTTTTCCCCTGCTTTTCCTTTCCCTCCACAGATCCAAACACTTCCATTCCCACAAATCCCAACATTTCCATTCCCCATTCCCACAATTCCCAACACTTTCCCTCCCAATTTTTATCCCATTTCCAGCTTTCCCAACCCACTTTCCCCCGTTCCCATCTTTCCCATCCTTTTCCCCGTTATTTCCCCCATTATTCCCCCATTATTTCTCCATTATTCCCCCATTATTTTCCCCATTATTCCCCCCATTATTCCCCCGTTATTTCCCCCATTATTCCCCCATTATTCCCCCATTATTTTCCCCATTATTCCCCCCATTATTCCCCCGTTATTTCCCCCATTATTCCCCCATTATTCCCCCATTATTTTCCCCATTATTCCCCCCGTTATTCCCCCCGTTATTCCCCCCATTATTTCCCCCATTATTCCCCCATTATTTCCCCCATTATTCCCCCATTATTCCCCCATTATCCCCCCATTATTCCCCCCATTATTCCCCCATTATTCCCCAGCCCCACTCTGACCGGTTTTCCGGTTTTTCCCGTTTTTCCCGTTTTTCCAGCCCTCCTCCAGCCGCGTCCCGGGCTCCGGGCTCCCGCCCCCGCTGCTCCGGGGGGGCCAAGCGGCCGCCTCCAAGCAGAGCCCCCAGATTGTGATGCCCCCCCTGGTCCGAGGGGCCCAGGTGAGCTCCCCCCCCCCATTCCATGGAAAGATTCGGGATTTGCCCCCCTCTGGTGGGTGGGAGCATCCCGTGGGATGTGCTCCCATAAGAACGGGGTTTTGGGTTAATTCAGGGTGTTCTGGCTCCTGGGGCTTTTTGGGAGAGGGGGTGGGAGGCAATTCCTGCTTTTCCATGGTTTTCCCTCTGATTATCCTTTCTATCCCACCAATTCCATAGATCCCCAACCTCCTCTTCCATGGATTCCCAACCCCCTTTTCCTCGTTTTCCCAGCAAGCCCACTCAGAAATTCGGGAATTTGGGGTTGGAGGGAAAGGGAAAAACATCCCGGTTGTTATTCCATGGTTTCTTTTTCTTCCTGCCTTGCTTATTCCCACTTTTCCCAACCCCTTTTCTGTGAATTCCCAACCCCTTTTCCACGTTTTCCCAGCAAATCCACACCATCCGGCAGCACTCGAGCACGGGCCCGCCGCCGCTGCTGCTGGCCCCGCGCGCCTCGGTGCCCTCGGTGCAGATCCAGGGCCAGAGGATCATCCAGCAGGGCCTGATCCGCGTGGCCAACGTGCCCAACGCCAGCCTGCTGGTCAACATCCCCCAGGTGGGCATTCCCGGGAATTCCTGCTGGGAATTCCCGTTGGGAATGGGGTGGGAATCACCAACACCAGCCTGCTGGTCAACATCCCCCAGGTGGGCATTCCTGGGAATTCCTGCTGGGAATGGGGTGGGAATGGTGGGAATGACCAACATCAACGTCCCCCAGGCGGGCACGGCCCCGGCAGGTGGCACTGGGGACTCCCCTGGTTCCCAGTGCTCCCATGGATCCCGTTCCCTGGTTCCCAGTGGTCCCATGGATCCCGTCCCTGGTTCCCAGTGGTCCCATGGATCCCAGTGGTCCCATGGATCCCATCCCTGGTTCCCAGTGCTCCCATGGATCCCGTCCCTGGTTCCCAGTGGTCCCATGGATCCCGTCCCTGGTTCCCAGTGCTCCCACAGGGAATCCATTCCGGTCTCTCTCCGCAGGCATCCCCCACGTCCCTCAAGGGCTCGGCGGTGCCCTCGGCCCAGGCTGGCGCGGCCCCCGCGGGCGGCGCGGCGCTGGGCGGCTCGGGCGAGGCCCCGGGCAGCCGCCAGGCCGCGGCCAAGCTGGCGCTGCGCAAGCAGCTGGAGAAGACCCTGCTGGAGATCCCCCCGCCCAAACCGCCCGCGCCCGAGATGAACTTCCTGCCCAGCGCCGCCAACAACGAGTTCATCTACCTGGTGGGGCTGGAGGAGGTGGTGCAGAACCTGCTGGAGAGCCAAGGTGAGCCCGGGAGGGGCAGAACCCGGCTGAAACCCGCCTGGGGTCACTTAAACCTGGCTGGGGATCACTTAAACCTGACTGGGATCACTTAAACCTGACTGGGATCATTTAAATGTGACAGGGATCGGTTAAACCTGGCTGGGATCAGTTAAACCTCCAGAAATGCAGGGTTAAAACGTGACAGGAATCATTTAAACCTCCCAGAAATCATTTAAACCTCACTGAAGGCACACTGGGGCTGACCCGCCATGTTTGTCCCCCAGGGAAGGTGGCGGTGGCCGTGTCCTGCCGGGAGCCCTACCTGTGTGCCCAGTGCCACACGGACTTCACGTGCCGCTGGCGGGAGGAGAAGAACGGCACCATCATGTGCGAGACCTGCATGGCCTCCAACCAGAAGAAGGCCCTGAAGGCCGAGCACACGAACCGGCTCAAGGCCGCCTTCGTCAAGGCCCTGCAGCAGGAGCAGGAGATCGAGCAGAGGATCCTGCAGCAAACGGCCCCGCCCGGGCAGCCCAAGGCCGAGCCCGTGGGGCAGCACCACGCGCTCAAGCAGGTGAGGGACCAGCCCAGAGCCGCCATTTCCTGAGGGAAAAGGGTCCCAGGGCTGGGGTGTGGCCTGCGGGGTTCGGGCCTCGGGTTGGGTCTAGGGTGAGGGGGCTTCTGGTTGTTGTTGAGGCTCTAAAGAGCATCCAGGCCCAGAGAGCATCCAGGCCCAGGGAGCATCCAGGCCCAGAGAGCATCCAGGCCCAAATATCATCCAGGCCCAGAGAGCATCCAGGCCCAGAGAGCATCCAGGCCCAGAGAGCATCCAGGCCCAGGGATTATCCAGGCCCAGGGATCATCCAGGCCCAGGGGTTATCCAGGCCCAGAGTTTATCCAGGCCCAGAGAGCATCCAGGCCCAGAGAGCATCCAGGCCCAGGGATTATCCAGGCCCAGGGATCATCCAGGCCCAGGGGTTATCCAGGCCCAGAGTTTATCCAGGCCCAGAGAGCATCCAGGCCCAAAGAGCATCCAGGCCCAGGGATTATCCAGGCCCAAATATCATCCAGGCCCAAAGAGCATCCAGGCCCCGAGATTATCCAGGCCCAGAGTTTATCCAGGCCCAGGGATCATCCAGGCCCAGGGATTATCCAGGCCCAGAGAGCATCCAGGCCCAGAGAGCATCCAGGCCCAGAGAGCATCCAGGCCCAGAGATTATCCAGGCCCAAAGATCATCCAGGCCCAGAGAGCATCCAGGCCCAAAGAGCATCCAGGCCCAGGGAGCATCCAGGCCCAGAGTTTATCCAGGCCCAGAGATTATCCAGGCCCAAAGATCATCCAGGCCCAAAGATCATCCAGGCCCAGAGAGCATCCAGGCCCAGAGAGCATCCAGGCCCAGGGAGCATCCAGGCCCAAAGAGCATCCAATCCCAGAGATCATCCAGTCCCTAAAATCATCCAGGCTCAGAGAGCATCCAATCCCAGAGATCATCCAGTCCCTAAAATCATCCAGGCCCAGAGATCATCCAGTCCCAACAATCATCCTGTCCCAAAAATTCCAATCCCAACAATCATCCAGTCCCAAAGATCATCCAATCCCAACAGCCACCCAGTCCCAAGGTGCTGCGTTCCAGCAGCACCCCGGGTGACTCCGTGTTTGCTCCCCGCAGAGCTCCAGCCAGCTGTCCCGGGGCGCGTCCCGGGGGGTGCTGCACAGCTTCAGCTCCTCGCCCAAGCTGCAGAGCTCCTCGGGCAGCGCCGCGCTGGGCGGCCGGCCCGGCAAGCACGCCGACAGGGCCGGCAGCAAGGGCGGCGCTGCCTGGAAGAAAAACCCCATCAGCACAGGTATGGCACCCCGGGCATCCCACGTTTCCTTGGGATCACCGCCACAATTCCCACATTTTGGGTGGGAATTTTCCTGGGGTGGTGCTGAGGGTTTGAGGTGAAAGTTGGTGTCATCACCACCCAAAATTCCCAATTTTCGGGGTGGGAATTACTTTTCCATGTGGATTTTCATTATTTTTCCCTCATTCCTGAGCCATTCCATGACTCCATAATTCCAGAGGGCTCGAATGCTGATTTTTGATCCAAAACCTTTGTGTTTCTTGGGATGAGTTTGGCGCTGGATTGCAGTGGGATAATCCAAGTTTAACTCTTACTTTTCTATGCGATTTTTTATTGTTTTTCCCTTATTCCCAAGCGATTCCATGACCCAAAGTTCCCTTTGTCCCCCAGGTGGGGCCCTGCCCTTCGTCAGCCCCGCGCTGGCCGTGCACAAGTCGGCCTCAGCCGTGGAGCGGCAGCGCGAGTATCTCCTGGACATGATCCCGCCCCGCTCCATCCCACAGTCGGCCACGTGGAAATAATTCCCGAGGGAGGACTTTTCCAGGCTCTGCCATCCTTTCTTTTCTACCACAATTCCGTGGAATCTGCTTTAATCCCAGCTGGATAACGCCCCGAGGCTTTCTAGGATGCAGCACCACCACTCCTCATCCGTCCCTGCCGGGAGAAGTGACCGCGTCGGGGTGGCCGAAGCCCGGCTCCGTTGGCTCCCAGATTTTTCATGGAAGCTGGCAGGGAAAGGGGGAAGAATTCCTTAATTTTTTTTTTTTTTTTTTTTTTTTTTTGTTGGCTTTTTTCCGTATTTAGTTTTGAAATTTTTTTGGCACCAGCACAAAAAACAAAAAACAAACAAACCATGAAAGGACTCAGCGACTCCTCTCTGCCTTCGCCAACACCGAACTTTTTGCCGGGAACGCTCCGGAATTCCGGAATTTTGGGGCGTGGAGAGAGGAATTCGAGCCCCATCCTGCGTTTAGTGAGCCCGAGTTCATGGCTGCTCCTTGTCCCTGCTCCTCCTCCAGCCGGGAGAGCAGGCGGCGCATCCCGAGGTTCCCAAAACTCCGACGATCCCAAGCAGAAGCAGAAGCAGGAGAAGGGGAAGGGGAAGGAGGAGAAGTGCAAATCCCCGGTTCTGGTTGAGTTTGGTTTGGTTTTCTCCCTTAGGGATCGGCTGCCGCCCAAACCTTGGCTGGGAGGTGGGAATTGCTGCGGGAAATTCCCACTTTTTCCCTTGGATTCTGGTTGGAATCAGACTTTGGAACCGTTGGTAGTTTCCAAACCTTGCAGTTACTGAGACACAAAATCCACCTTGGTTCTTTCTCATCCCGCGAATTTTGGGCCTTCCCGACGTTCCCAGAGACTCCAAAGCAAAACTTTTTGGGAATTTTTTTTCCTTTGGGAGGGTTGGTTGGGTTGGTTTTTTTTTGTTTTGTTTTGTTTTTTTTTTTCCTTCCTTTTCTGTTGTTGTTTTGAGGGATATTATTCCAAAATTTATAGGAATTCCAGAAGCTGATGCAGGCAGGGAGGGTTGGGAGCCATTCCCAATTCCCACCGGGAATTCCGGCCGTTCCCAATCCTTCCCTCCGTGGTTCGAGTTCTTCCAGGCATCCCAAGCATGCTCCTGTATCCATTTGGGATGGAGTTTTCCATTGTTTTTTTGGGAATTCCAGAGGTTCAACCCAAAATCCATCCGGGGGCCAGTTTGGTTTCATTTTTGGTTTCTCATCCTCTTTTTCCTTGGGCTTCTTCCTGAATTCCAGACGAATCCAAGGGGCAGAATTCCAGGCCTTATTCCAGTGAGGAGAATTCTTTGGGAAATTTGGGGAATTTTCTTGGGGAAATTATAAATATATATAATTTAGAGATCTATATATATTAAAGAAAAAAAAATAAGTGTGTGGGGGGAAATTCAGGAAAATCCGGATTTATTTTCTTAGGAATCGCTGAAGCCAAGAATTCCTTCAGGATCATCCCCCTCGGATCCGAGGGACAAAACCCCTCCCTTTTCCCACTTTTCCTGGTATTTCCATATTTAGGGATTTAGTTTAGGAAAAAAAACAACAAAACAACAACAACAGCCTTGTTTTCCAAACTGGGATTTGTTGGATAAAACCCCCGGAATTCCCAGCTGGATGTGGATTTTGGGGTGTTTTCCATAGGGATGTGAAGAGCTCAGATGTGGGAATTGGGTTGGAATTTTGGAATTTGGAGTTTTCTTTTCATTCCAAGCTTGGACTGGGAGATGCCACCCACGTGGAATTCCTTCAATTCCATTGGATTTTATGGAAAAGTTGCCGTTCCTTTCCCACGTGGAATTTTTTGGGGTTGGTTCGGGGGAATTTTCCTCTCCTGGCTTTTTCCTCATGGATGCCAACGTTTGGAAAAAGTTCATTCATTCCCAAAAAAAAAAAAATCCCAACAAAATTCCTCCAGTTAAAATCCAATTTTTTTTTTTTGTTTTTGGGGTTGGGGGGAAACCTGGTTCATTTATTCCCAGAGTTTGGATGATTCCTGAAAAAAACCCCAGGGAATGGAAGAGTCACAGAAGGATTTAATGGGATAAAAACGATGTCAAAACTTTCTGGATCCCAGCAGAATTCCCTTGGAAATTGCAATTTCAGCCAATTTTGGTTTACTAAAATAATCAGGAATGTTGGAATTGAAGGATTTGGAATCCAAAATCCAAACAAGTCTCTGTGTCCCGACTTGCAAATTTTCCATCCCGATTTTTTTTTTTGGATGGATAATTCAGGATAAATCCCTAAGAAAAATTAACTGGGGGATGGGGGGGAAATCCAGCACGGATTGGGGCTGGAAAACCAAAATATTTTATGGGGTGGGGCTGAAACTCCAAATTCCCACCTGGAATGAGGCTCCTGGGATCCAGCCTGGTTCTGACGTGGTTTTTTTCCAGAATGTTCTTGGAATGCTGCTGGGAATTTGGAGGATTTGTTTGATTCCATCAAGGTTTCTGCCAAATCCGGGATCAATCCGGGAAAGATTCCGCGTTGGAACGCCGGGATGGTTTTTCCTTCGCAGTCCCAGTTCCACGCTCCGGTGCGGGGTTTTCGGGATTGGGATGGTTCAGGTTCCAAGCTGTTCCAACTCTTCAATACAGATTTTCCAAACCTCTTCCCAGTCTCCTTTTTCCAGGAAAAAGCCCCACAAAAAATGGGAAAAACGGGGGGGAAATAATCTCGGAGAAAAGGAAAATTCCCATTGTGGAATTCTGCCCTGGAAGGGAAATGTTTGGGAATGGCGGAGGAGGGGGGGATTTGGGAACAAATCCTGGGGTTATTCCTCCTGCTGGATCCCCTTTGGAATTGGGGATTCTCTGACTGGATCCCCTTTGGGATTCCGGAATCCCTGAGATCTCTTGGATCCATTTTGGGATTCCCAAATTCCTGAGGGCTTCTGGATTTCTGGATTCCCTTGAATCTCTTTTAGGATTCCCAGGTCCCCGAGATCTCTTGGATCCCCTTTGGGAATCCCAAACCCTCGAGGCTTTAGGAATTCCCAGATCCCAGAGATCTCCTGGATCCCCTTTGGGATTCCCAAACCCTCGAGGCTTTAGGAATTCCCAGATCCCCGAGATCTCCTGGGTCCCTGGGAACGCCACCCAACCCAACGCCCCCATTCCCGCAGATCCCTCGGGATCCCGGGTCCCTTTTCCCGCCCTTCCCGAGCTTCGCTGCCCGAGCTGCTCCGGGGGGCTCCGGATCCAGGAGGGGTCCCTAAAGCCATAAAATTCCCGCTCGGAGCCGCCGGGATTCTGGGATTTTCTGGGATTTTCTGGGACACCGCGGGGAGCGAGGAAGCGCCGTTGTAATTTAGATTTTAGCAACTTGTGAAATAAAAAGATCCCGGATTTTCATGGGACAATTCCCGCGGTGGAACTGGGGCGGCCGTGTGGTTTTTCTTGGATTTCCTTCCTGACAGTCGGGATTTGGAATTTCACCAAAAAAAAAAAAGGAAAAAAAAAAGGAAAAAAAAAAAAGGGTTGGAATTTTTTTTCTATCCAAGGCTCTTCT
Source organism: Molothrus ater (assembly GCF_012460135.2). Classification (NCBI taxonomy): domain Eukaryota; kingdom Metazoa; phylum Chordata; class Aves; order Passeriformes; family Icteridae; genus Molothrus; species Molothrus ater. The sequence goes on from NC_050503.2 coordinate 5,918,897, forward strand.
TCCTCAGCGTTCCCAGCTTGGAAAGAAGGTGAATTCCTGATTTTTTTATACCCCAGGGATTCCTGTGCCTGCCATTCCTGAGGAAAACAAAGAAAATCCAAAATTCCAGCAGATTCGGGATTGGGGTTTATTCCATGTCTATTTTTATCCTCATTTTGGGATCTTCCTTTACCTCTGGGTTCTCCCCTTTGTTTTTGGGGAAGAATTAGAATTGAATTCCCAAAGTTGAATCCCGGATGGAAAACTGGGAATTCAGGCTGCAGGAAGGGGTGAAATGGAGGAGGAAATTCCGGGAGATTTTTGGGGAAAACCTAAATTTGGCTCATTTCTGCCTCTCCTTTGGAAGGAAGAACAGGGTGGGATTTTTTTCTCTTGGATTTGTTGGGACTCAAAATATTCCAGAACAAATCCCAAAATTTAATAATTCTCACTAATCCCGCCAATGGAAGGATCCAGAATCATTAATTAATCAATAATTAATTGGGGGGGTGGATTGGAATGACAATAAACAGAGAAACTCCTGGATCTGCCTCACATTCCCAGGATTTTGGGGGTGGGGATGGATCTCGTGGATCACCCAGACAGAGCCGGATCTGCTCCTTCCTCTCCCAAGGATTATCCCCCCCAAAAATTGGGAAGACGGGAGAAGGGGAAAAGAAGGCGGCAGAAATCCGGGATTTTTGTGCATTTCCCGTGGAATTTCATGGATGGAGCATCTTCAGAGGCACGTCCCGATGGAGCAAATCCGTAAACCCAGAACCTTCTCCATTCCCACCTGGAATTCCTGCTCCAGCACCCTTGGATCTCACCTGAACATTCCAGGAAAACCCATGGAGCTGTTGGATCGTTTCCCTCTGGAAGGAGAACGGGCCAAGGACATTCCCAGATGGATTTCTCCCCCGTTTCTGGATAAAATCCAAATTCTCAGAGCCTGGGAAGAGCCATGGCCACGTGGGAATGCCATGGAATTGTCCCAGATTCCCATGGAATTGGGTGGGAGGATGATCCCAAGGAATCAGAGGATCCCCTTGGGTGGGAGGATGATCCTGGGGAATCGTTGGATCCCCTTGGGTGGGAGATGATCCCGGGGAATCATTGGATCCCGTTGGGTGGGAGATGATCCCAAGGAATCGTTGGATCCCGTTGGGTGGGAGATGATCCCAAGGAATCGTTGGATCCCCTTAGGTGGGAGATGATCCCGGGGAATTGATGTGGCATTGCCCTTTTAAGCGCGCGTTGCCCCTTTAAGTGGGGTCCCCATCGCTCACGTGGCTGCGTCACGTGAGTTTCCCGCGCGCGGGCAGCCGGCGCGGCCCAGTGACGTCACCGATCCGCGCCGCGATGGCGGCGCCGAAGGTGAAGCAGGACATGGCCCCGCCGGGCGGGTACGGCCCCATCGACTACAAGCGGCACCTCCCGCGCCGCGGCCTCTCAGGTGAGCCCGGGGGTGGCCGCGGAGGCGCCGCCGAGGGGCGGCGGGGGCAGGAGCGGGGCCGTGCGGCCGCTCCGCGCTGAGCGCCCGCCGCTCCCCTCACGGCCCTCCGGCCCTCAGGGTACAGCCTGTTCGCGCTCGGCATCGGGAGCCTCCTGCTCGGATACTACACCCTCGTCAAGTGGAACCGCGAGCGCAGGTGACGCTGCGAGCCCCCCGCGGGCACCCCCGGCCCGATCCCGGGGCTCCTCCCTGCGCTTCTGGCCCCGGGATGGGCTTTTCACACCCGGGACCCCCAGTGCCCCCCGGGACCCCCCAGTGCCCCATTCCCAGTGCTCCCAGTCCCCCCAATTCCCCAGTCCCCCGTTGCTGTCCCTGCAGGCGGTTGCTGATCGAGGAGCTGGAGGCTCGAATCGCGCTGATGCCGCTGCTGCAGGCGGAGTCCGACCGCAGGTACGGGGCTGGGAGCTCCCTTTATGGGATTTGGAATTTACCTTGGATTGGGATCCTCCTTTATGGATTGGGAACTTCCCTTTGGGACTGGGATCCCCTTTTATGGGACTGGGAGCTTCCCTTGGCAGTGGGAACCTCCCTTTATGGAACTGGGAACTTCCATTGATGGGATTGGGGTCCCCCTTTATGGGACTGGGATTCCTCTGTGGGATTGGGAACTTCCCTTTGGGATCGGGATCCACTTTGGGAAATGGGAATTTGGGATGGGGATCCCGTGTATGGGACCAGGGTACCCTGTATGAGATCGGGGTCCCCTTTGGGGTTGGGATCCCCCGTATGGGATCGGGGTTCCTTCCCGTGCCCTGTGTCCCTCAGGACGCTCCGGTTGCTGCGGGAGAACCTGGAGGAGGAGGCCAAGATCATGCGGGACGTTCCGGGCTGGAAGGTTCGGGATTCCCAGGGGAATGGGGGGGGCTGCCCCTCTGGGATCCCATGGGATTTAGCTCCATCCCCATGGATTTGTGTCTGTGGCATCCCCTGGATTTGGCTCCCTCCCATGGATTTGGGATCCCCGGGCACTGGGGCTCACCCCTGGCACTCCGTGTCCCCCCGGTGTCCCCCCGGTGTGGGGCGGTGCTGCCCTCCCCCTGTCAGCTCCAGGGGGAGCTGCCAGGCCCTGACCCGGGCGGAGAATCCCGGGAATTCCTGGCGATTCCTGACACAATTCCCGACAATTCCCAACACAATTCCCAGCAATTCCTGACACAATTCCCAGTGATTCCCAACACAATTCCGGACAATTCCTACTAATTCCCAACACAATTCCCAGCCCAATTCCCGACACAATTCCCGGCACAATTCCCATTCCGATTCCCGCTGATTCCCAGCCCGTTCCCGCTGTTGCAGGTGGGCGAGTCCCGGTTCCACACGGATCGCTGGGTGCCCCCCACGGTGGAGGAGCTCTACTACCTGCGGCCCCCGGCCGAGCAGGAGCGAGAGAAGTTCGGGCTGCAGAACTACGTCTGACACCCCAACCCCCGGCTCCTTCCAGAACTTTCCCCCCTTTTCCTGTCCCTCTCCAGCCTGAGTCCCCATCCCGAGCTTCTTCTGACGCCTGTTCATTAATAATTAATAAATAAATAATGAATAAATAAATAATGAATAAATGAATAAATCCTTTGGGAATTGGAATTGCCCCATGGAATTGGGACCCCCCCCCCTCCGGAAATTGAGATCCCCCCTTTGGATTTGGGATCCCCCCTTTGGATTGGGGATCCCCCCTTTGGATTGGGGATCCCCTCCCTTTGGGATTGGGAACCCCGTGGCTCCCGGACTCCGCTCTCTCCATCTCTCCCTGGAATTCGGCAGCTCCCGGGGGATTTTCCCGGGAATTCGGGCTGGGAATTTGGGATGGAGGGAGGGGCCGTGTCCTTGTCCCCCTCCCCGCCTGCCCCCCGCTCCCGGGACTGCGGATCCCGCGGGAAAAGCCCCGATCTGGGGGGGTTTAACCCCAAAATTCAGCCCGGTTGGAATTCCCGGGTGGGAACCACGGGCAGCATTCCCGGAGCGGGGCCGGGCCGGGAGCGGGGCGGGGGCACCGGAGCCACCTCCCCCCGGGCGGCACCGCCGAGCGCCCCCCGCTCCGGCCGGAGCGTCCTCGGCATTCCCGGGGATCCGGTGGGACCGGAGCGTCCTCGGCATTCCCGGGGGATCCGCTCCGACCGGAGCATCCTCGGCATTCCCGGGGGATCCGGTGGGACCGGAGCATCCTCGGCATTCCCGGGGGATCCGCTCCGACCGGAGCATCCTCGGCATTCCCGGGGATCCGATCCGGCCGGAGCATCCTCGGCATTCCCGGGGATCCGCTCCGACCGGCGGCTCCGCGGAGATTCCAGTGGATCCGGTCCAGCCGCGGACGGAGGCTCCGTGCGGCTCCCGCCGGCTCCGCTCCTGCCGGGGTTCGGTTCCGCCGCCGCCGCCCCGGTGCCGCTCCCCGCCATGAGCTCCGCGCCCTGCCCGTCCCGGGAGCCGCCCCGGTACCTCAGGTGAGCCCGGGGTCCCCCCGAGGAGCCCCCGGCACTCGGGCGGTGCCGCTCAGCGGGGGCTGCCCCGGGACCGCCCCGTTCCCGTTCCCGGGACGCCGCGGGGGCGGGACGGGAGCTCCCCCTGCCCCGGGAGCCGCCCGGGCTCGGAGCCGGCCCCGCGCGCCGCCCGCGCCGCCCCCGGGCGGGGTCCCGGTCCCCACGCGCGTCCCCTGGGCACGGGGAGGGGGGGTCGGTACCCACGGAGCCGCCGTCGCCGGAGCAACCGCATCATCCCGGGTCGGTCTCCATGGCTGCGGCGGGGATGCTCCGGGAGGCGGCGGGAGAGGAGCGCGGGACTCGGGATGGGCACCGGGGACACGCGGCGGGGACGGGCCGTACCGGGAGGGAGGAACGGAACGGGAACGGGGAACGGGACCGGGATGTGGGACTGGGGGTGAAATTGGGATTTGGATCGGGGGCGCAGAGAGGGGACACGGCCGGGATAAAGTGTCGGGATGTGGAGCTGGGATATGGAGCGGGGATGCGGGACCGGGATGCGTTCCGGGGGTGGGGCCGCAGCTCCCGGGGAGCCCCGGCCGTGTCCCCGCCCGGGGCCGGTGCCAGCCCCGCGGAGCCAGCGGGTGTCGCTGCCAGCCCGGGGTGTCCCTGCCAGCCCGGGGTGTCCCTGCCAGCAGCGATTAGGGACAATGTTCCCGGGAATGGCGGCGGACACGTGGCTTTTGTTGGGCGAGGGACAACACAGCTGGGCCCGGCCGCCCCCGCCACCCCCGCTCGGCACGGGAGCGGCTCCGGGCACCGCTCGGGCCCTTCCCGCCCCCTTTCCCCCCGGTTTTCTCCCCAGAGCCCCCGCCTGGGGCTGGGACAGGGCTGGGACAGGGCTGGGACAGGGCTGGGACTCACTAGAGGGCACCAAAGGATCGGGGACAGGGACGGGATGGGAATGCGGGACGGGAATATGGGTTGGGAATGTGGGACGGGATGAAGTTTTCCTGGCAGGTTTATCAGGACAGCCAAGGGATGGGGTGTGGGAATGGGGGAACCAGGAGCTTGCTGGGGCCCTGGGATTTTTTGGGCTCTGCCAGAACACGGCTGGTCCGTGGGGACAGCCTGGACGGGGTGGGAGCACCCTGCGGCCTGGGACCCCAGCCCGGGCCCCCTCAGCTGCTCCCCGGCAGGGCCGGGTTCCCTCCCGGGGCTGCTCTGAGCGGTTCCCGCCCAGCCCGGGGTACGGCGGGGTCTGGATCCGCCCAGCTCCGCTCGGTTCCCCCGGTACCGCCGGGATCCCGGCCCGCCGGGGCTCGCGTTCCCTCCCGGCGGCCGCGGCGGGCGCTGGAGGCGGCCCAGGCCGCTCCGCCCGCGCAGGTGAAGCCAACAGATGTGAGCAATTATTGTCGCGCTGGGCGCTGCCAGCTCCGGGCTCGGCGGCGGCGGAACAACCGCGGCTTTGTTCGCTTTTATGTAACCGGGGAACCGGGGCCGCCGCCAGCTCGGCCGAGCGCCGCTCCCGCCGGGCCCGTGCGGTCACGGTCCCCTCCGTGCGACATCCGTGCGACATCCGTGTGACATCCGTGTGACCTCCGTGCCCGTCCCCACCGCGGTGTCCACCCCGAGCCCCCGGCGCGCTCGCCCCGTGTCCCAAAACCCCGTCCCGGGGGTGGAGCGGGGTCCCGAACCCTCTGGGGGGTGGGGACAGCTCTGTCCCCCTGCCCTGAGCGGGGACTGTCCCCAAGGCAGCCAGGCGGAGGCGGAGGCCATGGAGAAGGAGCTGCTGGAGGATTATCGCTTCGGGCGGCAGCAGCTGATCGAGATCTGGGGACACGCCTGTGCCGTGGCTGTCACCAAGGTGAGCCTGGGGACACCCAGAGGGGCTGGGGACACCCAGAGGGGCTGGGGACACCTCAGAGGGTCTGGGGTCCCCGCCGGGGGTCGGGGCGGGGGCCCTGGGGAGTCCCCGGAGGTGCCCGGGTGTCCCCGAGCCCCGGCGATGTCGCTGCCGCGGGGATGGCCCGAGGCTCGTGCGAAATGTGAGGAGCAGGAGGAGGAGGAGGAGGAGGAGGAGCAGGGGTCCATCAAGGGCAGCTTTGTGCCTGGGGCCCGAGCGCCTCAGCTTTTCCATCGGCCCTTCCCTGCTCCGAGCGCTGCCTGAGGAGCAGGAATGTTTTGGTGCCGGAGCTGTTTCAGCATCCCTGACCCCACCTGGCGCTCGGCATCCTCCTCTTCCTCGGAGCCACCCCAGCTCCGGCTCCCCCAGCTGGCCGCGCTGTCCCCGCGCTGTCCCCGCGCTGTCCCCGGTGCCAGGAGGCGCCGGCAGCGTGGCCAGCGCTGGGCCGGGGCCAGGCCCGGGCTACCGGGGCCGTGTCCCGCTCCGGGCACTCGGGACGTGTCCCAGAGCCAGGATCCGTGAGCAGGAAAAAATCCGTCAGTGGATAAACAGAGGCAGCGTCCCTCCCTCCCTGCCCGAGCCATCCCGGAATGCGCAGCGGGCGGGACCGGGGCGGGGGCGGGGGGGCAGCGTCCTCGGCCCTGCCGGGGCATCCCCCCGGTCCTGCTGAGGGCATCGCCCCGCGGGTACCACGGGCATCGCCCCATCCCACCCAGGGCATCGCCCGAATCCCACCTGGGGCATTGCCTCGATCCCACCCAGAGCACCTTCCTGAGCCCAGCTTGGAATTCCACCACAGGCACTGTCCCCATCCCACCACGGGCACCATCCTCATCCCAGTACGGCCCCTGTTCCGTCCCACTCGAAGAGCCCAAGTCCTCCTTGGATGCCCTGCCGTGCCATGCCAAACCGTGCCAAGCCGTCCCGTGCTATGGATCCCATCCCCATCCTGCTCCTTGTGCCACCTCCATCCCATGCTGGTGCTGTGTGACAGCGCCATCCCCCTGTCCCTGTGTGACGGTGTCCCCGCTGTCCCTGTCCCCGCAGGCGTTCCCGCTGCGCTCTCTGCGGCGCAGGCAGCCCACGCTGCTGGTGGCGTGCGGGCCGGCGCAGAACGGGGCCGTGGGGCTGGTGTGCGCCCGCCACCTGCGCAGCTTTGTGGGTACCTCTGACCCCGCCCTCCTCCTCCTCCTCCTGGCCTTCCTCCCAAGCCCCCCCGGCTCCAGGGCTCCGTTTTTCCCGCAGGATTACGAGCCCACCATCTTCTACCCCAAGCGCTCCCCGGACCCGCTGCACCGCGACTTCACCACGCAGTGCGAGAAGATGGACATCCCCTTCCTGTCCTACCTGCCCACCGAGGTGACCCCAGCCCCAGATCCCCCTGCTTGGCCCCTTCTCCTTCCCCTTTCCCTCTGTGAACCCCCAAATCCCCCAAATCCTCCTGCTTGGCCCCTTCTCCTTCCCTTTTCCCCCTGTGAGCCCCCAAAAGAAAGGAAATTCTCCTTCCCTTTGTCCTTCCCTTGAAATTCCCCTGCTTATCCCCCTCTTCTCTTTCCCCTCCCTGAACCCCAAAATCCCCCCAAATCCCCCCAAACCCCCCGGCTCTCCTTTTCTCCCTCTTTCCCCTCCTTTTCCCCCCTCTCCCCTCCCCATCCCGGCGCTGCTGGGATCCCGGGAATGCCAGAAAATCCAGAAAATCCAGCGGCTGCTGCCCGCAGCCACCGGCTCTGTTATTTTTGGAACCTCACAGCGCTGGGAACGGAGGAATTTGACCCAAAATTCGCCGTCTCGGCTCCGCGGCCCCTCCCTCTCTGCTCCACTTGGGGGGGATTTTTTTTATTTTTTATTTTTTTGGCACCGCCGGGGGTTTGTGCCGTCAAAGGTGACACGGGGACACCACAGATGCCACTGTCGCCTGCAGGTGCAGCTCATCAACGACGCCTACAACGCCGTGGTGGACGCGGTGCTGGGAGCCGAGGGGACGCAGGGGACAGAGGGGACAGAGCCGTGCGCGGCCATCCTGGCCACCCTCAGGCACGTCCGCATCCCCATCGTCAGCCTGGATGTCCCCTCAGGTGCTGCCCGTGTCCTCTCGGGTGTCCCCCGGGGGCTCCCCCTGCCCCTCCAGGTGTCCCCTGTGTCCCCTCAGCACTGCCCGTGTCCCCCCCGGGCCCTCCCGCGCTGCTGTCCCCGTGCCCGTGGCGGTGTCACCCCGGGACCCACCTGTGGTGGCCCTGGCGGGGTTGGGGACATCCGCAGGAAATGACAGAGTGCCCGGCCCAGACATGACGTCACTGGCAGTGGCATTCCCGAACCGCCGCTGGCCAGGCCTGGCATTGTCACCGCCCGTGTCCCCCAGCCCGGCCTGGCCGTGTCACCCACCCCGGGGGGGTCCCCGCGGGGACAAACTCCGCCCGTGTCACCCCTGCCTGTGTCACCCCTGTGCCCTCTCTGCCACCGTCCACGGCAGCACCGGGACCCCCTGAGCCACCCCGTGTGTCCCCAAGGGTGGCATGTGTCCCCTGGGGCCACACCTGTCCTCTGTCCGTGACCCCACCGACCGTTCCGTGTCCCCGGTGTCACTCGTGTCCCCTGTCCGCAGAGAAGGCTGTGTCCCCTGATGTCCCCCCGTCCCCTCTCTGTGTCCCCCTGTCCCCGCTGTCCCCGTGACCGCTGTCCCCTCCCCGGGGCAGGCTGGGTGCCCGGCCCGGTGGGTGGCAGCGGTGACATCAGCCCGGACGTGCTGGTGTCGCTGGCGGCCCCCAAGGAGGTGGCGCGGCGCTTCCGGGGACGGCGACATTTCCTGGCCGGGCGCTTCGTGCCCGAGGAGCTGCGCAGGAAATTCGGGCTCAGCCCCCCCGAGTACCCGGGCAGCGACTGCGTGGTGGCCCTGTGACCCCAAATAAACCCCTGGGACCCCAAATAAACCCCTGTGACCCCAAAAACCCCTGGGACCCCAAATAAACCCCTGGACCCCAAAAACCCCTGGGACCCCAAATAAACCCCTGGACCCCAAAAACCCCTGGGACCCCAAAGAAACCCCTGGGACCCCAAAATCCCCTGGGACCCCAAATAAACCCCTGGGACCCCAAAATCCTCTGGGACCCCAAAGAAACCCTGCTGGTGACCCTGGGACCCCAAAACCCCTGGGACTCCAAAACCCCTGTGACCCCAAATAAATCCCCTGGGACCCCCAAATCCCCTGGGACCCCAAAAAACCTGGTGGGCCCTGGGACCCCAAATAAACCCCTGTGACCCCAAATAAAGCTCTGCTGATGGCCCTGGGACCCCAAATAAAGCTCTGCTGGTGGCCTCGTGACCTCAAAAATAAAGTGGTGGTGGCTCTTGAAATAAAGTGCTGGTGGCCCTGGAACCCCGAACCCCTGGTGGTGGCCCTGCGACCCCGACTTGCAGCACCGGTGCCCCTCAGCGGGGGCTGTTTGGAGGTGGGGACAGGGGGACCTTGGTGGCCTTGGGCTGGGCTGGGGACTTGTCCTGACACTGCAAGGCCTGGCCTGGCCCCAGCAGTGCCACCCCCGCTGCTGGGGACAGAGCTGTCACCACCCCTGCCACCCACCCCGGGGGACAGCGGCACCGCCGGACTCCCACGGGGCTGAAATGCCACCAAAATGTCACCAAAATCCCACAAAGTGTCACCAAAATGTCACCAGAATGCCACCAAAACCCAAGGAAAAGCCCACGGGAACCACCCCCAGGGCACATAGAGGGTGAGGAGCCCCCCCTGGGCACTGTCCCCTCTGTCCCCTCTGTCCCCTCTGTCCCCTCTGTCCCCAGTGCCCCCCTCCGGCCCGGGGGCGCTCGGAGCCGCCGGAATGCCGGGAATGCGCCGGGATTTCCGCGCGCCGGGGCCGCTGATCCCGAACCCCCCGGTGCCCTCTCAGTGCCCCCGGTGCCCCCGGTGCCTCCCAGTCCCCTCCAACCCCTCAGAGCGGCACCGGCTCCTTCTTTTCCCTTTTCCCGTAGTTTTGTTTTCCCCGTGTTTTTATTTCCCCCATAGTTTTTAGTTTTTATTTTGTCCTGTACTTTTATTTTTCCCATACTTTTTAGTTTTTATTTTTCCTGTGTTTTCTAGTTTTTATTTTTCCCGTATTTTTATTTTTCCCGTATTTTTATTTTCTCATATTTTATTTCCCCCTATTTTTATTTTCCACCTAGTTTTTATTTTTCCCATAGTTTCTAGCATTTATTTTTCCTGTATTTTTATTTTTTTTCCCGTAGTTTTCAGGGTTTTTTTTCCCTGTATTTTTATTTTCGCCATATTTTTATTTCCCCCGTATTTTTTCCCACATTTTATTTCCCCCGTGTTTTTATTTGCCCGTATTTTATTTTTCCCGTAGTTTTTATTTTTTATTCCCGAGTATTTTTATTTCCTTTCCCCTCCCTCCCGCCGCATTCCCGGCTCATCCCTCAGCCAATTTTCGCAGCTGGACCCGAACGGCGGCGGCGCTGCCCCGGGCGGGCTCCGCTCCCGATAAAAGCGGGGCCGGCCCCGCCGCGGCCGCACTCGCGCCCGGAGCGGCCCTGGCACGGCTGGCACGGCTGGCACGGCCAGCACCGATGGCACGGGTGGCACGGGTGGCACAGATGGCACGGGTGGCACGGTTGGCACAGCTGCTGGCAGTGCTGGCGGTGCTGGGAGTCTCACATGCTGCCAGGGTGGCAGGTAAGGGATTGGGTTTGGGATTTGGGGTTTGGGGTCAGAGTTTCAGGTTTGGGGTTTGGGAGTTGGGGTTTGGGTTTGGGGTTTGGGTTTGGGGTTTGGAGATTTGGGGTCAGCAGTTTTGGGTCTGGGGTTTGGGAGCTGGGGTTTGGGATTTGGGGATTTTGTGCCACCAGGGTTTTGGGATTCCCGGTGGGAATGAAGGGAGGAAGGGGTGGGGATGAGCTGGTGGCACAGGGAGGTGGCACGGGCTGGTGGGAGGGGGTGAGGGGTGGATGGGGACCAGGGAATTTTGCCCTTCATGGGACTGGAGGGACAGGGATGGGGACAGGGCCAGGGCCAGGGTGGGTCTGGGATCCCGGGAATGTGGCAGTGCCACCCGTGTGTCCCCAGAGCCAATGGAGAACGAATCAGAGCCGGGCAAGGCTGGCACGAGCGGGAAGCCCTGGAAAGCCACACCTGACCTGGAGGAGCTGGACCTGGGCACGGCAGGTGAGGCCACCCCGAGGGCCACCGTGTCCCCTCAGTGTCCCCAGGGGCACTGCCCGCCCCGTGCCACCCCCACGGGACACTGGTGGTGACCACCGTGACATTCCCATGGGGACAGTGCCCACCTCACGCCACCCCGCGCGTGCCCCTCGCTGGTGACCACCCTGCCGTGTCCCCTGGGGTCACCTGTGTCCCCTGTCTGTGTCCCCACAGGGCGGGCTGTGAACCCTGGGGTCACCTGTCCCCTCCCCACCCCGTGTCCCACTCACTGCCCCAGTGGCCATCCCCGCCCCACCAGCCCCTCAGGGGTGGCCTCCATCCCCACCCCCTCTGCCCTCCAGGTCCCCAGGCTGTCCCCAATCATCCCCAGTGATCCCCAAGCTGTCCCCAACCATCCCAAGCTGTCCCCAAGCTGTCCCCAAGCCGTCCCCGCCTCCCCCTCAGGCAAAGGCGCCGCCTGGACCTCGTGGTTCAACATCGACCACCCGGGCGGTGACGGTGACCACGAGAGCCTGGCAGCCATCAGGTTCTACTACGGGGACCGCGTGTGTGCCCGGCCCGTGGCCATCCAGGCACGCAGCACCGAGTGGCACCTGCCCGAGGCCCTGGGACAGGTGGTTCGTGCCAGCCCCGAGCGCGGCTTCCACTGCCTGCACCGCGAGCAGCCGGCGGGCACCGCCTGTGCCAACTACCACGTGCGCTTCCTGTGCCCGCTGGGTGAGCTGGGGGGCACCTGGGGGTACCTGGGGTACCTGGGGGCACACCTGAGCACCTGGGGGGTACCTGGGGTACCTGGGGGCACACCTGGGCACCTGGGGGGTACCTGGGGTACCTGGGGGCACACCTGAGTACCTGGGGGTACCTGGGGTAGCAGGGAGGTACCTGGAGGGCAGCTGGGGGCAGCTGGGGGTACCTGGCACACCTGGGGGCAGCTGGGGGGCAGCTGACACAGCTGTGTGTAACTTCTGTCACAGCTGTCACACTTGTGTCTCACCTCTATCTCGCCTGTCACATCTGTATTTCACCGGGGGCACACCTGGGGCACACCTGGGGCACACCTGGGGCACACCTGGGGCACACCTTCACCTCGCCTGTATCCCACCTCTATTTCATGTTTGTCTCACCTGTGTCCCACCTGGGCTGTGGGACGGGGCGTTTCTTCCCCCTTTAACCCCTTGGCTGCCGTCTCCAGCCCCGTGCGCCCCCAGTCACCCCCAGTATCCCGCAGATCACGTGTACTGGTCGCACTGGTCCCCGTGGAGCCCCTGCTCGCGCAGCGCCTGCGGCACCCGGGGCACGCAGAGCCGCTCCCGGCGCTGCGGCAGCGCCCGCAGCCCGGCCCCGCTCCGGGAGCTCCGGTGCCGCGGCAAAGCCACCGAGCGGCGGCCGTGCAGCGCCGGGCCCTGCCCAGGTACGGACCTGAGCCCGCGGCGACACCCGGCTGTCCCTGGGGGCTGCCGGGGAGGGACACGGCGGTGACCGCACGGCTCACAGTGACCGTTCCCACCGGGAATGTCCCCTCAGAGCCCACCTGGACGGAATGGGGCGCTTGGGGTCCCTGCTCCCGCAGCTGCGGCCGCTCGGGGACGCGCATCCGGCGCCGGAGCTGCCGCACCGCCAAGAACCCGCCGTGTCCCGGCCGCGCCACCGAGGTGCAGAAATGTCGCCCGCCCCCGTGCCCAGGTAACCCCACCGGTGCCCCCTCGGCGGCGCCCCCGCTGCCCACGGGCTCCGAGCCCCCCGCGGGCTGCCCTGGGCACACGCTGCGGGGCACGGTGGTGACAGCGGCCGGGGCGGCACTGCCGGGTGCCCGCGTGTACCTGGAGGGCCGCCCGCCCGTGCTGCTGGCCCGCAGCGATGCCCGGGGCCACTTCATGGCCTCGGGGCTGTGCCCGGGCCCCGCCGCCAACCTCAGCGCCCACCGCGACGGCTTCGCCCCGGGGCTGGCACCCATCGTCACCAACGGCTCGGGCGTGGCCGAGGCGCACCTGAGGCTGCGGCGGCTCGGTGAGAAAGAAGGCGGGGGGCGATTTTGGGGCACCCCTGGGGGCGAGCCGGGGGTGCCCATGGGCTCGCTGCCCCTCTCGCCCTTTGCAGAGAAGCCCTACATGGTGCTGCAGCCCGCGGCCAGGGTGCGGGAGGCCGGGCAGGACGTGACCTTCTGCTGCAAAGCCTCGGGCACCCCCGCGCCCCAAAAATATTACTGGTGAGCTGGCACGGCGGGCTCAGCGGGCACGGGCGGGGGTGGCAGCGTCCCCGCTGAGCCTGTCGCCTGTCCCCGCAGGTACCACAACGGGACGCTGCTGGAGGGGACAGCGGAGCGCAGCAGCGGCCGCCTGGCGCTGCGGGGGCTGGCACCGGAGCAGGCTGGCACCTACCACTGCAAAGCCAGCTCCGAGGCGGGCGCCATCCGCTCGGCGCCCGCACACCTCACCGTGCTGGGTGAGCGCGCACGGGGGGCCCCTCCGGGCTGGCGAGACCCCCGCTGACCCCTCTAATGCCCCCCTCCCCTCCGTGCCCCCAGCCCCGGGCCAGCAGAGCTGCAGGGCGGAGCCCGAGCCCAGCCTGGTGGAGCTGCCCAGCGAGTGCCTGCAGGACGCCAGCAGCTCTCGCTACTACAACGTGGGGCGCTGCCCGGCCTCGCCGTGCCTGGGCGGCCCCGCCGAGCCCTCGGGCTGCGGGGGGGAGTCGGGGCTGTGCTGCGGCGTGCGGAGGATGGAGCTGCGGCAGGTCCCGTGCGCCGGCTCCGTGCTGCCCCTCAAGGTGGTGGCCGAGTGCGGCTGCGGGCCCTGCACACAGCCCCGGGTGCTGGTGCAGGGCCGGGTGACAGCGGCCGACACCGGGGAGCCGCTGCGCTTCGGCCACATCTTCCTCGGGGGCAGGAAGGTGGGCTTCACCGGCTACCAGGGCTCCTTCACCATCGAGGTGCCGCCCGACACGCAGCGCCTGGTCACTCGCTTCGTGGACGGCCAGCAGCGCTTGGTGGATGCCGTCAAGGTGCTGCCCTTCGACCCGCGGGGAGGAGCCGTGTACCAGGAGGTGAAGATGCTGCGCAAGAAGGAGCCGGTGGAGCTGGATGGAGGGCGGAGCAACGCCATCCCCCTGGGCGAAGCCGGCGGCCGGGAGCCCGTCGGGGAGCTGGTGCTGCCGGCCGGAGCCTTCCTGCGGCCGTCCGGGGAGGTTTTCAACGGCACCGTCAAGGCCAGCGTCACCTTCGTGGACCCCAGGGACGTGGGCACGGCCAGCGCCGCCTCCAGCGACCTGAGCTTCGCCAACGCCGAGGGGGAGATCGTGCCCCTGCGCACCTACGGCATGTTCGCCGTGGATTTCCGCGAGGGCAAGAGCGGCGCGGTGCTGCAGGCGGGGCCCGTGCAGGTGAGGATGGACGCGGGGCAGGTGTGGATGGCCGAGCACCTGCAGAAGATGAAGCTGTGGTCCTTGAACCCCGAGAGCGGCCTGTGGGAGGAGGAGGCGGTGCTGCGGCCGGCCGAGGGCGGGCGGAGGAGGAGGAGGGAGGAGAGGACCTTCCTGGTGGGCAACCTGGAGATCCGCGAGCGGCGCCTCTTCAACCTGGACGTGCCCGAGGATCGCCGCTGCTTCGTCAAGGTCAGGGCCTACAGCAACGAGAAGTTCAACCCCTACGAGCAGCTGGAAGGGGTGGTGGTCAGCCTCATCAACCTGGAGCCGCAGCCCGGCTTCCCCAGCAACCCGCGGGCCTGGGGCCGCTTCGACAGCGCCGTCACCGGCCCCAACGGCGCCTGCCTGCCCGCCTTCTGCGACGCCCGGCGCCCCGACGCCTACACGGCCCTGGTGACGGCCACGCTGGGCGGGGAGGAGCTGGAAGCCGTGGCCTCCAGCCCCAAGCTGAACCCCAACGCCGTGGGGGTGGCGCAGCCCTACCTGGGCAAGCTGGGCTACCGCCGCTCGGACCATGAGGACCCGGCGCTGAAGAAGACGGCGTTCCAGATCAACGTGGCCAAACCCGACCCCAACAACGTGGATGAGAGCAACGGCCCCATCTACTCCTACCGGAGCCTGCGGGAGTGCGAGGAGGCGCCGGTCAGCGCCAACCACCTGCGCTTCTACCGCGTGGAGGTGGACAAGTACGAGTACAACGTGGTGCCCTTCAAGGAGAGCGACGTCACCTCCTGGACCGGCGACTACCTGGCGTGGTGGCCCAACCCGCAGGAGTTCCGGGCGTGCTACATCAAGGTGCAGCTGCAGGGGCCGCAGGAGTACATGGTGAGGTCCAGGAACGTCGGGGGCAGCCACCCCCGCACGCGGGGCCAGCTCTACGGGCTGCGGGACAGCCGGAGCGTGCGGGACCCGCTGCTGGACAACACCTCGGGCGCCTGCGTGGAGTTCAAGTGCGGTGGGATGCTCTTCGACCAGAGCCTGGCCGACAGGACCCTGGTGTCCATCGTGCCCCAGGGCAGCTGCCGCCGCACGGCCATCAACGGGCTCCTGCGGGACTACCTGAGCCGCCACCCGCCGCTGGCCGACAACAACCACACCGGGGCCTTCTCCATGCTGGCCCCGCTGGACCCGCTGGGCCACAACTACGGCATCTACACCGTGACGGACCAGAACCCGCGGCTGGCCAAGGAGATCGCCATCGGCCGCTGCTTCGCGGGCACCTCGGACGGCTTCTCGAGGGAGATGAGGGCGGGCGAGGGCACGGCCGTCACCTTCGAGTGCCAGGAGCGGCCGCCGGGCAGGGAGAGCCTCTTCCAGCGCCTGCTGAGCGCCCCGGCCGAGGCGCTGGCTGAGATCCGCAGGGAGATGGGGAGCTCCGAGCTGCGCCGCGCTCCCCCCGAGGTGATGGACTTCGCCTCCGGAGCCCCCTCCGGGCCCGCGGCCACCCGCCGGACCCCCAGCAGCCAGCGGAGACCGGGCCGGCCGCGGGGACAGCCCTGAGTCCCCTCCGTGTCCCCTCCCCGGCTCTGCTTTGTCGCCCCCTTTCCCCGTCGCTTTTGGCCGCGCTCATTTATAACGCCCGGAGGACTGGGGGGACCCGCGGAGCGGGGGACGGGGGGCAGGGGACGGCGGGGACGTGGGGAGGGGGCCCCGCCACCCCCCGGTGCTGTCGCTGCCTCCTCTTGGTGCTCAGCCCCGCGCTGGCGGCCCCGCGGACGGGATGGAAATAAAAGGAATAAAAGAGGGGCTGGGGGCAAACCGGGGCAGGGGCGGGCATGGCAAGGGGGTCCCCGCCCGGTGCTTTGCCCGGTGCCACCGGTGCAGCCCCCGTGTGCCCGCGCCGGGAGCTGGGGGCGCTGCTTTCATCCCTGAATCCCACAAAACCGGGATTTTCTGGGGGGAAACCCCAAGGATAACGCGGATAAAACTCTCTCCCTGCGGTGCCACCCCCACCCGGGGGTCGGTGCCACCCCCGCGGCACCTCGGCCACCGCGCCGGCCCGGATTCGGGCGGATTTGTACACTATTTATTACAAAATATACAATTCTTGTACACCCGCCTGGCTGCTGGGCTTCTCCGGGACGGGGGCCCAGCCCCGCGTGTCTCCGTTGTCCCCAGCCCCTGCCCCCGTTCGGTAGCACCGTCCCGGCCGCTCCTGTTTGCCTTGGGCCGGGCTCGGCCGGGCTGGCGGCAGCGGCGGGGGCTCGGTGCCAGCTCCCCGCGGCCAGCGGGACGTGGCAGCCGGGGCGGGGGCACCCACCGGGACCCCCCCGCTGGCACCGGGGTGTGCCAAGCCAGCGGCCGGGCACCCCCGGCGTGACCCCCGCGGGGAGGGGCAGGGGTGGCTCTGTCCCGCTGCCACCCGGGTGTCCCCAGCGCGGTTATTTTTGGGTGTCCCCCCCTCGCCGCCTCCCGCCGTCCCAGGCGCGGATGCTGTAATGGAACAGGCGGCGTTTATGGGGCCAAACCCGGGACAACATTTCCCTTCTCCAAGCCGCCCTGGCCCCCGCGCGGCATTTTTCCACCCTTTTTTCCACCCTTCTCGCTGGATGCGGCATCAAAGGGGGGCGCGGGGGCCCCCGGGGGGGCTCCTTGGCCCGAGCAGCGGCCAAATCCCGGCCCCGCTGTCCCGGCCCGGTCCCGCCGGGACGCGATCCCAGCGCGGGCGGATGCCGGCACGGCGGGGGGGAGGCGGAGGGAGGAGGCACCTGGAATGCTGAGATTCCATGGCGAGGTGTCGTTCCAGCCCCTCCTTCCCAAAATCTGGCTGCTCCCTGTCCTGGGTTCTCCCTGTCCTCGGTGTTGTTTTTCCCTGGGTTCTCCTTGTCCTGGATTTCCCCTGTCCTGGATTTTCCTTGTCCTGGGTTCTCCTTATTCTGGATTCTCCTTGTCCTGGATTTTCCCTGTCCTGGATTTTCCCTGTCCCCTTTTTCTCCTTATCCTGGATTTTCCTGTTTTTCCCTAGATCCTGATTTCCCCGGGTTCCAGGAATTGTTCCCACCGGATTCCAGGTCCCCTCCCCGGGGACCCCCCGGGGGAGGCTCCCGGTGGCAGCGCCCGGGACAGGGCCGGGATCCTGCGGGAATGCGGGAATTCGATGTGGGAATGCCGGGATCCTGCGGGAATGTGGGAATGCAAGAATTCCACGTGGGAATTCCGGCTTGGGCCTGGGCAGATGGAAATGGCTCCCATTGCCATTCCTGGAGCCAGGAAGGAAAAAAGGAGCGGAAGAGGCGAAAAAAGGGGGAAAACTGGGGAAAATGGGAGAAAAAATGGGGGAAAAAGAGAAAAAATGGGAAAAAAGGGGGGAGGGAAGGGCAAAAATAAAAAAGAGGGACAGAAGGGGTGACCCCAATCCCAGGGACACTCCGGGGACCCCAATCTGTGGGATGGGGGATCCAGGGGGGATTTTTGCAGGTTTTGGGTCAAACCCCCTCAATTTTCCTGCTTTTTTCATGGAATGTGGGATGGGGATGGAGCGAGGATGCCCTGAAAGGTCCCGGCCGCGGATTTTGGGGTGCCCCAGAGGTGAATTTAACCCTGGAGGGTCCGGGAGGCAGGAGCAGAGCTGGGAACATCCCGGGAGACAGGAAAAACGGGATGAGAAGAGCTCAGAAAAAACTTCTTTTCCCCATTCCCGGCCCCATTCCAAGCGGGAATGGGAGCCCGGAGCTCGCAGCTCCCGGCCCGCCCCAGCAATTTGGGATGGCCAGATCCCAAAAAAAGACAGGAAAAGGATGTGCCAGCACGTCGGGATCTTGAAGAGGCTTTTTTTGGGATATTCCCCCCTCCTACGCATCCCAAAACCCCTAAAAACCCCACAGGGAAGCGGGAGTGGAAGGATTTGGGATTTTATTTTGATTTTTTGGGATTTTTGGGGGATATTTTGGGATATTCTACCCCTTTCCTCAGGGAATAAGGAGCTGGAAAGGCCCCTGGGAAGCCGCTTTTGTTTTGTGGGTTTTTTTAATTTCTTTGAAAGAATGGAAAATGTAATGACAGGCTCTGAATGAAAAGAATAAAAGGAAGCAGCTGGAAAGGCCCTAAATAGAGAAAAATCCACCCAAAAATAAAACAGGATGAGAGGGAACAGGGGGTGAAAAGGGGAAGGCAAGGATTTGGGATCCCCTTTCCAGATCCTGTCCCCAAATGGGGCATCCCTGGGACCCCAAAACCGGGAATCCCTGGGCATCCTGAATTGGAACATTCCAGAAACCCCAAATCAGAGAATCCCGGACCTGAGCATCTCTGGGGACCCCAAATTGGAGCATCCCTGGGGACTCCAAATCTGGGAATCCCTGGGCACCCCAAAACAGCTCATCCCGAGGCATCCAGAGCATTCGCAGGGACCCCAAATCAAAAATCCTGAGCCACAGCATCCCTGGGGACCCCAGACCCAGAAATCCCTGGGAATCCTGAACTGGATCATCCCTGGGGACACCAAATCAGGGAATCCCTGGGAATTCCGAATTGGAGCATTCCAGGGAACTCCAAATCAGGGAATCCTGGACCTGAGCATCCCTGGGGACCCCAGACTGGAATCCCTGGGAATCCCAAGGCAGAGCATTCCAGCCGATCCAGCTGTGGAATTCCAGCTGTGGAATTCCAGCCCGTCTGGCCAAGAGGCGCCGCTGCGCTCCCACCGTTCCCTCTGCTGGGAGCCGGGAAAATCCCTGATCCCAAAAATCCTGCATCCCAAAAACCCCCGATCCCAAAAATCCCGGATCCCAAAAATCCCAGCTCCCCAAAATCCCTGATCCCAAAAATCCGCAATCCCAAAAATCCCCGATCCCAAAATCTGCAATCCCCAGAAACCCCAATCCCCAAAAATCCCTGATCCCAAAAATCCCAGACCCCAAAAATCCTAAAAATCCCCAAAATCCCAAAAATCCCTGATCCCAAAAATTCCCAATCCCAAAAACCCCGACCCCTAAAAACCCCCAATTTATTTGTGTTTTTCCAAGGTATTTTATTTTATTTTTCAGCCACCTCTGGAAAAAACATCCCGATTTTTTTTTCTTCTTTTTCCATCTATTTTTGAACCTTTTTTTGGCTCCTTTTCCCTCTCTGGAGTTCCAGCCCATAAATAATAATAAAAACAACATTTTAAAAGCCTTTTCGCTGACACTTCACCAGCCCTGCCAGAGCCTTTTAATTCTCCAGATGGCGAAAATCCGCCTCAAAATAATAATAAAAAAAAAAAGTAAAAAAGGAAAAAAAAGGGCCTTAAAAAAAAAAAAAAAGGTCTGGAAGTTTTGGTAAATATTTGGTGTTTTTCTTTTTTTATTTTTCCTTTTTTTTTTCCTTTCTTTTTTTTTTTGGCTTTTTTAAAATTCTGTCACATGAAGTCGTAAAAGTGGAGCAGCTTTTTTTGGGATATTTTTGGGATATTTTGAGGAAGGTGCCAGGGCTCCGTGCCCGCTTTGGGGTGCCCGAGGGTTTCCCCATGGTTTGAGGGTGTCACACCCGAGGGGGGGAAACTGAGGCACGGGAAGAAAAAAATTAAAGAATTTAAGAAAAATTAAACTTTAAGAAACTTTTTTCTTTAAAGAATTAAAGAAAAATTAAAGTAATTAAAGAAAGTGGAATGATTATTGAACCTCCCAAATGTGTGAAATTCTCAGAGCTCCTCCCCTCAAATTTGGGATTCCCAAAAATTTACATATTCACAGGCTCACCCAACAGACTCATGCATATTCATTATGTGACCACGCCCACTTCGCTCCATATTGGTTGGAATATGAAATTCAAGGAAATCTCAAAACTTTGGGCCTGGAAGGCCAAATTTGGGAGAGAATTTCCCCAAATCCTTTCGGGAAATATTTCCTGGGAGAAAAGTGGAAAATCTGTGTCGGAATTAAGGCCAGGATTCGATCCCAGACCGGATTTGTGGTGTCGTGGTGGCTTTGTGGGGTTGGGGTCGCCTGTCCCGGCCCTGTGCCCCTCTCCTGGCCCTGTGTCACCTCCAGGTCATGGGCATCGAGGTCCAGTTGATGGCACTGGGCAGTGTCACTGGGCAGTGCCCACAGTTTGGGGACACCAGGTTGGGGACACTGGCACTGGTGGCACTGGTGGCACCGGGCAGTGCCAGTTCTGGCCACTGGGGGGCGCTGAGTGTCTTGGCCCTGCCCCCTGTATGTGACGTCATGAGCCGGGATGGGCGTCACCCCAAATCCCCACCCCCGACCCCAAATCCCGCAGCCCCAACCGCAAACCCCCCATTCCCAATCCCGAATTCCCCATTCCCATTCCCCCATTCCCAATTCCACAGCCCCCAACTCTCCCAGCACGGTCAGGGGGTCCCGGGGCTGTCCCCAATCCCGGGGGTGCCACCCTTGTCCCCGTGCCCACCCCCAGGCCCGTGGCCGCTGGCTGGGCCCGAGTGGCACCAGAGCGTCCTCGTCCTGCACCGCCTGGGGACACCCTCAGTGGCCCAGGGTGACACCAAACACCCCAAGGTGACACCGAGCGGCTCAAGGTGACACCAAGCACCCCAGGGTGTGACATTTTTGGGGAACATTCTGATTCTCCCAGTAAATTCTTCCCCAGGAATTTTGGGATCCCGTCCCTGCCCCGGCGCTCCCAGCACGGGCCCGGCACGGCTGGCATTGAGCACGGCTTTAGTGGGTGCCATGGCACGGGCTGGCATTCAGCACGGCTTTACACGGGTCCTGGCACAGCTGGCATTTAGCACGGCTTCACTGGCACGCTTGGCACGGGCTGGCATTTAGCACGGCTTTACTGGGTCCTGGCACGGACGCGGCGGTGGCAGCGGGGGTGGCAGCGCGACAGGAATGTGGCTCCCGGAGGGAGGGGACAGGGCTGTGACCCCACAGCCCGTGCGTGGCATTTTGGGGGCGTTGCTGGCGGTTTTGGGGTAAAATTCTCATTATGAGACAGCAGCGGGCGGGGCTGGCACAGGGGACACCCTGGGGACATCAGTGGGGATATCACGGGGTCCCCTGAGCCCCTCGGTGCGGTGCCAGCCCCGTGTGGGGCAGGGGACAGGCTGGGGACAAGGGACAGGGGCGAGATGTCCGTGGGGTCGGCGCCTTCTTTGGTTTAAATGTCGGGAATTTTGGAGGGGGGGGGTGACAGGTGGCACCTCCTGGCATTGCGGGTGGCACCGGCGACAGCCTCGGGTGGCTCCTCCAGCCGTGCTGGCTCCCGGGAATGGGGGTGTTGTACAGGAGGGGCGGGATCGGCGCGGATCGGGTGGGGTCGGGTGGGATCGGGTGGTCCGGGATCGCGCGGAACCGGGCGGGAATTATCAGGAATCCCGGGAATCATCACCGGGAATGGGGGTCCCGCTGTCCCCCGTTGCTCCAGGGGCGGATCCCGGGGTGGACCCCGGGGACGGAGCCACGGGAAAGGCCTGGGAGTGGCCCCGAGGGGTTCTGCCCTGAAAGCGCTGCGGGCAGCGGGGACGTGGCCGTGGTGGCACTGGGGACACTCCAGGAATCTTCATCCTCATCATCCTCCTCCGCATGCCAGCAGGAGCCGCCGAACCCCACAAGGAACCCCCAAAATCCAGGCAAATCCCGACGTGGGAGAGCCTCTGGATTCTCCTGAAAACTGCCCCAAAAATCCCTGTGGCGACCCTCCGTGTCCTCCCGGTGTCCCCGGGTCCTTCCGTGTCCTCCCGGTGTCCCCGGGACCCTCCATGTGCTCCCGGTGTCGCTGTGTGCGGGAATGACAACGACTGCGACAAAAAAACCGGGACGGAGCCGCTCCAGCGCCGGGGGTGGCGTGTCCGGGTTCGGGGACCAGCTGTGCCGTGTCCCCGCTGTCTCCCCGGGGTTGAGGACTCCGTGTGACATGTCCGGGGTCCAGGTGTGACATGCCCGCGGTTTGGGGACCGGCCGTGCCGTGTCCCCGCTGTCCCCCTGGGGTCGGGAATTCGGTGTGACGTGTCCGGGGTTGGGGACCGGCCGTGCCGTGTCCCCGCAGTCCTGTCGGGGTTGGGGACCGGCCGAGCCGTGTCCCCGCTGTCCCCGGCCCTGGGCACTCGCCGCGCTCCTCTCCCGGCGCTGCCGTCGCAGCCCGGGGCTCCTCCTCGCTCGGCCCCGGGCACAAACCGGGCTGGCGGCCGGGCCGAGCCCGCTCCGCGCTCCGCCTCTGCCGCGGGAGCAGCCAGCCCGCTGTCCCCGCATGTCGCTGGCCCTCATTTGGTGTCGCCGTCGCCGCGGGCCGCGGGCGTGTCGGGCTCCCAGAGGACGAACTCGTGCAGCAGCGTGTTCACCGTGTCGGGGCACTCCAGCATCACCATGTGGCTGCCCTCGTCGATCACCTTCAGGAAGGCGATCAGCAGGATCTGCGGGTGGCCAGCGGCACGGTGAGACCCCTCCCAGAGGTGGCACGAGCCCCAAAGGCTACTGTGTCCCCTCCCTGGCGAGTGGCAGGGCCGGGATGAGCCCCAGCCCTGCCCCAGCCCTCCAAAGCCACTCTGTCCCCTCGCAGGGAATGTCCCTGGCAGGGCTTGGAGCACCCTGGGACAGTGGGAGGCGTCCCTGCCCTGCCAAGCTGTCCCTGCCCATGTCCCTGTCCCTGTGCCACCCCTTGGAGCACCCTGGGACAGTGGAGGGTGTCCCCACCCAAGACAAAGTGTCCCTCTCCCATGTCCCTGCCCATGCCAAGCTGTCTCTGCCCATCCCTGTGCCACCCTGGCAGTGTCCCTTGGGTCACAGGAGGATTTTCCCCTCCCTCCCCACCCCTCCCCAAAGCTCCACAGCATCCCCCCCCCCATTTCTGGGGGGGGCAGAGTCCCCAGAACCCCTCTCAGAGGTGCCACCCCATACCTCTGCCATCCTCTGGTCCTCCTCGATGGGCACGAACTTGTCGTGCATGCCGTGCACCAGCAGCACGGGCACGGCCAGCTCGGCGTGGTACAGCTCGTCGCCCTCGGGCCAGTACTGCCCGCTCATGGTGGCCCTCAGCACAAAGGACGAGACGTTGAAGGCGTTGCCCTCCTTCAGCAGCTGCTTCTCCTTGGCACCTTGGCGGGCAAAGCCAGCCCTGGCACAGGGGGAGGGGGCTCAGCCCGAAATTCGGGGGATGGCAGCAAGGGGGAGCAGCCCAGCCCCGCAGAAGTCACACTTTGTCACCTCCCTCGGGGTGGCAGTGCCAGGGTGAGCCCCTGGGTGGTGGCACAAGACCCTGGCCCCAAAATTCCACACTCTGTCCCCTCCCTTGGGGTGGCAGTGCCAGGGTGAGCCCCAGCCCTCCAGGCCCCCAAAAGCCACCCCCTGTCCCCTCCCTCAGAGTGGCACAGCTGGCCTGAGTCCCCTGAGAGGTGACAGGAGATTTCAGCCCCTCAAAAGCCACCCCCTGTCCCCTCCCTCGGCAGTGGCAGTGCCAGGGTGACTCCTTGGGTGGTGGCAGGAGATTCCAGCCCCCCAAAAGCCACCCCTGTCCCCTCTCTCAGATTGGCAGTGCCAGGATGCCCCCTGAGTGGCACAGGAAGCCCCCAGACCCCCAAAAGCCACACTGTGTCCCCTCCTTCGGCAGTGGCAGTGCCAGGCTGACCCCTGGGTGGCACAGGACCCTCCCCGGGCTGCCACTCACTTGAGGAAGCTCCAGGCCAGGCAGGGGGACAGGCAGTGCAGCACACAGGGGGGCAGGTTGAAGATGGAGCACAGGCTGGGCTCCAGCGCTGTGGGGCCGCCCCCGTTGATCATGATCACCTTGTGCACCAGCTCGGGGTACTCGTGAGCCAGGAACGTGCAGAAGGACACCCTGAAAGGGTTAAAAATAACCACAGAGTTGTTGGCTTTCCCTATTTTAATTATTAATTATACTAATTATATTGATTATATTGATTGTGATCACTTTGTGCACCAGCTCGGGGTACTCGTGTGCCAGGAACGTGCAGAAGGCCACCCTGAGGGGACATGGGGACGTGGTGCCAGCGTGGCAGGGCTCCGTCTCCTTTGTTAGTCTGCACCTAATCAGGAGCCCTAATCCTGGTTTATCCTAATTATAGCCCTTGCCCTTGCACTTCCCTCTCGGGATTAGCTGGACACCGAGATGGTGCCCACCCCAAGGGCACTCAGGAGCTCTGAATCAGGGGAGAAAGAGGATAAAAATGGGATAAAAATGGGATAAAAAGAATGGGAACCCCAAACTCATAAAACACAGGGTTTGTGACCATTCCCATTTTCTAGGATGATCCCAGCCCCTTACCCGTAGGAGTGCCCGATGAGGATGTTCCTTTTCTTGGGGAACACTTGAACAGAAGCCAAGGATTCTGGAGCTCCAAACCCCGAGATAAATGGGATAAACATGGGACAAATCTCCCAGAATGGGAACCCCACACCCCTAAAACCTGGGATTTGTGTCCATTCCCATTTTCCAGGTTGATCCCAGCCCCTTACCCGTAGGAGTGCCCAATGAGGATGTTCCTTTTCTTGGCATAACGCTTGAACACGGCCCTCATGTCCTCGGCCAGCGCGTAGAAGGTGTAGGCGGCGGCCACGGGCGGCGCCGAGCTGCAGCCGTGCCCCGCCAAGTCCGGCGCCACCACCTCGTAGCCCAGCTTGGAGAAGAACTCCAGCTGCTCCTTCCAGATGTCCAAAGAGCCTCCAACCCCATGGATGAAGAACAGCACCACGTCCCCGTGCGTGCCCTTGCAGCTGGTGATGCGCTTCTTGCAGTCCACCGTCACCACCCTCTTGGGCTTGCGCTTGCGGCGCTTGGCGGCGACACCGGCGGGCTCCGGCGCTCCCGGCTCGCCGTTGGCCTCGGGCACGGGGCACGGCGGGCACCGCCGCGGGCTCCGGGCGCTCTCGGGGCGCGAGGCCTCGGCCAGGTTCTCGATCAGCAGCTGCCCGTTGCGGTAGAGCGTGATGCGGCGCTGGCAGCGCACGGCGCCGCGCTCGGGGGACGATCCCGGGAATTCCGGGGGCCCCGGGCGCTCGGGAGCGCTGTGGTGGATGCGCAGGATCCGGCCGGGTTTCACCTCCAGGAAGGTGAAGCCATCGCTGGACTCAACGCTGTCCAGAGGCCCCACGGCGTTGGGGGTCTTGCCCAGCAGGCAGCAGAGGAAGCCGTCGGTGATGCTGGTCAGCATGGTGATGCCTGGAAAATGGGGGAAACTGTGGGAAAAAACTTGGGAAAATGTGGGAAAATGTGGGAAAACTGGGGGGAAATGGGGGAAAATTGGGGCAAAAAGTAAAAAAATGGGGGAAAACTTGGAAAAGTGTGGAAAATAGGGATTCAGCCCTGGTTCCAGCAGTTGGGGACCTGTCAGTGATGCTGGTCAGCATTGTGATCCCTGGAAAATGTGGAAAAATGTGGAATAACGTAGGAAAATGTGGGAAAGCAAGGAAGACCACGGGAAAGCATGGAAAAATGTGGAAAACCAGGGAAAAACATGGAAACATGGACAATTCCCCATCCTGCTTTTTTCTGGGTCACATCTCTGTCCCCAGGCCCTGAAGTTCCCATCACAGCCCTTGGAAAAGGGATTTATTCGGCTGAAAGAAAAAACCTAGGGGAAAAAAAACCTGTTTGGAAGAGAAAATTCCCTTTTCCCAATAAATGTGGAGCACCGGGAAGCTCCAGCCCAGGGAATTCATTATTTATCCCACAAAGATAAATATTATCCCATAAAATTGAAATATTTATTCCATTAAATATAAATGTGGCTGTGGTCGGAAGCAACATCCGAGGTGGGAATTAAAATTTAATTAAAATCTCTCCACAAAATAAACTAAAGAATGTGGGGTGTGGGATTATCCAGGCTGTTCCCAAAGCTCGCTGCTGGAGTTGAAGTCTTGGGATTTTGGGAATATTCGGGGAAAAGCTGGTGAGAATGGGGGCACGGAGGTTGGGAATGGGTTAATTATGGCGAAGGGAAAACGAACACGGTGAATTATTGATGGCAGCGGGAGGAGAGAGCGGGATCCAAGCGCTGATCCTGCAGGATCCTGATCCCAGATCCCATTCCTGCAGGATGCTGATCCCATTCCAGCAGGATCCGATCCCATTCCTGCGGGATAGGGATCCCAGTTCCC
This sequence comes from Molothrus ater, assembly GCF_012460135.2. Taxonomy (NCBI): domain Eukaryota; kingdom Metazoa; phylum Chordata; class Aves; order Passeriformes; family Icteridae; genus Molothrus; species Molothrus ater. Next base: position 5,945,310 of record NC_050503.2, read on the forward strand.
ATTCCTGAACGATCCCAGGTCCCGTTTCTGAACGATCCCAGGTCCCATTCCTTCAGGATCCCAGTTCCCATTCCTGTGGGATCAGGATCCCAGATCCCATTCCTGCAGGATCCCAGTTCCCTGGACTCCTGGATCCCCAGATCCCAGGATTCCCAGATTCCCGGATTCCCAAATTCCTGGATCCCCAGATCCCAGATCCCGGATCCCTGGCTCCCATCTCCCACCTCCCCTGCGCTTGGTGCCCGGAACATCCAGGGAGGAAAGGCTGGAACAGGATCCCGATGGATGCGGGAATGGTGCCGGTTGCCATGGAAACGGGATGGGGGGATTATCCCGACCTGGCTCCTTCCCAGCCCCGCTCTGGCTGCCCGAGGGATCCCGGGAATCCGGGGATCCGGGAATCTGGGAAATCAGAAATGTGGGAATATGGGAATTTGGGAATCTGGGTATCCGGGAATCCGGGAATCTGGGAAATCAGAAATCTGGGAATATGGGAATTTGAGAATCTGGGAGTTCAGGAATCCTGGAATTGGGGAATTCAGGAATCTGGGAATTCAGGAATTCGGGATTTTGGGAATCCAGGATTTTGAGAAATTGGGAATCTGGGAATTTGGGATTTCAGGAATTCAGGATTTTTGGAATCCAATGCCTCTTATGTAAGGCTGGGAATGGAAACGAGGCAGGAATGGCAGGATCAGGCAGAGAGATCCTGGAGCCAGAGAGATCCAGTCTTGGGATCCAGCCTTGGGATCCTGGCACCGGGAATGGCACGGGGGACTCGGGAGCAGGAATAGGAACCAGGATTTGGAATCAGGAGCCTTTGGGATCAGGATTTGGGATCAGGGTTTGGGATCTGGGTTTGGAATCAGGCACTGGAACCAGCACTGGAGCCAGCCCAGCCTCTCCCTCCACCTCGGGCAGGTTTTCCCAAAATTCCGGCCGAAATTCCAGCGGGATCGGACCCCCCTCCCTCCCAGCAATCCTTCCCCGCCGTTGCATCACGGGGGGGGGGGAAAGAAGGAACGAAGGAATGAAGGAAGGAATGAAGGAAGGAAGGAATGAAGGAAGCTTTTCCCCGAGCTGGTTTTCCAGGATAATTCCCCTCCTTCCCCCCCTCCCTGGCGCACCTGCACAAATCCGGGTTTTTCCCGGCTCCTCTCTGCCCCACAACATCCCAACCCCCCTCGCATCCCAGATTTTGTTTTCCCGACGGGAAAAATTCCCGCATTTTTGGGTCATCCCCACCCCCAGCAGCACCTCGGGCTCCAGGACATTCCCGCAGCCCCGGGGGGGAAAATGCGCCGCTCACCTCATCGATGGCCCAGGGGCTCCGGGGATGCGGGAGGAGGGAAAAATCCTGGAAAAATCCTTGCGCAGGATTCCGGTGCAAATCCTGGAATTGCGCAGAATTCCCGGTGCAAATCCTGGAATTGCGCCGAGTTCCCGGTGCAAATCCTGGAATTCCGCAGAATTCCCGGTGGAGAGGCGGAGCAGGGCGGTGAGAATCCCGATTTTTTTTTTTCCCAGGCGTTTTTGGGGGGGCGGGAGGGAGCGAATTCCTTCAGCCCCCCCCGAAAATTCCCCAAAACGCCCCAAATTGCCCAAATACCCCCGATTGCCGCCCGTGCCCGCTCCGGGGGCGCTCCGGGCTCGTCCTTGGAGCGGTCGCCATGGAAAAGGCAAAGCCCGAAGAGCTCCGGAGGGGCGGGACCGCGGCTGATGGACAGGGACAGAGGGGACAGGGACAGAGCGAGGGACAGGGATGGGGACGGGGACAGGGGACAGGGGACAGGATGGGACAAGGACAGAGGTGGCATTTGGGATGGAGTGGTGACACTGTGGTGCTTGTGGGGTGGCAAAGGGGGCGAGTGTGGCAATGCCATGAGGGTGGCAGTGCCACAAACATGGCAGTGCCACCAACGTGTCACAGGTGTGGTAGTGCCATGAATGTGGCAGTGTCCCAAACCCATCAGTGCCACCAAGGTGTCACACGTGTGGCAGTGCCAGGGGTGTGGCAGTGCCACCCCCAGGAGGCTAAACACCAAACCAGGGCTGAGTTTTGGGTTTATTTTCCCAGAATTTGGGCTCGGGAAGAGTTGAGCCACATCCCCTCATTCCTGCCGGGCCACAAAAACCAGGAGGGAAAAACCCTGGAGCTGCTCCTGCTCTTGCGCTGGGATTGATCCCAAAAAGGAAAATCCTGGAATGGTCTGGCTTGGAAGGACCTGAAATCTCACCCAGTCCCATCTTGGACCATCCCAGGCCGATCCCACCTTTCCTTGGAGATTCCAGGGCTGAAGCAGCTCAGCTGCTCTGGGAATTCCTTCCCAAAATCCCACCCGAATCTTCCTTTTCCCATCCCAAATCCATTCCCTGGCTCCTGTCCCTCCATCCCTTGTCCCAGGTCCCTCTCCAGCTCTCTTGGAGCCCTTTCAGGCACTGAGAGTGACTTCATGGCACTGTCGCGACAGCCTGGGGGACAACCGACAGCCCCCGAGACGACAAGGCCTCGGGTGCAAGTGTGCGCCGTTGCCATGGTAATTCTCCCACGACCCCCGAGAAGACTACAACCCCCATCAGCCCTTGCTGCGCAGCGCCGCTGTGATTGGCTGGGAGGACGGAGCCAATGGGAAGCGGCGTTGTTGGCGGGCGGAGCAAAATGGCGGTGCTGGGCCCGGTGTGGGCGCGGGCCGGGGGTCGCAGGTACCGGGAGGGGAAATCTCAACTTTAAAATTCCAAATTTATCCTTTATTTCCCTCTTCTTACTCCTTTCTCTGCTTTAATTTCCCCCAAGTTTTTCCCTGCTGCGAGGTTTTCCCTTCCCGCTGCTCCCAAGCGCTCTGGAGCCTCTTGCCGGGACTTCCAACGCCGCCGTTCTCTGCCGCATCCCGGTCCCAGCGTGGAATTTCCGACAAATCCGTGGAAAATCCCGGGGGAACGAGTACCAGCCCAACAACTGGAAGCGGAAGAAGACTCACGGCTGGATCAAACGGATCAGTACTCCCGGCGGGGTCGCCGTGATCCTGCGGCGGATGCTGAAGGGCAGGAAATCCCTGAGCCACTGAGGGAGCCCCGGAATTCTCCGGGAATTCTTCTCTGGGAATTCGGGATGAGCCCGCCGTGCCCTGGAGGGAGTGCCCAGCCCCGCTGGCCCTGTCATCCGTGCCCCTGACGGGTTTGAGGCGCGGCTGGTGCTTCGGTTGTTAAATTATCCTCGCGTTTCCCATGTGTTTATTCCAGCTTTTAAAATTTTGTTTGTTTATAAACGTGGGAATGTGGAGTGTTTTGAAATCCCAGCGTGTCTCCTGCGTTAATTAGGGTGGGGAATTTAACGAGGAGGGGGAATCTGCCGCGTTCCAGGGCACATATTTGGGAAAGTTGGGGGTGCGGAAATTAGGGGTGGAATTCAGGTTTTTTCACTCAGCAGCGCCTCTGCCCCATCCTCTGGGCTCCTGATTCTACCATCACCTCTGGGATGGGATATAGGGAAGGAATTCTCCTCTTTTTCCCGCGCTGCTAATGAAATGAGCCTACACTTAATGAGCCGCCCCTTAATTAAAGAGCGGACTCGCCGTCCAAACCACAACTCCCAGCATGCCCCGCGCCGCTCTCCATCCGGGTCCTCCAGCACTGCACCCGCCCCGCCCTTCCGCGCGAGCACTTCCTGCCTCAACCGAGCCCTCCCATCTATGATTGACAGACGCGGCGCCCAATAGAAACGCAGCGTTCCGCGGCGCGGACCAATCGGCGCGCGCGAGGCGGGCGGCCATGACAGTGGGCGGGCCGGGGCGGCTCCTCCTGGCTGGTGGCGGCGAAGATGGTACGTGAGCCCCCCGCCGCAATGGCGGCCCCGCGCCGGCCTCGGCGGCCCGGCTGCGGCTCCCGGGGCCCGCCGCGCCGCCCGCGGCCTTCACGGTACCGCAGCGGCGGCGCCGCGGCCGCTTCCGGCCTGTAGGGCCCGCGCCCGCTGCGGCCTGGGCGGGGGTGGCGGGGCTGAGGGGGTGTGAGGGGTTCTCGCTCTCAGGGGTGGCGATGAGGGGAGCTCCGGGCGGGGTGCGGGGGATCTGGGGGATGAGGGGAGCCCCAGGGCGGGGTGCGGGGGATTTGGGGTGAGAGGGAGCCCCAGGGCGGGGTTTGGGCTCGCGATGAGGTTGGAGCACCCCAATATGGGTGGGGGGCATCCTAAGGGGGGGCCGAACCATTTCTTTTGGGTGAGGGGTGACTTAAAGTTGGGCAGAACCATTTGTTTCATCGGGGGGGTTAGGGATCACCCTAAAATGGGGCTGAACCGTTTGTTTTATGGGGGGGCTGAGGGGTCACAGTCTTGGGACCACCCTGGGAATTTTATCTGGGGAAGGAAAGTTTGGAGCTGCCCAAATCCTGGCACTTTCCCTTCAGCCCCTGGAATTTGGGGTCGGTTGGACCGACACCAATTCCTGGGGTTCCCTGAGGGGTTTTTGGGAATTGTGGCTCCCCAGGCAGATTTCCTGAAAGGGCTCCCGGTGTACAACAAGAGCAACTTCAGCAGGTTCCATGCGGATTCCGTCTGCAAGGCTTCCGTGAGTGCTCCGGAGCCCCATTCCTTAATCCTGGAATTCCCCAATCCTGGAGTTCCCCCGTACCAGAGTTCCACAATCACAGAATTCCCCAATCTTGGGATTTCCCAATCCCGGCATTCCCAAATCCTGGAATTCCCCAGTCTTGGAATTCCAAAATCCTGGAATTCCCGAGTCTCGGAATTCCCAAATCGTGGCATTTCGTAGTCCTGGAGTTCCCCAGTCCCAGAGTTCCTGATTCGTGGAATTCCCCAATCCCTGAATTCCCAAATCCCCCCATTCCCCATTTCCATCCCGTCCCTGAGTCTCTCTCTCATTCCCATTCCAGAACCGCCGGCCCTCGGTGTATTTGCCCACCAGAGAATTCCCCTCGGAACAGAGTGAGTCCTGCTGGGAAAATCCCAATTTTTATCGGCTCCACCAGGGACATCCCACAGTCCCAGCTCCCCCTCTTCATTCGCAGTATTCCCTCTATTCATTCCCAGCTTCCCCCCTTTTAATTCCCATTTTCCCCCTTTTAATTCCCATTTTCCCTTTTATTCATTCCCATTTTTCCCCTTCTTTATCCTCAATTTCCCCCCCAACAATTCCCAATTTTTCCTCCCTCCTTACCCTTTGAAATCCTCCTAAAACCTGATTTTTTCCCCTGTTTTTCCTTGGAATTATTCCCAGTTATCGTGACAGAAAAGACAAACATCCTCCTGCGCTACCTCCACCAGCAGTGGGACAAAAAGGTGACTTTTGGGATCCAAATTTCCCAATTTTTCTGGGAATTTGGGATGGATTCATTCCAGGAATCGTTCCCGTACGAATGGTGAACGTGGGAATTCCAAGCAGGAAATCCTGGGGTGGTTCTGGCCCTGGAAATGAGGGGAAATTGGGATTGAGGGGAAGTTGTGGTTGGGAATTTGGGAATGCTGGGATTTGGGAACTCTGGGATTGGGAATTATGGGTTTTGGGGACTCTGGGATTGGGAATGGTTGGCTTTGGGAATTACGGGATTGTGAATGTTGGGGTGTGGGAATGTTGAGAATGGGAATACCAGGGAGTGGGAATGTTGGGATTTGGGAATTCTTGGATTTGGGAATCTGGGGGTTTAGGAATCCCAACATGTGGGAACACCGGGGATCCCCATGTTGGGAGTCTGCCCTGGAATTGCCCTCGGATTTCCCTGGAACCCCCCGAAATTCCCTGAAAGCCCCTAAACCCCCCCTGGGACGTGCTGAAGTGCCGCGATCACCCCGGCACTGCCTGAGCCCCGGCGCTGTTGCAGAATGCGGCCAAGAAGCGGGAGCAGGAGCAGGGCGAGCTCGAGGGGGAGAACTCGGCCCCGCCGCGCAAAATCGCCCGGACCGGCAGCCAGGACATGACCGAGGACACTTAAAAACCCTGGAGCTGGGAATTCCCAAGGCTCTTCCCGCTTTTTGTCACCTCCCGCACCCCTCCCCTGACCCGCTGGGGATTCCCAGGATCCGCCCTATTTATTTGGGATTTGCCTCGTGCCTGGTTTTTGGTTTGTATTTATGGGGTTTTTATGGAGAGTTGTTCGTCCTTAGGGGCCCTAATTCCCAAAATTCCTGGTTTTTCTGGGGTATCCCAGAATTCCTAATTCCCAAAATTCCCCTTTTTCCTGGGATTCCTGGGTGCTGTTCCCTGGGAAATCCCAGAATTCCTAATTCCCCAAAATTCCCCCTTGTCCTGAGATTCCTGGAATTTGCTCCTGAGATCTCCCAGGAGAGCTCATTTCCAAAAATCCACTTTTCCTGGGATTTATTCCCTTCCCAAAATTCCCTTTTTCCTGGAATTCCTCGGATCTGCTCCTTGTGAAATTCCAGGACAACTCCCTCCCCTTTTTTTTCCCCCCCAAAATTCCACTTTTTTTGGGATTCTTGGGATCTACTCCCTGTGATATCCCAGAATTCCTCATTCCCAAAAACCCACTTTTTCTGGGATCTCCTCCCTTCCCAAAAATCCCCTTTTCCCAGGATTCCCCACATCCCCTCCCTGTAAAATTCCAGGATTTTTTTCCCTTCACATCCCCCTGGAGAAATTCCTAGGAATCCTTTGGATATTCCCAACCCAACCACAACTGTGAGGCCTTTCCCATTTTTCCAGAAAATTCCCAACCCCTTCCCAGGCTCTGATCATGGCTGGAGCCGATCCCTGGGAATTTAGATCCTGGGATTTTTTTGGGGCTGGATCCACGGAATTTTTTTCCCCACCCTCTGGAAAAGCTGGGAATGTCGATCCTTAAATCCTGATTTTCTCCCGGGAATCGCCGGATCCTCTCCGAGGGATCACTCGGAATTCCCAGGACTGGGAGCGGCCCCGGATCTGGGAGAATCCTGGCTGGAATTCCAGGAATCCAGGATGGAATCTGGGATCTGGGCTGGAATTTGCGATCCGGGTTGGAAGAATCCAGGCTGGAATTCTGGGAATCCAGGCTGGAATTCCAGAATCCAGGCTGGAAATCCGGGAATCCAGGATGGAATTTGGGATCTGGGCTGGAATTCGGGAATCCAAGATGGAATTCAGGATCTGGGCTGGAAGAATCCAGGATGGAATTCAGGAATCCAGGATGCAAGAATCCAGGATGGAATTCCGGGAATGCAGAGCCCATCCCTCGCTCCCCAAATCCTCGGGATTGAGACAATTCCCAGCCGCCTTTCCGGGACCATCCAGAGGCTCAGGATCCACGGAGAACCTCAGGAAAGGACGGGATGATCCCAAAATTCCAGCTGCTTTTCCATGAGGAGCTGATTCCCGCAGGAATCCCGGAATTCGGGGCCCTTCTCCCTCCCCTTGCTGGGAAACCCACAGGGATTTTTCCATGAGATTCCCAGAATCGATTCCCAGCTCTGACTCTGGGAGGGTTCCTGCCGCCCCTTTTCCTGGAAAATCCCGGATCCACCCTGGGAATTCCGGGCTGGGAAGGGCCAGAACTCCTCCAGAAGCTCGGGAGGAGCAGGACACAGGCTCCGGTCGGAATTCCCAGAATTTGGGACTGGAATTCAATCCAGAACTTTGGCTCTGCCTCCGTTTTTCCCAATTTTTTTTTTTTTTGTTTGTTTGTTTTGTTTTGGTTGGTTGGTTTTTTTATGGAAGCGACTTTGGAATTCCTGGAATGCGGTGTTGGGGGGGTGGGGGGAGGGGAAGGACAAGCGGAATTCCCGGGATTTTGGTTTGGTTTGGGATTTTCAGCTGGAGAACTCTGGGAGGAGCCGGATTTGAGGAATCTCTGGGAGGAATTCCGGGGGTTCCAGGAGAGGAGGGCGGATCCCGGGGTTCCCGAGGCTCGGGAATGTTGTTCCATTAAAGAGTTGGCACTTCCTGCTGGAATTCCCACTTTTCTTCCCCCTGGGAAAGGGGGACGGGAGCCTCGGGAATGGGAATTTATCCCAGGAAAAACAGGGCTGGGGAATTCCGGGGGGAAAGGTCGGGATTGGCCGGAGCTGGGCGGGTTTGGGATTGCCGGGGGTTCCGGGTCCCACTCGGGATTTGGGATCCCTGGATTTGGGGTTCTCATCCCATCCCTGGATTGGGGATCCCCCTTCCCCCTCTCCTCCAGCTCATTCCCAGCTTTTCCTGGAATTCCTGGAGCTCTGTCTCCCCCTTCCCTTGATCTGATTCAGCAAATCTGGAAAATTCCCGGAAAAATCCCCCCTGCCACTTCCTGGTGCCTTCCCACCCAGAATTCCCAAACTCCACCATTTTTCTGCCGTTTTTTGCCCAGTTCCCACCTCTTCCTCCTCATCGGGATTTCCTGTGTCCTGCAGCTCCCAAACCCCAGGATTCCCTCCCCAAACACCCCCAGGACTTGGAATTCTTGGAATTCCTGGAATTCCTAGAGCCCAATCCTGAATTTTTTGGGAATTTTCCACCCAATTTTGGCCATTCCCAAACCCCAGCAAGCTCTGTCATTCCCAGCTCCAGGATTTTCCCTTCAAATCCTTCAATTTCCACTCAAAATCTGGGATCACAGAGCTGGAAAAACCTGGATTTTCCCAGAATTCCTGCTAAAATTCCAGGTATCCACCGGAATTCTTTTTCCAGGAATTTTTTTTCCAACAATTCCACATTTTTATCAACAAGAAATTGATGGAATTTCAAGGATTTAATCGGATTTTTCCATCCTTTCCTGGATCCTGGAGATATCTGGATCTTGTTTTCCAGAGGTTGGGAATGCTGCTCTGGATCCTGGGCCTAACTCAAATATTCAAAAATGCAAATGAGATGCAAATGAGCTGTCGAAATAAATTTCTTTTTTTATTGCGGATTTTACAAAAATAAATTAAAAATAAATAAATTAAACCCCCCCTCCCCCCCTCCCTTTCCTTCCTTTCCTGGAATTCCCACGGAATTCGCACTCCAAGGAAAAAAATCAAAGGAAAAACCATTCCCGAATATTTCCCTCCTCCGAAATTCCAGGGATTTTTTTGTTGTTTTTTTGGGAAAGGGATGAAAATTCCCCAGATTTGGGGCTTTTCCCTCTGGGAATTCTCCACTCCAGAGGGAAATGGGATCAAAGCCATTCCCGGGGATTTTTGGGAAAATCCCATGGGATGAGGGAGGGAGAAGGAGCTGGAGCCTCCTGGAATTCTGGGGTCTCGTTCTCCTGGAATTCCCAACGTTCCCAGGGCTCCCTTTTCCTGGGATTTGCCCCAGGATCTCTGCAGGATATTCCAGGCCAGGGCAGGTGGGGGGATTGGGATCCTCCTGCATCCACGTTCCCAAATCTCCTTCCCTGTTCCCAAATCTCCATCCCTAATTCCCAAACCTCCACCCCCATTCCCCAACTCCATCCCTAATCCTGGTCTCCATCCCCAATTCCCAAACTTTCCTTCCCAATCTCCATCCCCAGTTTCCACATTCCCAAATTAACCTTCCCGATCGCACCTGGATTTTTCCCACCCCGGAGTGGGAACATGGAGCTTTTCCCTTTTGGGAATCCCGGATTTTCCTGCCCTTATTGCTCTGGAAAATGGCTTCGATTTGGGATCCCAAAAAAAACCCCAAACCCCAAAATTCCATGGATTCTTTGACATTCCATGGATTCTTCGAAAGAGGAGGGGGGGAAAAAAACCCCAAAAAAATTCCAACCTGATTTTTGGGAAGAGGGAACAGGAGGGGACTTGGGACCACTCCCCCCCCCCCCCCCCTTTTCCCAGCTTTTCCCTCTTTTTCCAGATTTTTCCCTTTGAGAATGGATGTCCCCAAGTGCCACCAACCCCGCGAAGCGAAGCAGGGAAAGGAGGGAGCGCATTCCCAGCATGGATCCCGCTGGATCCAGGGAATCCCGGGAAATCCAGGAATTCCTTCCCGCGGCAGCAGCGAAGCGGCTCCCACCCCCTCCCCATTGTCCCTCCCCGTGTCCCCTCCTTGTCCCGCCCTTTATTGCGACAGAATTCCAGGGAATTCGGAGCTGGAGCCGGGAAAGTCCCGCTGGGATTCGGGATTTGGGAGAAGCGGCACCGGCGGCGGGATCGGGGTTGGGATTTAGTGCAAGAAACGCTGCCCATGCACGGCATTCCCGGGAAATGCGCCCCATTCCCGGCTGGAAAACTCCCGGGAAGGATCTCCGGGATTTGGGATTGGGATCCGGGATTGGGATCCGGGATCCAGGCGGGGGGAGCGGGCGGAGCAGGGTTGAGGCACGGCTGAATCGGGCTCGTCCCGGGGTTCCCGGGAATTCCAGGAGCGGGATGTGGCTCCCGGAGGATCCAAAGGCTGGAGCGGCGTCTCTGGGGGAAACGGAGTCTGGGAGAGTTCGGGATGCTCCAAAAACCGGGATAACTGCCCCCGGTTCCCATGGAAACCGGGATAACTGCCCCCGGTGAGCCTAGGAAGTTTCAGGATGCTCCAGCCGCACCGGGCTGTCCCGGCCGTACCGGGATACCTCGCGCCGTGCCCCGGGTACCGGGATTCCGCCGCCCGCCGCTCTCAGGCCTCCCCCGCCGTTCCCCCGCGGCTCCCGGGGCGGTGGCGGCGGCTCCGCGCGGCGGGGCCGGGGGGACCCGGGGGACCGGGGGGACACGGGGGGACGCAGCCCGGGGGACCGGGGGGACACGGCGGGGGGACGCAGCACAGAGCACCGGAGCGGAGCGCGGCGCTGGCGGCTCCCGGGCCGGCCCCGCGGGCGAGCGGCGGCGAGAGGCTCCCGACGGCCACGGCCGCTCGCAGCAGGGACCGGGCGGCTCCCGGAACCGCCGGAACCGCCGGAGCCCCGCTCAGAACCGGGCACCGCCGCCCTCCTCCTCCTCCTCCTCCTCCGCCCGGTTCTCCGGTTCCCCGTGCCCCCGGAGCCCCGCTCAGAGCCGGGCACCGCCGCTCTCCTCCCCCGCCCGGCTCCTCCCGACCCCCCGGAGCCCCCGGTCAGAGCCGGGCACCGCCGCCCTCCTCCTCCGCCCGGTTCTCCGCTTCCTCCCTCGCCCCTTCCTCGTTGAGATGCGACTTCCCGGGCGCTGCGTCCGCCGAGGGCCCCGCGCGGGGCTGCGGGGACGCTCCGGCCGCGCCCCCGTTGGCACCGAGCCCTTCGGACTTGCCGAAATTAAAGAGCTTGCCGGGGTTGAAGGGCTTGGTGGGCGACTGCACCTTCTCGGTGCCCGCGTCCCGCTTAGTCTCGGGCGATTTGAGGAATTTGAAGCTCAGGAACCCCGGCAGTTTGTTCTCGCTGCCCGTGGGCGACTGCGGCGACCTGGCGGTGGCGGTGCCAGCCGCGCCGGTGCCCCCGGACAGGAACTTGCCCTGCAGGGGGATGATCTGCTTCAGCTTCATCACGTTGTTGGTGGCCAGCAGCGAGCTGGGCCGCTTGGGTTTGTCGGGGCCGTGCGCGGAGGAGCCGCCGGAGCTTTTCCCCTTGGCCTGGCCCTTGTCGTGCGCCGGGTCCTGCCCGGTGGCCTCGGCCTTGGCGGCCTCGTCGCGGGCGGGGTCGCGGTCTCGGCGCGCCTGGAGCTCGGCGTGGCGCTGCCGCTCCTCCTCCTCGCGCTTGCGGCGCTGCTGCTGCTGGAAATGGTGCTGGGCCTGCCGCTCGTGCTTCTGGGGACAGCGACAGGGGACATCGAGGGGACACCGGGAATGGGGCAGGGCCCGGGGACATCAGGAGGACACAGCCAGCAGACATGGAGGGAACAGAAACAGGGGATGAGGAGGGGACACCAGGACAGTGAGGGGACACCGGGCATGGGGTGCAGCCAGGGGACACAGCCACGGGACATCGAGGGGACAGAGACAGGGGACACCAGGCATGGGGCACAGCCAGGGGACATAGAGGGGACACTGGGCATGGGGACATCGAGGGGGACACCAGGCATGGGGACACAACAGGGGGCACATCTAGGGACACATTGAGGGGCACATTCAGGGGACACTGGGCTTGGGGACACCCCAGGAGGGCCAGTGGGCATGGGGACACCTCAGGGAGGTCACTGGGTCAGGGACATTTTGGGGAGGCCACTGGCCATGGGGACACCTCAGGGAGCCCAGTGGTGCTGGGGACACTTGGGGACACCCTGGGGACACCTTGGGGACGCCACCCCAGCAGGACCCACCTTGAAGGCCTCGCGGCGCTGGTACTCCAGCTTGGCCATCTCCTCGGCCACCCAGGCGGGAATGTCAGGAATGGCCACCTGGATCACGTACTTGAGGAGCAGGGCAAAGTGCTGGAGACACGGGGACACAGGGACACAGCTCAGCATTCCCGGCATTCCTGAAATCCCATCCTTCCACCCCAAAATCTGCCCCTTCCTTTTGAAAATCCAGCATTTCCACCCCAAAATCCACCCCTTCTATTCCAAAATCCAGAATTTCCACCCCAAAATCTGGCCCAGTGTCCAGGGAATATATTAATTAATTGTCCAGGGATTTGAGTACCCAGAGCTGTGAGTACCCAGGGATTTCAGTACTCAGGGATTTGAATATCCAGGAATTTGAGTACCCAGGGCTGTGAGTACCATGGAGTGTGAATATCCAGGGGTGTGAGTACCCAGGGATTTCAGTACCCAGGGATTTCTGGCCCATCCAGCCCAGAACTCTCCCAGCCATCCCCACCCTTGGCCATCACCTCCCTGAGCCGTGACCCAACCTGGGCACCCCAAACCCCATTGGGGCGACCCTGGGGTGACCCCAAACCCCAGCGAGGTGACCCCAAACCCCTTTAGGGTGACCCCAGCCCCGCTGCCCCCAGTACCTCGAGCACCACGACGCAGACGATGGCAGCCTGGGGGCTGAGCCCCGGGAAGAGGCGCTGCAGCTGCCCGCACTGAGCGATCAGGTAGCAGTTAACCACGATGGCCAGGACGCCCATGGCCTCCATCACCTTCTGCAGGACAGATTTGGGGCATTAATTAAAGGGTTTTTGGTTAATTTGTTAATTAGTGCGGTGGTTAATGGGGATCACACTGAGCCGATGCTGTCCCTGCTGTCCCCGTGGCCTTTGTTCCACCTGCCAATGCCCGATGCTGTCCCCACTGTCCCCAGTGTCCCTGCTGTCCCCAATGTCCCCAGCACCTGCCAGTGGCCGATGCTGGCCACGCGCTGCCCGAAGGGTCTCTGCAGGCCCGTGCAGAGCTTGAAGGCGTCGCTGCGGATCTCCAGGACGTTGTTGAGCAGCGCGCAGGCAGCCGCCAGCGGGAAGGCTGAGGAGAAGAGCACCACGTAGCCAAACTGGATGAACATCTCCTGGTAGTCCTGGAAGGTGTCCTGAGGGGACAGCGGGGACAGCGCCCACATCACCGGGGGCTCTGGGGTGGCTCCTGATGGGACAGCTTGGGAAGGGACATTCTGGGAGGCCACCAGACATGGGGACACCTCATGGAGCCCTGGGACACCCTGGGCATCCTGATGGCCGCAGGGACACCTCAGGAAGGGACACCTCAGGAAGGGACACTTTGGGAGGCCACCAGACACAGGGACACCTCAGGGGACCCATGGGACACCTCGGGTCCTGATGGCCACAGGGACACCTCAGAGAGCCCCAGAACACCTTGGGGAACCCAGCAAGTCCAGGAACACGGGGACAAAGGGGACAGAAGCCACCCACCTCGTACTTCTTCATGCAGCTCTCCACCTCAGCCTGGGTCAGCTGCGTGGAGTAATCCTCCTCGGGGGGGTCAATCCACGAGGCGCGGTTGCGCTTCCTCCCTTCCTCCTCGCCCTCCTCCTCCTCCCTCCTCCTCCTCCTCGCCAGCACCGCCGGCTCCGCCGCCCTGCCGGGGCTGCCGGGCTGCGCTTCGGCCTCCTCCTCCTCCTCGCAGAGCTCGAACACGGCCGCGGGGTCCATGCCCTTCTCCACCATGGTGGGGCTGCCCTCCTCCAGGAAGGGCTCGTCCTCGGTGCCGGCGGGCTCGGCGCGGCGCTCGGCGCGCTCGATGAAGCTCACCTTCTTCAGCTTCAGCCCGCAGTCCAGCGCGCTCTCCTCCTCCGAGTCCGAGCCGCGCCGCTCTTCCTCCCCTCCCGCCTCCTCCTCCTCCTCCTCGGGCACGCCGCAGCCCCCGTTCAGGCATTTCTTCTCGCCGCGCTGTCCCTCCGCAGGGGCGTGCGGGGGCGGCCGCGGGGCGAGCAGGCGGAGCAGGGCCCGCCCGAGCTCCCGCAGGCTCCGCACGCTCAGCTCGCCGCGCCGGAGCCGCCGGTACAGGTGCGGCTGCGACACCTCCCGCACGTTCTGCAGGAACTGCCGCGTGATCAGCAGCGTGGCCAGCATCTGCGGGGACACGGGGGACACGGGGGACACGGTGTCACCCCCCGCCGATAGCCGGGGATTGTCCCCATGGCCTGGCCCCGTGGGGTTCCTGGTGCTCCTGGGGTGTCCCTGCTTCTCCTGTGGGGTCGCTGCTCCTCTCTGATGTCCCCTCAGTGTCCCTGCTCCCCTTGTGGTGTCCCTGTTCCCATTGTGGTGTCCCTGCTCCTCTCTGATGTCCCCTCAGTGTCCCTGCTCCCCTTGTGGTGTCCCTGATGTCCCCTTAATGTCCCCGCCCCTCCTGTGATGTCCCCGTGCTGTCTCTGCTCCTCTCTGCTGTCCCCGTGGTGTCTCCACCCCTCCGTGTCAGCCCCCCAGTGTCCCCTCTGCTGTGACCCCCGCCCACCACTGGCACCCCCATGGGGCGGGGCTGCAGCAGCGCCGCCGCCACCCTGGGCGGGTTGGGTGTCCCCTGGGTGTCCCTGAGTGTCCCCTGGGTGTCCCCTGGGTGTCCCCACGCTCCTACTTTGGATACTCCCAGGGTCCAGCAAAAGCGCAGGAGGCGCCTGAGGAAGATGAGGGAGAGGTGGAGGTGGAGGAGGATGGAGGGGAGCAGAGCCTCCCGGAGCTGCCGCGCGAGGCTCTGCGACAGGGACAGGATGAGCAGGAGCTGCGGAAGGGACACAAAAGGGACACAAAAGGGACAACACGGCGACACCACACAGGGATAGAGACACGCCGTGAGCCACGCTGGGCGGGGACACAGGCGGGGACACCCGGAGGGATGCGGTGGTGGTGGAGGGGGGTGGAGGGGTGCTGGGGACACTGTGGGGACATCGGCCCCGCTGGCAGGGTCCCCTCACCTCCTTGAGGCGCTCCATGTCCTTGAGGTAGAATCCGATGTAGAAAAGGCTCAGGTAGGAATTGACGAACTGGAACTGGCGGTGACAGCGGGGTGGCACCTCGGTCACCTCGGTGTCCCCTCAGCGCTGGCTGAGACCTTCTGCTTCCCTCCGTGTCCCCTCTGTGACACCTCCAGCCCCAGCTGTCACCTCTGCAGCTGCCAGGAGCCCTCCGGTCCCCTCTGTCCCTCACCAACAGCCCCCCAGTACCCCCCAGTGCCCTCTGTCCCCTCAGCAAGAGCTGCCAGGACCTCTCCAGTCCCTCCCACTCCCCTGTGTCCCTGATCCTGGCCCCTCCAGTCCCCCAGTGTCCCCCCTGTGCCCCCATGTCCCTGTGTGCCCCGTGCCTCCATGTCCCCCCATGTCCCCATGTCCCCCAGTGTCCCCTTTACCCCGTGTCCCCAGTGTCCCCGTGTCCCAGTCTCCCCTCAGTGTCACCCCAGTGTCCCTGTGTCCCCGTGTCCCCTCACCAGGACCATTTTGATGATGAGGTGTTTCTCGTAGGCGCTCTGAAGCCGATAATTCTCTGCAGGGCACAGGGCGAGTCAGGGGGGCCCGGGGGTCCCAGGGCCAACCCAGGGCCACCCCAGGGCCACCGCAGGGTCCCCAGCGCACCCATGTCATTGAGCCACAAGGCCACTTTCTTGTAGATCTCGTCACAGGCAGTGACAATGACAGCCAGGATGATTTTGGGCAGGAAGCGAAGGACGCGCGGCAGCTCCTGGATGCTGAGCACCAACTCCTGTAGGGACAGGGAGAGGGACAAGGTGGGGACAGGGACGGGGACAGGGATGGGGACAGGGACAGGGTGGGGACAGGGACAGGGATGGGACAGGGACAGGGGACAGGGAGACAATCAGGGTCAAGATCAGGATCAGGAGCCGGAGCAGCACCAGCAGGAGGAGCAGTGCCACTGTCACTGTCCCCAGAGTAGGGCCACACCTGGAGCTGGAAGCAGCCAAGCATGAGGAGGAAGACGAGGATGAGGCAGGCCAGGCAGACGGGGAGGCTGACGAGGCTCTGGAACAGGAGGCGCTTCCAGGGCGGGTAATAGAACTCCTCAGCGCTGGTCACTGGGCTGATCCGCTTGGTGCCCTGCAGGCACGGCCCGTGGCACACCCAGGGACAGGGACAGGGACCCACGGGGCACTCACAGGGACAGGGACAGGGACAGGGACAGGGACAGGAACCCCACACCCCCAGGGACCCACGGCTCATGGCACGCACAGGGACAGGGAGCCACAGATCCTGGCACCCCACAGCTCCAGGGACCCCACAGATCCAGGGGCCCCTGCTGGGACCCTGGGGCTGGTGGCTGAGCCCCCCTCAGGAAGGGATCTGGGGGCCTTCCTGAGGAATGGGATACCCCAAAAGGAATGGGATACCCCAAAAGGAATGGGATCCCCCAAGGAACGGGACCCCCAGGAATGGGACCCCAGAAGGGAGGTGGCCCCGTGCTGGTGTCTGACCCGGAACTGGGGCCGGGGCTCCTCCAGGGACTCTGCGGGGGTGTCCAGCGTCCCCCACTTGTAGGCGAACTCGGCGCCGCGGCGCTTCCACTCCTCCAGGAACAGCGTGGCCCAGATGACGTTGAAGATGGCAAAGACCACGCAGGAGATGTCCTGGCTGGTCTGGGGGACAGACGGCACCAACTGCACCAGGGTTGGTCCCCTCCCCGCCCCCACAGACCCCAAATGCAGCCCTGGGGGGTTGGGAGTCCCTCCAGCCTCGAGGGAATGGATGGGGTGGGGCATTGAGGGAAAAGGGGGAAGGATCCATCAGGGACGGGGGGAAAACCCCACAAGGACGGATGTAAAACCCCACAAGGAAGAAAGGGAAACCCCACAAGGAAAACCCCACAAGGAGGGATGGAAAACCTCAAGGAAGGATGGAAACCCTCAAGGAGAATTGGTAAACCCAAAGGAGGGATGAAAACACTTAAAGGAGTGTGGAAACCCTCACAGAAGGATAGAAACCCCAAGAGGGGATGAAAACCCCATGAAGGGAAGAAAAACCCACAAGGAGTGATGGGATGGAAGGGATGGAAACCCCAAGGAAGGATGGAAACCCTTGAAGGAGTGTGGAAACCCTCACAGAAGGATGGGAACCCCAAGAAGGGGGGTGGAAACCCCCCAGGAAGGTTGGGAAGCCCCAGAGTGACCCCAGAGTGGCCCCAGAGTGGCCCCAGAGTGGCCCCACCTGGTCTCTGTCGGTGAAGGTGTAGAGGATGGAGCCAAACACGGCCGGGTACACCATGGCCGAGGTGTAGAAGCCCAGCCAGGCAAAGTACATGGCAATCTTCACCCCAAAATAGTCACAGATGTCATCTGGGCAGGGCACAGGAGACATCAGCGGGGCCGGGACCCCAAAACTCCACTGGGGTCACCCCAAAGCTCACTGAAGGGCTAGGGCCCCACAAACCCTCCTGGGGTGACCCCAAACCCTCCGAGCCCCCCGAAGCACCCCTGGTCTCACCGAGGGGCTGCGCCTCGCACACTGCCTGCACCCAGGACTTCATCAGGCGCTTGAGGATCCTCTGCTCGTGCAGCGGGAACAGCTGCTGGATCACCCCCCGTGCGGCCAGCTCCGGGACTGCCACGGGGACACGGGGTCAGCGACATCGGGGACACGGGGACACGGCCCGGGGTCTCCGCTGCCACCCCGCGTGGCCCTGGGGGGGCGGGAGTAGGGGCGGGGACAATAGGGACAATGGGGACAGCTCTGTGCCCACCAGGATCCTACAGACCCCGCCCAGCACACGGCCCCAGGGATGGGGACAATGGGGACAGGGGGTCGGGGACAGTGGGGACACGGCCCGGGATCCCCACTGCCACCCCGCGTGGCCCTGGGGTGGTGGGGCTGGCACAGGGACAATGGGGACGGTGGCACGTGGGAGCTCCGTGCCACAGGGGCAGTGTCAGCAGTGCCACCAGGTGCCATGGCACTGTCATGGGTGCCACGGCAGTGTCAGCAGTGTCACCAGGTGCCGTGGCACTGTCACGGGTGCCACGGCAGTGCTACCGGGTGCCACACTCACTGATGGGCTGGCCCTCCAGGAAGTGGATGTTGTGCAGGGACTCGCCCTGCTTGGCCCGCAGGTTCTCCAGCCAGTAGCGGATGATGCTCTGCCGCTCCTGTGGGGGACACGCCGCCAGTGACCCTGTCCTTGTCCCCTCCCTGACCCTATCCCCTCCCTAGCCTGTCTCCTCCCTGGCCTGTCCCTGTCCCTGTCCCCAGTGCCAGGGGTGGCTGAATCCTCACCCAGCCTCCCCAGATCCCCATATCCCATATCCCCATATCCCAACACCCCCATATCCCTGTACCCCACATCCGGGTATCCCATGTCCCCATATCCCACACCCCGTTCCCCACACCCCGTCCCCACCTGGGAGCTGAAGAAGCCGAGCTCGTTGTCGATGTTCTCGTAGATGAAATCCTCCTCGCAGGAGAAGCCGCGGGTGCCGCCCCCGAACTCCGCCTTCACCGGCTTGCGCAGCCCCAGCTCGTCCGCCCCACGCAGCAAACTGCGGGGACAGAGTGGGGACAGCGTGGGGACACAGCAGGGACAGCGTGGGGACAGTGTGGGGATACGGTGGGGACAGTGTGGGGACACAGTGGGGACAGCGTTGGGACAGTGTGGGGACATGTAGAGGACAGCGTTGGGGATACACTGGGGACACTCTGGGGACATTCTGGGGACGGGCACGCACCTCTCGTAGGTGGCGGTGAGGAAGAAGGCGTAGACACGCGTGTGCCGGTGGTGCCGCACCTGCACGATCAGCTCGGGGATGCCCAGGCGGATGTGGTTCAGCAGCCACAGCAGCGTGTGGTCATCCGTGCTGTCTGCGGGGACAGTGCCGTGTGTCCTGCCCCGTGTCACCGGCCCGGTGCCCATCCTGACACGTGTCCCTCATCCCTGCTCCAGTGCCCCTCCATCCCTGTGTCCCTCACCCCAGTCCTGATCCTGCCATGTGTCCCTATCCCAGTCCTCATCCCTCCAGGTGTCCCTCATCCCTGTCCCCATCCTGCCGCGTGTCCCTGTCCCGGTCCCCATCCATCCACACACTCCCTATCCCTTCCCACGTCCCCACCCCTCCCTGCATCCCCAATCCCTCCCCAATCCCACATCCCACCCCAATCCCACATCCCCAATCCCCCATCCCTTCTGCCCCCTCCGGGACTCTTCCTCCCATCCCCACCCCCTCCTGCCCCGGCTATCCCGGTTTTACCGATTACACCCCAATCCCGGTTTTCCTGGTGCCACCCCACCCGATCCCGGTTTTCCTGGCCACATCCCAATCCTGTTCTCCCGATCACATCCCAGTCCCTGTTTTCCCGGTCTCACCCCACCCCTATCCCGGTTTTCCCGGTTTCCCGGACCGTTCCTACCCGGGAATGTCATCAGCACGTCGCAGTTCTCCGTGGGCACCGTTTTCATCCAGGCCTTGTGGGACATGATGTAGCGCCCGGCCTGGAGCAGCCGCTTCCCGAAGAGTTTATCTGCGGGGGGAGGCCGGGCAGGGATCAACCCCCGCGGGCAGCGGATCCCAGAGCGCCCCGGAGCCCCGGGCTGGCGGCGGGACGCGTCCCCGCCTGTCCCCAACCCGGCCGTGGCACGGGGCACGGCGGTGCCACCGCCCTGGCATCGGGTTTCTCCTGCGGTAGCTCCCAAAATCGGACCCGACAGCTGCGGGGAGGAGCCGCTAGCGCGTCCCGCCACCCCCGGCGGTGCCGAATGTCGCGGGGTGTCCCCTCGGAGCGTCCCCAAAGGCTCTCACCTCCTCCCGGAGCCCGGGCACGGAAAAGCGCAGGAAAAACGGGGATCGGGAAAAGCAGCCGGTCTCCATGGAAACCGCGCCGCCGCGCCGGGCTGCGGTGGGGACAGTCCCCAAAGCACCCCCGGGGCGCGGTGGCACCGAGGGGACACGGCCGCTGCCCCGCCCGGGGTGGCTGAGACGCGCTGTCCCCGTGCCCGGTGTCCCCAAAGCGCTGCCCGGGGAGGGTGGGGACGGGGGAGTCCCAAAAAATCCACCCGGGGCTGGCAGGGAGGGAGGGGGCCCCCGATGGCGTGGGGACCCTGCTTGTCGCTTCCCTGCCTCAGTGTCCCCTTGTGCCTCAGTGTCCCCTCCTCGGCCCGGGATGTGGCGGTGCCCCGGGGCTGGGAAGGGCTCGGGGTGCCGGAAACCGCCCGGGAAAACAGGAAATGCCAGAGCTGCTGATGCCAAGAAGGCACCCCAAAACCGGACACCTCTGTGGGGCCCGCAAACCCGGGCACCTCTGCTGGGACCCCCCAAACCCGGGCACCTCTGCTGGGACCCCCCAAACCCCGCGCCCTGACGGGCTCTGAAAGGCTCCGCTGTCCCCGAGCCGAGGGTGGCACTTGAGGACAGCGCCAGGCTGCCACCCCCGCTGTAGCACCGGTCCGGCAGGCTGGGCACGGCCGTGCCCCGCCCTGGGGTGCGGGGGTGCCAGGCTGTGGGGCAATGGGGTGCCAGGCTGTGGGGGTAAGGGGGTGACAGGGTTTGGGGTTAATGGGGTGCCAGGCTGTGGGGCAATGGGGTGCCAAGGTTTGGGGGTAATGGGGTGCCAGGCTGCTGGGGCTTTGAGGTTTAGGGGTGCTCGGGTATTGGGGTGTCAGGGCGTTGGGGGGCTGGGGTACCCTGGTGTGGGGATGTTGGGGTATTGGGGTGCTGGGGGTATCAGGGTACTGGGATGTTGGGGTGTTGGGATGCCAGGGTATCAGGTTATTGAGTGCCAGGCTGTTGGGGTGTTGGGGTGTCAGGGTGTTGGTGCCAGGCTGTTGGGGTGCCAGGCTGTTGATGTTTCTGGGTGCAGGGGTACCAGGGTGTTACAGTGCAGGGCTCTTGGGGTGACAGGGATGGGATGCCAGGGTGTCAGGGTACTGGGGTACGGGGGTGCCCAAGTGCCTGGGTGTTTGGGTATCAGGATGCCAAGGTGCCAGGGTGTTGAGGTGCCAGGGTGCTGCGGTATCAGGATGCAGGGGTGCTGGGAGGCTGAGGTATTGGGGTACCAGGGTGTTGGGGTGTCAGGCTTTGGGGATGTTGGGGTACCAGGGTGTTGGGGTACAGGTGCAGCTGGGTTTTGGGGTACTGGGGTGTAGAGGCACCATGGTGATGAGGCGCAGGGATAGCTGGGTGTTGGGGTATTGGGGTGCCAGACTCTCAGGGTGCCCGTGTTTTAGGGTGCCAGTGTTTTAGGGTGCCAGGCCATGGGGATATCAAGCTGTGGGGCTACCCGAGTGCCCACGGTGGGCATGGGGCGCTGGTGGAGGTGGCCGTGCCACCCTGGCCGGGCAGCCGGGTGACGCCGGCGGGCTGAGCTCACCCACCCTGCATTATTTATGTCCTGCCCGCAGCGGTGCCACCCGGCGCGGGCGGCGGCTGCGGGGCCACTGCCACCCGCGTGGGGCAGTGCCCACCCCGAGGGCACAGACCCAGGCCCGGGGGGGCTTTCCATGCCCAAGCTCACGGAAAAAGGGGGGTCCCCAGCATCCCCCGGCTGGCTGGGCTTTGGGGGGTGACCGCCACCCTCAACCCCGCTGTCCCCGCGGCCCCTCCCGACACGAGGTGCCACCACCGAGGTGGCCCCGAGGGCTCGGCGGGGCCGGCGCGCCGTGTGCCAGCCCCCGGGTCCCCCCGCTTGTCCCCATTTGTCGCCGGCCGTGCCGCTCACCTTGGCTCCCGGGCTAAGGTCACCGGAGCTGCGGCGTGGCGAGCACCGAGAGGTGTCCCAGGGGGCACGAAGTGGGTCACCCGCCCGCCGGCAGGAGCCCCGCTCGGTGCCACAGCTGCCACCAGGCCCTGCCACCCCCCCGCGCCGCGGGGACCCTGATCCGGGGATGTCACTTGGCCCCGCGCCACGCGGGGGAGGGGACCCCAAGGCCGGCGTGGGGACAGCGACACAAAGGCTGCGAGCTGCGCCACCCCCCTGTCGTGCTGGGGGGGGCACGGGCCTGGCGAGGGAGGGTGGCGGGGGCAAAACGCCTTCCCGGGGTGGGGAGGGTGACACGGGGGGTGTCACCGGTGGGGGGGGACGGGACACGGCGCCGGCTGCCAGCGCCATCCCGGGGGGGCCTCGGGGCTGTCCGGGGAGGGGGGAAAGGTGACAAAAACCCCTCCGAGAGCCACAGAACCCCCGCCATGAGGCGGGACCCGCCCGGGCGGGGGGGCTCGGAGCCCTCCCGGTACCGGGGGGATGCTCAGAGCTCCGGTACCCGCAGCCTCGACCGCCCCCCCCCGCATCCCGGCCCGCATCCGCAGCGAGCCGCATCCCGGTCCTCCCCGTGCCCCCCCGCCTCTCCCGGTTCCCCGTACCCAGCACTCCGGTGGGCGCCGCCGGTTCCGCTCGCTCCTCCGCGGCCGGGCCCCGCCGGGGCCGCTCTCCGTCCTGCGCCGCGGCCGCCGCCGCTTCGGGCATGGTGCGGGGCTCGGCGGCGGCGGCGGGGCCGGTGCATGGGGCCGCCGGGGCCGCCGGGGCCGCCGCTGCCGCCGCCGCTGCGGCCGGGAGGAGGGACAAAGGCGGCAGCGGCGGAGCGGAGCGCGGAGCCGCCGCTCCCGGTTCGCTCCGGTTGGCCGCGGCTCCCGGCCACGCGTGTCCGGCCGCGCCCCGCGGGGGGGTCCCGGGGGGAGCGCGGGGGGCGGCTCGGAACGGGGGCGGCACGGTGGGGCCCCCGCGGTGGCACCGGTGTGCCCCGAGGTGTCCCCCCCGCCGCTCCCCACATCGCCCCCCCGCTGTGCTCGGCCTGTCCCCAGCGGTGTCCCCAAGTGCCACCCCTCGTGCCCCCCCGTGCCCCCTCAGTGCCCCCCCCGCCCGGTGAGGCGGCTCCCGGTAACCCGAGCGGGGTGAGCGCTGCCCGGTGACATTTGGGGTGACCCCCCCCTCCCCCAGAGCGGCCGCCCCAGCACGGAGGGGTCTCCCCAAAGTCCCACAAAGTCCCCCAGAGCCCCCCCAAAGCCACTCCAAACGGGGGGTCCCGCCCAGCCCGGCCGCTCGGAGCCCCCCGGGATGCGGGAATTGGGCCCGGTGCCAGCCCGGCTACCCGGTGCCACCGGGAGATGTCCCCGAGCTGTCACCTCGGCTGGCACGGGGGAGGCGGGAGCTGCTGCCAGGCCCGGGACTGGGGGGGCACGGGGGGGCACGGGGGGGCACGGGGTCAACGGGGCCGTGCGGGCTGTCCCTGCCTGTTCCAGTCCATCCGTGCCTATATCCCCCCTGGAAGACAAGCCCAGATTTTGGGAATTGGAATAGGAATAATAATAATAATAATAATAAACACTATCTAAATTATCATTATAATTATCATTACCATTATCATTATCGTTATCATTATTTAACCACAAGAAGAAGTAAAATATATTGGTTTAATCTACAAGGTGGCGAGAAGACAAGTCAAAGGTTAAAACCAAGCAAAAAAAGGTCTAAATGCAAAGAAATATTTTAAGATAAACTCTTATAATTCTGCATGAACCTCTGTAATGGAGTCTATAGAAAATATGGTTTAAGTTAAATAAATATACGTATATTTTTATATATTTTATATTTATATATAAATTATATATATTTAATACAAAACCACTACAATACTATATTAAATATATATTATTTATATACATAAAACTATATATTTAATAAATTTATATTTATTTAACTTAAAACATGTTCTCTACAGACTGCTCCTTTACAGGAGGTACCTGCATATTCATATCAATAAATACAAATAAAAATAAATTAATTAAAAATATAAAAATAGAAATATCAAACAAATAGCCAAGCACCCCAGCGCCGGATTTTATCTCTTCATAAAATTTATACATTTTTAAATTTTCTTTCAATATAAATAGATTTTAAATCTTATAAGAATTTAAATAATGTTTCTCACTGGGACCGGGCGGAGCGGAGGGGTTCGCGTGGCTTCACCAGGGCGCCGCCATCTTTGCCCACTATCCAATCAGAAGCCGTGTTTCACCGTTAGCACCGCCCCTCAGTGTGTCTTGACCAATAGCGTGCGTTAATGGGCGGGGGCGCTGAGGCTGGTGTGGCGGCTGTGCTTTTATTAACCAATCAGAAGCAGAATTACCGCTATGACCACGCCCCCTCGGTAGGTTTGGCCAATGGCGCGGGGCGGTGGGCGTGGCCAGGCGGGCGCGGGGAGGGCAGCGATGGCGCTGAGCGGGGCCGTGAGGGCGGCGAGGGGCAGGTGAGGGGACGGGGGGGGACAGGGGGACACGGGGGGACAGAGGGGATAGAGGGGACAGAGGGGATAGAGGGACAGAGTGACAGAGGGAGAGAGGGGACACGGGGGAGACAGAGGGGACACCGAGACAGGGGGGACACGGGTGGTGGCTGTGGGATGCGAGGGTACGGGAGTCGGTGAGCCGGAATTTGGGGGTACCTGGGGAGGGGGCACACGTGCAGAAGGGTCCCACCTGGGGAGGGGTCTCACCTGGGGAGGGAACACCTGAGGTCAGTACACACCTGGGGAGGGGTCTCATGCCCACGGGGCTGGGGACACGGGGGTCGTGCCCCCTTCGTGCCCACCGGGGGTGCCCATAACGCCCCCCCCCAATTCCCCAGGTGTGCGCGGGCTCTGCGCTCGGCGGTGCCACCTGCGGCGGGCACAGGCGCCACCCGGGGCACAGGTGACACCCGGGGCACAGGTGCCACCCGGGGCACAGGTGACACCATCTTCGCGCTGTCCTCGGCGCCGGGGCGCTGCGGCGTGGCCGTGATCCGGGCCAGCGGGCCGGGCAGCGGGGCCGCCCTGCGCAGCCTCACCGGGACCCCCGAGCCCCCGCCCCGGGTCATGGCCCTGCGGCGCATCCAGGACCCCCAGACCACCGAGACCCTGGACAGGGGGCTCGTAGTGTGGTTCCCAGGTGGGAACACGGGACACGTGGGGGGGACATGGGCAGGGGACATGGGGCTGGGGACACGGGGCTGGGGACACGGGGATGGGTACGTAGGTCTGGGGTTTGGGGACACAGATGTGGGGTTGGGGACACGGGGTTGGGGTCGTGGGGCATGAACTGGGGTTTGGGGGCATGGGGTTGGGTTTTGGGGGCAGGGGGTTGGCAGCCGGAGGTGCCCACCCAGCCCCGTGTGCCCACAGGGCCCCGCAGCTTTACCGGGGAGGACTGCGCCGAGCTGCACGTGCACGGGGGGCCCGCCGTGGTCAGCGGGGTGCTGCGGGCCCTGGGTGAGCCCCGACCCCCTCCTGACCCTGTTCCATTGTATCCTGTCCCTATTCCCATCCCATCCTGCCCCTATTCCAGCCCTTCCCGATCCTATTCCATCTCTCCTGCCCCTTTCCCAGCCGTCCTGATCCTTTCCCTCTTCCCCTTGGGATGCTGGGTGATCCTCCCCATCACTTTCCCCCCTTCCCTTTGGGATTTCGGGGATTCAGCCTGATTCTCCTCCGTCCCATTTCCCCCTGTACCCTTTCCCCTTTCCATTGGGATCCCGGGGGTTCCTCCTGCTCCCTCCACCCCATTTCCCGGTCCCCCCCTCCATCTCGCCGTGCCCGGTGTCCCCCCAGGCCGTTTGCCGGGGCTGCGTCCGGCCGAGCCAGGCGAGTTCACCCGCCGGGCGTTTGCCCACGGTAAGCTGGACCTGACGGCGGCCGAGGGGCTGCGGGACCTCATCGGGGCCGAGACGGAGGCGCAGCGGCGCCAGGCGCTCCGGCAGATGGAGGGCGACCTGGGCCGGCTCTACCAGCGCTGGAGCCACGCCCTCACCCAGGTGGGGCTGACCTGCGGGGCCACCGAGCCCTCACGGGGGGCCACCGAGCCCTCCCTGGTGGCCACCGAGCCCTCCCTGGTGGCCACCGAGCCCTCCCTGGTGGCCAGCAGCTCGGGACTGACTCCCAGCCCAATGGCAGGCACTCGCCCACCTGGAGGCCTACATCGACTTCAGCGAGGATGACAACGTGGAGGAAGAGGTTCTGACCCAAGGTGAGCCCCTGCTGTCCCCAGCTGTGTCACAGCTGTGTCCCCACAGTGGCACAGTAGCCCAAAGTAAGCCTCTGCTTGTCCCCATGTCATGGCTGTGTCCCCATGGGCTTGTCCCATCCAGCCACTCCAGGTCCTTGTTCGTCCCCCTGACTGGGACATGGGGTCTTCTGCCCTGGTGTTTTTATCCCAAATTTAGGGGTCAGGACTCAGGGTCTGTTCCAGTGTTTTATCCCAATTGAGGGGTCAGGACCCGGGGTCTCTCCCGGTGTTTTTCCCGAGTCTGGGGCTCGGGCCCCGCTGTCCCCAGCTGGGCTGACCCCGCCGTGTCCCCACAGTGCGTGTCACCGTGCGGGCGCTGCTGCAGGAGCTCCGGGGCCACCTGCGGGACGGGCGCCGGGGGGAGCTGCTGCGGGGGGGGGTCCGGGCCGTCATCGCCGGCCCCCCCAACGTGGGCAAGAGCAGCCTGCTCAACCTGCTCTGTGAGTGGGGCTCGGGGGAAAAGGGAGCGTTCCGGGCCTCCAGAGGGAGCCATTCCCTCTGTCCCCAGGCCATCATGTCACCTGGGGTGGGGACTGGGTGTGGAGGGGTTGGGATCATTCCCCAAATCCCACAGGGACCATTCCTGATGTCCCCAAGCCATCGTGTCACCCACGGGCATGGAGGGGTTGGGATCATTCCCCAAATCCCCCAGGAGCTTTCCTGCTGTCCCCAGGTCAGCGCCCGGCCGCCATCGTGTCCCCCATGGCGGGCACCACGCGGGACGTGCTGGAGGTGGCCCTGGACATCGGGGGGTACCCGCTGGTGCTCAGTGACACCGCGGGGCTGCGCCAGGCCACCGACCCTGTGGAGCGCGAGGGGGTGGCCCGGGCACGTGCCCGGTGAGCTCTGGGGGTTTTTGGGGAGTTTTCAGGCATTTTGGGGTGTCCCCACAGCTCAGCCCAGAAGGTGACATTGCCCTGTGTGTGTCCCCAGGTTGTGCCAGGCTGACCTGGTGCTGGCAGTGCTGGATGCCACCTTGGTGCCACCCACGCCAGTGGCTCTGGAGGCAGCGCTGGCAGCGCTGGAGCTGCCCCCGGGCACCCCCTGCGTGCTGGTGCTCAACAAGGCCGACCTGCTGGGGGGGCACGGGGGGTCCCTGAGTGCCACCGGTGCCCAGGGACCCCCTACCACCCTCCTGTCCTGTGGCGGGTCCCCGAGTGCCACTGGTGCCCAGGGACAGGGACCCCCTGCCACCCTGCTGTCCTGCAAGACGGGCGAGGGGCTGGAGGCGCTGCTGGAGCTGCTGACACAACAGCTGGCACAGCTGTGAGTGCGGGGGATCCCAAACCCTCGTCCTGGTTTTTGGGGCTGGCTGGTCCCCCTTTCCCTGCCTGATCCCCTTTTCTATTCCTGACCCCCTTCTCCATGGCTGATCCCCTTTCCATTCCTGATCCCCTTTCCCATTCCCAATCCCATTCCCAATCCCTTTCTCAATCCCTTTCCCGTTCCCGATCCCATTCCCGATCCCTTTCCTGTTCCCAATCTCTTTTCCAGGTGCGGGGATCCCCTCCTGGGCTCTCCCAGCCTGACTCAGAGCAGGCACAGCCGCCACCTCGGGGCGTGCGCGGCAGCCCTGGAGCGCTTTGGGGACCTTGGGGACAGCAGGGACCTGGCGGTGGCGGCCGAGCAGCTGCGGGTGGCGCGGCGGGAGCTGGGCAGGATCACCGGGCACGTGGGCGCCGAGGACGTCCTGGATATCATTTTTAGGGATTTTTGTGTCGGGAAGTGATGGTGGCACGCCATGGGGTGTGGTGTCACTGGCATTAAACTGTGGTGCCTTTGGTGGCTTTGCTGTTGTCCCCTCACTGGTGGCCATGTTTGGGAGTGTGTCCTGAGCCCCAAATGTGGGAAAAAACCCTG
This sequence comes from Molothrus ater, assembly GCF_012460135.2. Lineage (NCBI taxonomy): Eukaryota > Metazoa > Chordata > Aves > Passeriformes > Icteridae > Molothrus > Molothrus ater. The sequence goes on from NC_050503.2 coordinate 5,973,310, forward strand.
GAAAAAGTCCCAGTTCCTGGCCAGGGGGACAAACAAGGAGCTGGAGGGGAAAAGCCATCCCCAGTGTCCCCGTTTGAGGTGTCCCTACCCCCAGTGTGACATGGGGCACAATCCTGTCCCCCCCGGCCCCAAGGATTCAATGTGGGGGCTTTGGAACCCCCGGGATCCCTCCCAATCCACGGAATTCCCCCAAGCTGTGGCAGATGTGGGGTCTTGCTGGTGCTCAGCCACCCCAAAAACAGTGGCATCTCCTGGGGACACCCCCGTGTCACCCCTCTGTGCCACCACCCAGCCGGGAGCTCGGGAAGCACCTGGTACTCCGAGATTATCCATGGAGGAATTCCAGGAAATCCTCTGGCAGCGCCTGAGGCCCCCCCAGACCTTCAGGGACAGTGAGACTTTGTCACCTTTGTCACCTTTGTCACCACGGTCCCACCCTGGGGCTGGGCAGGAGGTGGGAGGGGGGAGGTGGCATCGCCATCCTTGGAGGGGTGGCAGGAGGTGGCAGTGCCCTTCTCCCGGCACGGACACGGCTCGGGGGACACTTGGGATGGGGAAAGGGACAAGGGACACTCCGGGAGGCCTCGGTGGCGCCTGGCGTGCGGGCAGGGGCGGCGGGGCAGGAAAAGGATTTTCCACAGGAAACGCAGCTGTAAATCCCGGGAATAAATCCTGGGAATAAATCCCTGCCCTGCTCCGGGAGGGGCGGGGGGACAAGGACAGCACGGTCCCTCATCCTTTGGGGACAAGGACATCCCTGTGCCTCGTCCTTGTGCATTTCCCACCCCTCTCTGCAGAGCTGGGATGGAATTCCCGCTCCAAAAATTCCCAATTTTTCCATGGATTTCCACCCACACAAGCGGCAAGCTGTCTCCAAATTCGGGGCTGGGGGACAAGGACACCGCTGTCCTTCATCCTTTGGGGACAAGGACATCCCTGTCCCTCATCCTTGGGCATTTCCCACCCCTCTGTGTGGAATTCCCGCTCCCAAAATTCCCAATTTTTCCATGGATTTCCACCCACACAAGCAGCGAGTTGTCCCCAGATTCGGGGCCGGCTGTTGTCCCGCTCCAGCCGAAAGGCGGGGATACATCTGAGGGGACACGCGGGGTGGGCTTGGGTACACGGGGAAAAAGGGACAAAGGGAGGGTGGCCCTGGGGCGGGGGTTGCCATCCGTGCTGCGGGAAGCACCTCCTGGGCGGCTCTCCTGGTTTTCCGTGGGATTTTCCAGCATTATCCGCTGTGGGAAAATGGGATCAGGTCGGGGGCAGCTCCAGGAGCCCTGGGTGCCCCAGGGAGGTGGCCCGGTGTCACCTCTGTCCCCTCACCTGGCGTTCTTCAGGGTGGCCGTGTACTGCTCCATCAGCTGCAGCATCTGCTGGAGCTCCGCCGGGTTCTGCATTCCTGCTGGGATCGGAGTGGGATCCATGGGATTGCAATCCATGGGATGGGATCCATGGAATTGGGATCCATGGGATGGGATCCATGGGATGGGATCCATGGGATGGGATGGGCACCCAGCATGTCCCCAGTCCCCCAGGGACTCACCCATGGTTCCCAGGGTGGCCGGGTTCTTCAGGAGCTCCATGTAGGCACCCGTGCCAGGGAAGGAGCCCGAGCGGGCGGAGCTGCCCAGCCCCCGTGAGCCTGGCAGGTCCAGGTGGGACATCTGGGGGGACAGTGGGCACCGCTCAGGGGTGGCACCGCTCAGGGGTGGCAGTGCCCCCAGCAGGAAATTCCCACAGAAACAAAATCTCGGTGTCAGGAAGGAAAACCCCAGTGCAGAGGTGCCTGTGCCCATGTCCCCATGGGAGTCCCCATGTCCGCAGTGCCCAAATGTCCCATGTCCCCATGTCCCCATGTTCCCATGTCCCCGTGTCCCCATGTCCCCATGTCCCCACCTTGGTTCCCATGCAGACCCTGAGCTGCTGCCTCAGCGACTCCTCCATCGCCGCTGCCGCCTTCCTCTTCTCCTCCAGCTCCTTCCCCACCTTCTCCTTGTCCGCCTGCAGCCTCTTCCTCTCCTCCTCGCCGTCCTTCTGCTGCTTCTCCAGCCCCTGGATCCTCTGCTGCAGCTCCCGCGTGTCCCGGGAGCAGTTGTGGCGGCACTGCTGCACGCTCAGCTCGCAGCTGCTCCTCCACATGAAGAGCGAGTCGCGCTCCTTCTGCCGCCGCAGCAGCTCCTCCACGCGCTCCCGGATCTGCCCCAGCTCCTTCTCAGCCTCTTTGCACTGATATTGCTTGGCCAAATCCAAAACCCTCAGGATTTTCTCGCTCACTTCGCTCTGCAGGGAGCTGCAGCTCTGTTTCTGCACTTCCAGCTCCATCCTGCTCAGGTGGCCCTCGGTCCTGGCGCTCTGCAGGTCCTGCTGGCACTTGTCCCTCTCCTGGGTGGTTTTGGTCAGCTCAGCCTGGCTCTGCTTCCTGCTGTCCTCCACGGTTCTCTTGGACGAGCTGGCCTGGTCCAGCTGCCGCTGCAGCTGCAGCTTCTCAGCTTGGGGGGAGTTGGGGGACAGGGTTTAGCTCTGGGGAATTTGGGATCCGGGGGTTTGGGTCCCCCCAGGTGCCACCCCATGGCTTGGGGTGACGCCTCTGCCTGCGCGGGTCATGTGGGGGTGCCCAGGAGGGTGGGGAGGGAGAGTTGGGGGTCCCCAAGGGGTGGGAAGGGGGTGCTGGGGTGCCCAGGGATTTTTGGGGCTGGGGGTGTCTCTTACCGGTGCAGGTGCTGTTGATGAGGGTGGTGACCACCTGGCACTCGGTCAGCCTCACCTGCCAGAACAGGAGCTCCCGCAGCTGCACGGGAGGAAGAGGAGGAGGAGGAGGAGGAGGAGAGGGGTCAGAGAATCCCAAAAGAACCCCCCGGCATCTCCTCATGGGCTCTGGGAGAGCTCCAGGGCAACGGGAGGAAGAGGAGGAGGAGGAGGTGAGGAGGATGAAGGGGAGTGAGAACATCCCAAAAGGATCCCCTGGCACCACTTCAGGGGCTCTGGGAGAGCTCCAGGGAGGAGGAGGAGGAGAAGGAAGAGAACGCCAAGATTGGAACCCCCTTGACCAAAACCCCATGGCACTTTCTGGGGTCCCCTCGCTGCCACCACCCGCAGGGACGAGGAGGCGACAGCAGCGTCACCCGCAGGCGGTGCCACCCTCCCGCGGGATTCCCAGGAGCCCGGGCTCACCTGCGGGATGCTGCTGGAGGCCTGGCTGCTGTTACACTTCTCCAGCTCCCTCTGCACCTTCAGCGCCATCCCCTGCACCTTGTCCCTGTCCTTCAGGGTGGCGTTGAGCGTGCGGCTCAGGTTGGCGTTGGTGGCACCCAGGGCGACAATCCTGCGGTAGTGGCTCTGCACCTGCTCCTCCAGCAGCCTCAGGTGGGTGTCGGTGCCCGCCTGGGCGTTCCCGTACACCATGAAGAGCACGAGCCCCAGGATGATCAGGAATTGGATCAGCGAGGTGAAAAGGAAAATGTACTTGAGGTAAAAACCGCAGTCGCGCTTCGGCATCGCCTCCTTGTGCTCCAGCCCGAACTTGGCCATTGCAAAGCTGCTCTTCTCCATCCTCGCCGCCGCTCTGGCCGCCCCACCCCGCGGGGACCGCGCTTTTCAGGGGGGCCGCGCCGGGGCGGGGCTGCTCCCGCCGCCGTGTTTATATCCCAGGATTTAATATTTCCTCCTGCCGGGCTCCTTCCTGCCGTGCCGGATGCTCCCGGGGACCCGCCGGGTTATCAGGGCACAGCTTCTGCTGGGGTTGTTGTTCCTGAAGTGTGGAAAGGAAAAAAAAAAGGGATTTCGTTCCCTCCATCCAACTTCGGTGCCTGGAGCGCCCCTGGAATTGTCTGCCCCAAAATTGTCACTCCCAGCGTGAGAATTCCAATAAATTCAATCCCGCTGGGTGATCAAGGCGCTGGGATTGTTGTTCCTGGAGTGGAGGGGAAAAAAAAAAAAAGGGATTTCATTCCCTCCATCCAATTTCAGTGCCCGGCGTGCCCTGGAACTGTCTGGAATTGTCTCCTGTCCCCAAATTCCCACTGCCGGCGTGAGAATTGCAGGGAATTCGATCCCACTCCCTTGGGATTGTCTGGAATTGTCTCCTGCCCCAGAATTCCCACTCTCGGCACGGGAATTCCAGGGAATTCGATCCCGCCGGGTGATCAGGGCGCAGCTTCTGCTGGGATTGTTGCTCCTGGAGTGGAGAGGGGGAAAAAAAGTGGGATTCCATTCCTTGCAACCCATTTCAGTGCCCAGAGCATCCCTGGAATTGTCTCCCGCCCCAAAATCGTGGGATTCGATTCCCCCATCCCATTTCGTGTCCTGTGCTCCTGGAATTGCCTGGATTTTGCCTGGGATTGTGTGGAATTGCCTGGAATTGTTTAGAATTGTCGGGAATTGCCCCCCGCCCCAAAATTCCCACCCCTGTCACGGGAATTGCAGCGCTGATCCCGCCGAGAGTGCCAGGGGGGACCCCGAGGGTGGCACGGGGGTGGCACACGGGGACGGGGACAGCTCGGGTGGCACCGAGTGAGGCGGGGACGAAGCCCCCCGTGGGAAGGCAGGGCAGGGACGGGGACAGGGACCGGGAGCAGCTCTGCCGTGGCTTCCCAGCATCCTTGGGTGCACTTTGAAGAGGGTTTCCAGGAAAGTTGGATTTTCCTGCGGCCGCATCCTGTGCAAAGGGCAGCGACGCATCCGGGCCCCCCCACCCCGAGCCCCCCAACCCGCCGGGAGGAGACAGAGGTGACAACCCAGTGTCCCGCCCCCTCCCCGAGCCCCCCGTTCCCTCAGGGGATCCCCCCCGAGCCGCCGGGATGGGACAGAGGTGACATCCCAGTGTCCCCGTGAGCCACTCCCAGCGGGGGATCCCAAATCCCAAACTTGGGTGGGGCCACAGCGGCCCCCCCGCCCTGCGAGGCTTCGGGATGGGGAGGGGAACTGGGAACGGCGCTCCCGAACTGGGAAAATCCAAAACCCTCGCTTCCCGAACTGGGAACGGCATTCCCGAACTGGGAACGGCATTCCCGAACTGGGAACGACATTCCCACGGTGTGGGGATGGGTTAATTAGGGCGGGGGATAACTGGAGGGGTTAGTTTGGGAATGGGAGGGGATCTGTGGGGTCCCGGGAGACTGCGAGGAGCCCTCGGGATGGGATCCGGGATGGGGCATCCCAAAGGTGACACAGGCGGGTGGCAGTGTCGCCTCGGGGGGATTCAGGGATGGCAGTGCCCCCTCGGGGGAGGTCAGGGATGGCAGTGTCCCCCCTCAGGGGTGGCACTGTCCCCGCGGGTGACTCACTGTTATTTGCAGCTCAGGAAAAGGAAGCGGCGGTAGCTGAGAATGGCTCCGGCAGCGACACCGGCCGGGCCATCGCAGACACTTCCCGGTCCCCGAGGGATGCGGGGAAGCCAGGGCAGGAAACAGCCACCGGCCAGGGGTCAGCGCCCGGGGCGCCGCGCGGCCCGGTCCCCCCGAACCCCCCGGAACCGCCCGGAACACCCCGGGCACCCCCCCGGAACCCCCAGGAACCCCCTGGGCGTCCTGCGGGGCTGGGGGATCGCGACATCCCCACGGGATGGGGACAGGGGGACAGTGGCCGTAGCCAGGACCTCGACACCCCCAGAGACCCAGTTTGAGGTGGCACTGAGTGACAAAGGGCAGTGTCCCCCGCTTCAGCCATGCCACCCCAAACTCCACCCTTTTCCCTGCGCTGAGTTCCCTCCATGTCTCCAAGGTGTCCCCAAGGCCACCCCGACCCCCAGGGACCCGCAGGGACCGGGATCGGGTTGGGGACACAGTGACAACCCCGGCTCTGCCACTCCAAGCTGGGCGGAGCCACCGTGGCGGCGATGTCCCCGTGAGGGGACAGACACCGGGGGTGGCCTCACGACAGGGGGGTGGCTCTGAGTCCCCCAGTCCCCCCTCGGGGTGTTTGGGATCCGGGATAGGGGAAATCCCTGGAGTTTGGGGGGCCATTTGGGTTTGGGGAGGGGACAGTTGGGGTCAGAGGAGCAGGGGACAGCGAGCTGGTGGCGCAGGGACATGTCCTGGTGAGCAGCGCAGCTTTTATTGCCCAATCTCCCCCAAATCCCCAAAACAGATTCGCGCTGTTCCCGGGTTCTGGAGCACCGTGGGTGTGGCTGGAGCTCCCGGAGGGGATTCCAGGAAGATACGAGCCCGGGATGAGCCAAAACTGTCCCAAAAAGCTGAGAAGGGACACCCCTGTCCCCTGTCTGGCTGCGATGGGGACACAGCAGGAGTGGCACACGGGATGGTGGCACAAAGAGGTCGGGATTGGGATTGGGACATGGCGGGATCGGGATCGGGATCGGGATCGGGATCAGGACCAGGATCAGGATTGGGATCAGGACTGGGATCAGGACATGGGATGAGATCAGGACCCAATGGGGCCAAGAATCACAGTGGCATCAGGGATAAATGGCATCAGGACATGGGATGTGATCAGGGATTGATGGAATCAGGGATCAATAGGATCAGGACCCAGTGGGATCAGGGATCAATGGGATCAGGGAATCAATGGGATCAGGACCCGTGTCCCACCTCCAGGGCTCCCACGCTGCGCTGGCGGCTCCGGGGCCGAGCCAGCCCCGCAGGTGGCAGCGCTGGGGACACCGCGGCACCGGGGATGTGGCCGGGGGAACTGCGGGGCCTCAGCCCTTCCTGCAAGGGGCGGGACAGGGAGTGAGTCCCGCACGGGTCCTGCCGCCCTGGGGACACGGCGACAAGGGCGGTGAAGCCGCCGCTCCTTGCTGCCCCTCCTCCCGGGGGTGTCCCCTCCTCCCGGATGTCCCCTCTTCCCAGGATGTCCCCCCGTGCGGGATTTCCCAGTCCGTGGGTTGTGACACCTTCCAGGGGTGTCCTTTTCCCGGATTGTCCCCCTCCCCGAGCTGTCCCCCCTCTCCGGGCTGTCCCCCTCTGTCTGTCCCCCTCTCGGAGTTGTCCCCTCGGGCTGTCCCCCCTCCCCGGGTCCCCCCAAGTACCGCTGGCCCGGGGGACACCTGCGCCCGCTGCCTCTGTCCCGGCCCCGCCGCCGCAGCGCCTCCAGCTCGGCCGCGTAATCTCGGCTGTGGGGACAGCAGGGACACATTGGGGGTGGCCCTGACCCGGGCCGGGGGCGTGGGGGGTCCCCAAGGGGAGGAGGGACAGGACAGGGCGTCTCCAAAAGGGGACAGGGAAGGGGAGGAGGGGACTGGGGGGACACCTGAGGGGTCCCCATAAGGAGGGAGGGACAGGACAGGGTCTCACAAGGGCGGGGGGTTGGCTGCTCTGGGAGTGGCCCACCCTGAGGAGGGTGACAAGGACCTTAGAGGGGGATGTCCCCGAGGGACAGGGGGATGTCATCAAGGGACAGGGGTGTCTCGGGAACCAGGGCCCTTACAGGCTGTCCTGCAGCTCCCTCTGTCGCGCCTCGCAGCGCTCCCGGCGCTCCCGCTGCTCCTCCAGCGCCTCCTGCAGCCGCCGCCGCAGCCCCCGCGCCTGCTCCGCGCCCCGCGCCACCTCCTCTGGGGACAGCGGCGACACCGGTGTCACCCCAGGGCGGAGCACAGCCCCCGCCTCCGGGCCGGGCTCCCCGTGGGGCGACAGAGCTCACCTTGCAGCGCCGCTTTGTCACCGGCCAGCTGCGCCCGCTCGCGCCGCAGCGCCACCAGCTCGTCCCCCAGCGCGGTGACATTGGCCTCCAGCCTGGCCTGGGGACGGGGGACACGTGGGGACAGCGGTGGGCAGTGTCCACCCCCCCCCCCCCCCCGCCACCCCTGACTCTTCATCCACTGCCAGAGCCCTCCTGCTCCTCTGCCTCACTGTCACCCCATGTCCCCAAACTGTCCCCACGCTCCTGGTGGCCTTGGGTCCTCCTCTCATCCTCCTCCAAGGCGGGGGATATGGATTTGGGGACAATCCCTCTGCCCTGGAGGGATGGCTCATCCTGAGGGTGGGGAGCACAGGAGAGCCCCAGGTCACCCACGTCCCCAAGTGTCCCCCCGCTCCTGGTGGCCTTGGGTGCCTGTCCCCATCCCATCACGTCCCTCAAAGCGTTGGAGATGTGGCTTTGGGGACAATCCCTCCTTCCTGAAGTGACACTCCTCCTGGGGGAGCTGTGACTTGTCCCAGCAGGCCGAGGTCACCCCGCGGGTGTCACCGCTGGTGCCAGGGAGGGGACAGGGGGACAGGAGCTCTCCAACAAGCTGCCCAGACCAGCCCTGCCCGGCTCCCGGCGCCAGCCCCGGGAAACGGGGACATTTTCCAGCCTCTCCGGACCATTGTTCAGCCGGATGAGCCCGAGAGGGGCGGCGGGACCCGGCTCTTCCTCCGGGCCCTTTCCCGGCTGCGACCGCAGCTAAAAATACCCGGGAAGGACAAACCCGGGAGCTGCGGCCCCGCCGCTGCCTCGGGACTCGGTAATTACCGGGATGGAGCCGGGAACAGCGGCCCCGCCAGGAGCGGGACGGGCGGGGAGCAGCCAGGGCTCGGGTTTGGGGTGTCCCTGCAGGGAGGTGGCGGCTGTGCCCCCCCAGGATGGAGGCGGGAGCATATTTATGGGGTGCTCTCTTTTTGGGGTGTCCCCTGCTGGGAGGTGGTGGCTGTGCCCCCCAGGTGGCTGTGTCCATGTCCCAGCTCACCCTCCCGGCTGGAACTGTGAATTCTCCCAGGGATGGAGCAGCCCCCGGGCTTGGCCGCTGGACAGGGAGAGAGGGACAGGGGACACTGCTGAGGGGATAGGGGATGTTGTCCCCAACGCACTTTCCATCCCAAAGTGACCAAACACCTCCTTGTCCCCATCCCTCTGGCCGCCTGCTGGGACTGGAGACAGGTGTGAGGGGCTACTGAGGGGACAGAGAGTGTTGTCCCCGTCCCATTTTCCATCCTAAATTGACCAAACCCCTCCTTGTCCCCATCTCCCTGCCACCTAAGGGGACAGGGGACACTGCTGAGGGGACATGGGGTGCAGTCCCCATCCTCTTTGCCACTCCAAAGTGACCAAACCCCTCCTTGTCCCCATCCCTCCGGCCACCTACCGCCCGCTGGCGGCAGGACACGAGGCTGGCATTGTCCCTGCTGCTGTCCCCCCGTGCCCGTGCCAGCTCCCGGCGCAGCGCGTCCCCGTCGCTCTGCAGCCGTTCCCGGTGCCGCTCCAGCTCCGCCAGGCGCGTCCCGAGCTCCCGGCTCTCGTTCGCCGCCCGCTCCTGGCAGCCGCGCAGCTTCCCCAGCGCCTCGGAGCGCCACAGCAGCAGCGCCACCGCCACCGTCACCGCCGCCACCAGCAGCAGCAGCGCCGCGCACAGCGCCAGCACCTTCAGCGTGGCCCGGGGCACCGCGGGGTCCATGGCGGGGGGGACAGCGGGGACAGAGGGGACAGGCGGGGACTAGAGGGGGACAGGACGGGACAGAGGGGACGGGGGGGACAGAGGAGACAGGCGGGGACCAGAGGGGGGCAGAGGGCACAGGAGGGCACAGAGGAGACAGATGGGGACGGGAGGACCCGCTCCGGTGGTGGCTGTGTCAGGATGTGGCGGTAGCACTGCTGGCGACACTGTAATTGTTGCGCGTGGGCCGAGGTTCGTGGCAGGTCAGGGCCCAGAATAGGTTTTTGTTTGTGCTGGACAGGGGACAGGTCTCTGCCCCAGCTGCGGGGACGAGCCAGGGTGGCCTCAGTGACCGCTGGGACGCTGAGGTTCCCATCTATCCCCAGCACGGAGCTCCGTGTCCCCTGCAGCGAGAGCAAGGCAGGTTTGGCCAGGATTTATGGAAATGGGTTGAAAAATGAGGATTTGTGGAATGGCTGCGGCTCAGGGCAGCGTTGGCATGTCCCTGTCCCCTGTCCCTGTCCCTCTCACTGTCCCCTGTCCATGTCCCCATCCCCTGTCCCCTCCCTACCCCTGGTGGCCAGAGGGGAATGGTCACTTCGGGGTGTCCCCATGGAGCTGGGACAGAGGGACCCACACCGTCCGTAACTCTTTGTTTTTATTTTCTCCTACTGTCCTAAATCCCAGTTGTCCAAATCTGCATTCCTCTAATTACATTGCTGGCTTTAGAACCACTTCATTCCTATTCAACTTTTAATATTTTAAAAACAAGGGACTGGCGTTTTTCTCAGGGTCGTCCCCTCAGGCGGTGGCATCGCCCTCGGGCCTGTCCCCTCAGGGCTGTCCCCTCTCTTGGGGCTGTCCCCTCAGAGGGTGGCCTGTCCCCTGTCTCAGGTGGTGGCCTCCCCCTCGGGGCTGTCCCCCCCGTCCAGCAGCCCGTAGTGTGCGTGGCTCTGGCAGGGCCGCTGCAGGGGATGCGCCAGCAGCTTGGCCATGCAGTTGTGCAGCTCCAGCGCCGGCCCCGCCAGGGCCACCTCGTACTTGTAGTTGGTGCCTTTGGTGTCCAGGCTGCCGAAAAACCCGAACATGTCCTGGGGAGGGGACACACAGGGATACAATGGGGTCAGAGCTGGGCTTGTACTGACCTCAAATTCTGAGAAATTTCCTCTTTTTGTCCTCTAGATTTGCCCAAAAATTTCCCCCCAAAATGCTGTTCTTCTGTCACCCCATTGTTGGTGATACCCCAGTGTCCATTGGCCTCCTAAATTCCCCACAAACCCATTCCATTTCTACCCCATTTTCCCCTAATCCCCCCATTCCCACCCTATTTTCCCCTAATCGTCCCATTGCCCCCTAAATCGCCCCATTCCCATCCCATTTCCTCCTTTTTTTACCCCAATCCCCCCAACCCCCCTTTTTTTCCCCAATTTCCCCCCAAAATCCCTCTCAAATCCTCTCCCAACCCCCTCATTCCCACAAAAAAAAAAAAAAGGGGGAATTTGGGTGGGAAAATTGGGGGGGGGGAATTTGGGGGAAAAAGAAAATAAAAAAGGTAAAATGGGGACAAATGAGGGGAAAAATGGGGGAATTTGTGGGGGGGGAAAGGGAGGATTTGGGGAGAAAGAAAGGAATTGGGGGAATTTGTCTCCTTTTACCTTCCAGCTGCTCTCGTCTTCCTTTTCATCCACCCCGTTGTGGATGTAAACGACATCGAAGAAGAAATAGGGGCACTGCAGCAGCTTCTGGGGGGAAAAAGGGGAATTTGGGGGCTTTGGGGGGAGATTTGGTGGGTTTGGGGGGAGATTTGGGGTGGAAATGGGGAATTTTGCGGCTGGCATAGGGGGATTTTGGGGCTGGCATGGGAAGATCTGGGGTGGAAATGGGGGGATTTTGGGGGTGGTATGGGGGGATTTTGAGAGTGGAAATGGGGGGAGTTTGGGTGGAAACATGGGGATTTTGGGGGTGGCACAGGGGGATTTGGATGTCCCAGACCTTCATGTGCTCACCCCTGCAGAAGTGGGGGATTTTGGGGTGTCACAGGGGGGATTTTGGGTGGAAAAGGGGGGATTTTGGGGTGTCCCAGACCTTGACGTGCTCGCCCCCACAGAAGTGGGGCTGGCAGCGCGGGCGCCCGAACACCAGGATGGTTCTGACCACGAAGGGCGGGGGGATGGTCTGGACATTGTCGGTCACCGGCAGCTCCACCTTCTGCTGGCTGGGATGGGGACAGGACAGGGTGGCCCCCATGGGGACAGAGACAGGGATGGGTGGCACCCATGGGGACAGGACAGGGTGGCAGCCACAGGGACAGGGGACAGAGACAGGTGGCACCCCAGGTCAGGGTGGCTGCCACAGGGACAGGGGACAGGGCTCGGGTGCCACCCCCCAGCACCCTCCAAACCCCCCAGCACCCCCAGAACGTTCTGGAACCCTCCAGTGCTCACATGAGGTTGAAGAGCCCATCCAGATCTGAGCTTGGAGTCAAGGCTGGTCCTGGCACCTGTGACAGCCCCAGGGCCACCCCCAGGGCGACCCAGACACCTGTGCCACCCCCAGGGCCACCCCCAGGACCACCCCCAGGGCCACCCCTGGCACCCAAGACACCCCAATGCCACCCAAGGGACCCCAGTGGCACTCTGGTGACCCCAGTGGCAAAAAAGGGATCCCCCCTGGCACCCAAGACATCCAGGACCCCCTGATGCCACCCAGGTGGCACCCAGGACACCCCAGTGGCACGGCAGGATACTGAAGGACTGGCACACGACAGTGTCCAGGTCGTAGAGGCAGCTGCAAACCTCACGTGGGTCTGACGTGAACCCCGAGAGCTGCGGGGGCACCAGGCTGGCACCGAGCTGGCACTGGCCCTGTGTCCACCCTGTCCCCTGTGCCCAGCTCTGTGCCCACCCCTGTCCCCACCTCTGTGCCCGCCCCTGTGTCCCTCCCTGTCCCTTTGCCCTGTGCCCATCCCTGTCCCCACTGCCAGTCCCTTGTGCCCATCCCTGGCCCTGGCCCCACCCTGTGCCCGTCCCCTCCTGGCACCCCAGGCCCCCTCTCCCTGTCCCACCCCGTGCCCATCCCTGTCCTTGTCCCTGCCCGGTGCCCCCTGGCACCCCAGCCCCCCCTGTGGCTGTGCCCATGTCACCCACCCAGGTGGCATCGTTGTTCACCACCACCAGGGCGAACTCGTGGCTTTTGTCGATTTTGTGTTTGGTCCTGACGAACATCTCGATCATCTTCTGGGCCACCGTCAGGGCGTTGCTGCGGCACCTGCGGGGCACGGGCTTAGCGCACCCCAGAAACCCCAAAACACACAAACCCCACACACCACAAACCCCAGAGACACCACCAAACCCTGCCCAGCACCCCAAAAACCACACAAATCCCAGAAACACCACAAACCCTCACCTGGCACCCCAAAGACACCAGAAACCCACCCAGCAGCCCAAAACCACCACCTGGCAGCCCCTGGCACTGACCCATTGAAGGACTCCAGTTTGGGCACTGCCATCTCCTCGGCCAGGTCCAGGCAGATGATCTGGGGTGGCGGGGGGGGCACAGCTGAGACCCCCGAGTGTCCCCAGGGACCCTCAGGATGTCCCCAGTCCATCCCAGTCCCTCGCAATCCCCTCCCAGTCCACCCCAATTCCCCCCCACCAATTCCCTCCCAGTCCCTCTCATTTCCCCACAATCCCCTCCCAGTTCTCCCAGTCCCCTCCATCCCCCCCAGTCCGTCCCAGTCGCCCCGAATTCCCCCTTCCAACCCTTCCCAGTCCCTCCCAATCCCCCCCGCCCCGTTCCTCCCAGTTCATCCCAGTCCCTCCCACTCCCCTCCCAACTCCTCCCAGTCCCTCCCAGTCACTCACCACCTTCTCGGGGCAGTTCACCCGCGGTGTTCTGACGGTCACCTCGCCGTGCTGCCCGTGGCTGCCCGGGCCGTGCCAGGCCGTGCCAGGCTGCCCGGGGGGGCTGTGCCCGGCGCTGGCCGCCTCCCCCTCGCCCTCGCTGCGGTTCCCCGGAGCCTCTCCCCGGTTTCCCGGAGCCTCTCCCCGGTTCCCCGGGGCCTCTCCCCGGCTGCCCACGCTGCCTGGCCCGCTCGGGGCTCGGTCCTCGGCGCCTTCGGGGTTGGAGCGGGTGCGGGGCCGAACTTCTGGAACCTTCTCCTCCTCATCCTCGGCCGCGCTGCCCGGTTCCGACGTGTCCATCCCGAAACTGGGGGGTTGGCACCCCAAAACCGGGGGGTGTGCTGCGGCTGGCACCCCAAAATCAGCGGGTTTGGGGGTGCTGTGAGGCTGGGACCCCAAACCTGGGGCTTCTCTGTGCCTGGGACCCCTAAAGTGGGGAAATTCCGGTGCGGCTGAGACCCCAAAATCAGTGGTGTCCCGGTGCGGCTGTGACCCCAAACCCGGGGGGCTCGGGGGGGATCTCGCTGCGTGGGGAGGGGCTCCACAGACAGGGGGGTAGGAGGGGCAGGGGCTCCGCGGAGTTTGGGGGTTCCCCAATCACTCCCCCTCTCCACTCAGCCCCATTCTCGGATCCCCTTTCCCACGCCCCCCACCTTCCCACGCCCCTCCCCTGCCCCATTTCCCCCGCCCCACGCCCCCATCTCCTCCCTCCATCCCTTCCTTCCCCATCCCCTGCCCCGCTCCTGTTCGCCCTCGACCCCCCAAAACCCCCCAAAAACCCCCTGAAACCCCCAAAATCCCCCGAGCCCCCCGCGCTCACCGCTCACCGCAGCTCGAGCTCCGCCGGAAATGGCGCCGCGGGAGGGCTGCTGGGAGTTGTAGTCCCTTTGGGTGCCCCCGCCACCATGGGGATGACCCCCGGGCCCCGAACGCCTCCTCACGGCCCCGTCCCCTCACACACCCCCTTCCCCACCTCCCTCCCGTTCGTGTTCGCCCGCCAGAGCCCCCGCGCTCACCGCTCAGGTCCGGCCCCGTTCCGCCGGAAGTGGTGTCGCGCGGAGGCTGCTGGGAGTTGTAGTCCCCCTGGACCCCCGGCAAAGCCCCCGACCGCCGCCCCCCGCCCCACAAATGCCGTTCTAAACCGTGCTGCGCCTCTGCCGCACCCCAAACATCGTGTGAACCCCCCCGAACGGCTTCCTGCACCCCAAATATCCCCGTGCTCCGCCCTCTGTACCCCAAATGCTCGTGTTTTACCCTAAATATCCATGTGCACCCCCAAAACTGCTTCCCGCACCCCAAATGTCCACGTGCACCCCCCAAACATCCGCCTGCACCTCAAATATCGATGTCCGCACTCCATATACCCACCTGCACCCCAAATATCCACGCGCACCCTAAAACCCCGTGTACCCCCCAGAACCGCCTCCCACACCCCAAATCCCCCTGCTCCACACCCCTCCCTCCCTCCCCGCACCCCAAATACCCTCCCAGCACCCCAAAACCAGCACCCTCCTTCTTCTCACAGCACCCCAAAGCTCTTACAGCACCCCCAAATTCTCCTGCACACCCCAAAAGCGTTTTGGGGTCCCCGTCCCTTTGCAGGGGGTGCTCTGTGGGGTGAGGGTGGCACCTGCCTGGCACCGGGGAGGGCACGGCCACACGGGGGGCTGGGGCATTTGGGGGGAGGTTGGGGTTTTGGGGCGGTTTTTGAGGGGGTTTTGAGGGGGGCGAGCACCCCAAAAGGCCCCGTGGTGCCCCCCAGGCGGGGCAGCTGAACGGTTAAAGGAAGAGGAAATCCCGGCAGGAACACGGCCGGGGCCGGAGGCGCTGCCCGAGCTACCGGAGGTGCCGCGGGACGGGAGGGGACCGGGAGAGAACGGGAGGAACCAGGACGGAACAGGGGGAACCGGGACAGAATGGGAACCAGGGGGACCAGGACAGAACGAGAATGTGGGGGGAACCGGGGGGCACCGGGAGAGAATGGGAACGGGGACAGAATGGGGAGAACAGGGAGACACCGGGAACTGGGACAGAACAAGAACCAGGGGGACCGGGACAGAACGGGAATGTGGGGAAACCGGGACAGAATGAGAACTGGGACAGAACAGGACCTGGGACAGAACGGGGGGAACCTGGGGGGACGAGGAGAGAATGAGGGGAACTGGTACGGAACGGGGACGTGGGGGAACTGGGACAGAATGGGGGGAACCGGGAGAGAACTGCAGCTGGGGGGGACTGGGACAGAACGGGGGGAACTGGGATGGAACAGGGACAGAACGGGGATGTGAGGGGAACCGGGAGAGAACGGGAACCTGGGGGGAATGGGGATAGAACAGGGAATAGGGAGACAACGGGAACTTGGGGGGAACCGGGGGAGAACGGGAACTTTGGGGAACTGGGAGAGAACGGGAACCTCGGGATAGAGCGGGGCCTGCTGGGACCCGGGGGGGAAACTGGGACTTACTGGGAGGCTGGGTGTGGAGCCAGGACATCCCGGAGCCCCCGTGTGGAACCGGGACGTGTTGGGACCCTCAGAGTGGAACCGGGACCTGCTGGGAGCCACGGGCAGGACGATCCCGGACCGCGGGCATGGAGGAGGTGAGCGGGCACTGTCCGTGCTGGGCACAGCGCGGGGCTGACCCCAAACGGGGCTGACCCCACCCGGTCCCGGGGCTCCTCGTGCCGCGCTCCGCGGTGGAATTCCCACTCCGGGCACCGGGATGGGGCCGGTGGCCCAGCGGGCCGGGCTGGTGGCCACAGCTCATCCCTGTGCCAGGAGAACCCGGTAGGTGCCACCCGCTCTGCCCCCCGGGCTGAACGGGGCACGGGCACCCCCACGGGCACCCCGGCCCGGCCCCCGCGCCAGGAGGAGGAGGAGAAAGCGGAGGAAGAGGATGAGGAGGATGACGAGGACGTGGGCAGTGACACCGAGGACATCCCGCTGCTGGCAGGGGCGGCCCCGCGACAGCAGCGGCGACAGCAGCGCCCCGCCAGGTACCGGCACCGGGAGAGTCACCCGCGGGAACACCGGGAACGAGGGGACACCGGGAACGAGGGGACACCGAGACCTCACCGTGCCCTTCCTCGCCCCGCAGGGCGGATGAGGACGGCTGGGAGGCCACCGCCACTGTCCCCACTGTCGCCGCTGTCAGCCCGGACGGTGAGCGCCGCCCCCCGTGCCACCACAGGTGCCACCGCCGCGCTGTCCCTGCCCTGACGGCGGCCGTGTCGCTGTCGCTGTCCCCAGTGCGCAGTCCGGATCTCTTCGAGCGCCTGCAGCACGCCGTGAGCTCCCTGGAGCGCGCCGCCTTCTCCCGCCGCCGGCAGCCCCCGGCGTGGCCGCCGCCCGCCCCGGCCTGGCACCGGGCGCTCCAGGTGAGCCTCGCCACGCCCGCGGTGCCTGCGGCGGCACGGCGGGCACGGACTGACCGGCCTGGCACGCGCAGAGCCTGCAGGAACTGAGCCGGACACCGGGCTGGGCGCGCCGCTGCTGGCCGGAGGCGGCGGCGGGACCGGGGCCACCGGCGGAGGTGGGGGCGGCGGCGGCAAGGAACGCGAGCCTGCGGGCAGCCCTGGGCCAGCGGGATGAGGAGCTGGGCCAGGCCACGGCCGCGCTGCGGGCGCTGCGGGGCGAGCGGGAGCGCCTGCAGGGCAAGGTGGGTGCGGGACAGCGGGTGCCACCCTCGGGGTGTCCCGGGTGCCACCGTCGGGGTGTCACCAAAGCGGTGCCGGTGCTGAGTCCCGTGTCCGGTTCAGGTGCGGGATCTGCGGGAGGCTCTGGCCAGGCTGGAGGAGCCGGGAGGGTCAGGCAGTGACACCCCCGGGACCGGTCACACCCTGGTGACTGGTGACACCTCTGGGACTGGCGACACCCCCGGGGTCGGTGACACCCCCGGGCCCAGCAGCCCCCCGGGGCACCGGGTGAGTGCGGGGCTGGAGCACGGGGTGTTCGTGCCCTGGCACGGGGCTCTGGGGTCCCCTCCGCGCGATGTCACCTGGGGTGGTGGCGGTGCTCAGTCCCACGGGGTGCCGGCCCCCGGGATGACCCCCCCGGGCCGCTCCCCTCCATGTCGCCCCCTCCCCTGCAGCCCCGCGCCCCGCTGTCCCCCCAGCCCTCGGCGGGGCCCGGCCGGGAACAGGAGGAGCGGCTGCAGCAGCTGCAGGGGTGAGTCCCCCCCGAACCCCGAGTCCTCCCCAAATCCCGAGTCTCCCCCGAGCCCCGAGTCCCCCGAACACCCCTGGGGACACTGAGGCACGGCCCCGGTGCCCTCGGGCCCGCAGGGTGCTGGCGCGGCTGCAGGAGGCGAACCGGGAGCTGCTGGCGGCGCTGGGCGAGTGCAAGGGCGAGGCGGAGCGGCTGAGCATGGAGCTGGGCAGGCGGGAGGCGCACTGCAGCGGGCTGCGGCTGGCGCTGAGCTGCAGGTGGGACAGGAGACACGGGATGGGGACACAGGATGGGGACACGGGACAGGGGACAGGGATGGGGACAGCCCCACTGAGCTGCAGCGGGCTGCGGCTGGCGCTGAGCTGCAGGTGGGACAGGAGACACGGGATGGGGACACAGGATGGGGACACGGGACAGGGGACAGGGATGGGGACAGCCCCACTGAGCTGCAGCGGGCTGCGGCTGGCGCTGAGCTGCAGGTGGGACAGGAGACACGGGATGGGGACACAGGATGGGGACACGGGACAGGGGACAGGGATGGGGACAGCCCCACTGAGCTGCAGCGGGCTGCGGCTGGCGCTGAGCTGCAGGTGGGACAGGGGACACGGGATGGGGACACAGGATGGGGACAGAGACAGGGATGGGGACACGGGATGGGGAAAGTTCCCTGAGACTCTCGGGACGGGGACCTGAATAGGGATAGGCATGGGATGGGATGGGATGGGATGGATGGATGGATGGGGACAGGGATCAGGATCGGGACTAGGATCAGAATCAGGATGGGGACTCGGGTGGGGATAGGGACAAGGATGAGGAGTGGGGACAGGGACTGGGCTGGGAACAGGGATGGGACAGGGTTGGGGACAGTCCCCCTGAGCCCCTTGTCCCCCAGCGAGCGCTGTGGGGGTGCCTACGCCGCCCTCCTGGACCTGGTGCGGGCGAAGGTGGCACCGGAGGGTGGCACCCATGGGGGTGAGTGACAGCGGGGGGACACAGGGGGCTGGGGGAGACTGAGGGAAACTGGGGGCTTATGAGGGGGATGCTGGTGTGCTGGGGAGAATACTGGGAAGATACTGGGAAGTTATCTGGGAGGATACTGGGGGGATACTGGGAATACTGGGGGGATACTGGGGAGCAGTCAGGGAGGATGCCAAAGGGATGTGTAAGGTCCACGTGGGGGTACTGGGGCATGCACGAGGGATACTGGGAGGTACTGGAAGGACTTCGGGGGGATGCAGGGAGCTTGTGGGGCATCCCAGTGCCCCCCACACCCCTTGCGGGCACCCCTGGGCAGCGGCACTGCCCGCACCGTGCCCAGGAACCGCGGCGGAACCGAGCCCGGGTCACGAACCGGGACCTGGCCCCGCCACACCGGAACAGAGCCCGGAGCGCGCGCCCGGCCCCGGCCCCGCCACACCGGAGCCCCCGGGCCCAGCGGAGCCGGAGAGCCGTGAGGACCCCGCGGACAGCCCCGGGGCTCACAGGTACCGGGGGGCGCGGGGGTCCCGGCGCTGAGCCCCCCCCCCCGGGTGGCCCGTGCCCACCGCCGCCGTGCCCGCCCCGCAGCCCCCGGGGGATGGAGGAGGAGGGAGCGCTGCGGGAGCTCATCCGGCGGCTCCGCGCCGAGCAGGCGGCGGTGAAGGGGTCCCTGCTGGACGCCGCCGAGCTCTCGGAGCCCCCGCGGGAGCGCGACCTCCGGGGCCGGGCGGAGCGGGCGCTGCGGGAAGCGCGGGCGCTGCTGCCCGGCTGGAGGCGGCCGGAGAAGGAGGAACTGCTGCAGGAGCTGGCGGTGCTCAAGGTGGGTTGGGATCCCTCCCTAGATCCCTTCATGGATCCTTCCCTGGGACCCTCCCCGGATTTCTCCATCGATCCCTCCTTGAATCCTTTCCTGGATCCCTCCCCGGCTCCCTCCCCGGTCCCCCGCTGTCTCCCCGGCCGTGCCTCAGTTTCCCCGCGGTGCCAGGAGGCGCTGGCGGAGCTGCGGACGCGGCTGCAGCTGGCTCAGAAGGAGAAGCGAGCCCTGGAGCTGCTGCTGGCCGCGCACGGGCCCCGCGAGGCCGCGCTGCGCCTCCTGCTGCGGGAACGGGAGCGGGAACAGCACCGGGAACGGGACCGGGACGGGCGGGACGGAGCCTCCGGCAGCTCCGGCAGCAGCTCCGGCAGCAGCTCCGGCAGCAGCTCCGAGGAGGTAGGGATGGATCCCGTGGGGCTGTTCCTGGGATTTGGGGGATGCCGAGGGATGGGAGACAGCCGGAAATCTCTGCAGGAGGCGCGGATGGGGCGGGGGGCGGCGATGGCCCCGGGGAACCCCCCGGACCCCGAGAGAACGAGGGAGGAGCTGCTCCGGATCCGGGCCAGGTGAGGGATGGGAGCTGTGGGGGATTGGGAAATGTGTGGGGTTGGGAATTCTGTGGGGTCAGCAACTGTGTGGCATCAGGAACTGTGTGGGATCGGGAAATGTGTGGGGTTGGGAATTCTGTGGGGTCAGCAACTGTGTGGCATTGTGTGAGTTGGGAATGGTGCTGTGCGGGCTGGTGGGGCGGGCTCGGGGTGGCCCTGGTGACACTGCCCCGTGTCCCCAGGACGGAGCAGCTGCGTGGCCGTGCCCGGGAGCTGGCGCTGGCCCTGGAGCAGGGCAGCGCTGCCAGCCGTGCCCAGCAGGGGCACAGTGCCACCGTCACCCTGGAGCTTCTCCAGGCGCACAGGTGAGCACGGGCCGGGTCCCTTGGGTGTCCCTGGGTCCCTTCGGTTCCCTCAGTCCCCCTGACTCCCTGGAAGCCCTGACTCCCCTCATCCCCCTGGCTCCCTAAATCCCTGGCTCCCCCAATTCACTAAATCCCTAAATCCCAAAATTCACGGCTCCTCCTCATGCTCCCAGCTCTTCCAACTCCCTGACTCCCTAAATCCCCAAATCCCGGGCTCCCCTGGATCCCCGGGCTCCCCTGGATCTCCCAGCTCCCCTGACTCCTTAAGTCCCCAAATCCCCATCTCCTCCGATTCCCTGATTCCCTAAATCCCAAAACCTCCGGCTCCCCTGGATCCCCTGGCTCCCCCAACTCCCTGACTCCCTAAATCCCAAAATCCCCCGACGCCCCAAACCCTCCGAGCTCCTCCCATTCCTCGGCTCCCTAAATCCCCAAACCCCCCAAACCCCCTGCTCCCCCTGGGTGCCCCCAATCCCCTGACGCCCGGTGCCCGCAGCTCGCTGGCCCTGGCGTACCGCGGGGCGCGGCGCAAGCAGGCGGAGCAGCTGCGGCGGCTGCAGGCGCGGGCGGCGGCGCTGCGGGGCCAGCACGGCCGCAGGGAGCGAGCCCTGGCCCGGACACTGCGGGAGCTGGAGCGAGGAGGCGAGACCTGCATCTAAGGAGCCCCGGAAATCCCTGGGGAAACTCGGAAATTCATGGGGAGCCCCGGAAACCCCTGGGGAAATTCGGAAATCTATGGGAAAACTCAGAAATCCCTGGGGAAACTTGGAAAATCATGGGGAAACTCGGAAATCTTTGGGGAAATTTGGAAATCTATGGGGAAATCTGAAAATCTGTCTGGTGTCCGTGTCCAGTGTCCATGTCCGTGTCCGGGGGCCTGGCTGACCCCGGGGTCGGAGGTCAGGGCTTGGCCCCTTTTGAGATTCAAATTCGCTTTGTGCGGGGTCAGGGCCCTGTGACAGGCGGGGCCACCTCGGGGCTGGGGACAGCAGGGGGACACAGCGGGTGGCACCGGACACGGCAGGTGGCACCAGGATATGGCAGGTGGCACCTGGCGCTGGCACCTCCCCCCGCCACGTCCCCCATAGCCCCTGGCCACCGCGAGTCCCTGGCTGGTGCCTCAGTTTCCCCCTGGAAAGGTGGAGAAGTCAGGGCAGCCCCGGGGATTGTCCGGAGGTGTCACCATCACCGCTCCTTGGGGTGACACTGGGGACGTGGGGGGGTGGCAATGTGGGGACAGTGAGGCTTGAATGCCCAGAGTGGCTGAAAATCAGGGATTTGACCCCAAAATGCTCCATTTCACTCATGGGACATCAGGGGGGACGGACGGACAGAGGGATGGGGTGGAACCAGTCCAATCTCGATCCAATCCCAGTCCAATCCTGATCCGATCCCAGTCCAATCCCAGCCCAATCCAAATCCAATCCCAAATCCAGACTGCGGATCCCCAGGTGATTTCACCCACTGAAAAAAATCCAGGATGATTTTTAGGATCTTTCTCTGACCCCCCACCAAGGCTGGGTTTGTCCATTAGGAAGGATCTGGGATGATTTTGGGGATCTTTTCCTGCTTTTCCACCATCCCCAACCCCATCCCCATCCTCCACACCCCACCAGAGACCCAAACCATCCCGAAGCCTCTGGAGCTGCTGCTGACCCCAAAAAGGAGCCCAGAAAAACATCGGCGCCTTCCCGGGGCCCTTTTGTGGGGCGGGAGCAGCAGAGCAGAGCAAGGAGGAGGAGGAGGAGGGGTGGGAATGGGAATTCTTCGGGAATTTGGGAATTCAGGAACTGGAATTCCTCCGGAGATCAAACATCAAAACAAACCCAGATCCCATTTCCACCTTTGTTCCTGGATTGTTATTTTGGGGGTTTTTGGGGGGTTTGGGTTGGTTTTTTTCCAGGGAGTCCAAGGCCACAAATCCCAACCTGGCATGGGTGAAGGGTGGGGGTGACCCCACTGGGCCCGGATTGGGATCCCCCAAAACCCAGCCCCATTCCCAGCTGGGGTTCCCAGGGCTTGTCCCATGATCAGGGGAACTGGGATCCCCTAAATCCAGGGAACTGGGGCACCCCACTCTTGGGGACATTGTGGGGACAGGGGGACTCTGTGGATTGGGATCCCTCAAAAGCCAGTCCTGTTCCCAGCTGGATTTTCCAGGGATTGTCCCATGATTTGGGGAATTGGGTTCCTTTCAGAGCACCCTAAATCCAGAGAATTATGGCACCCCACTCTTGGGGACATTGTGGGGACAGGGGATTGGGATCTCCCAAAGCTGACCCCATTCCCAGCTGGATTTTCCAGGGGTTATCCCATGATTTGTTTGGCTTTAGGATCAAACCCCTAAATTCAGGGAATTCAGGGTTTAATTCCATTTATGGCCATCTCTGCTGCACCCCAGTTCCAGGTTTAGCTTCACTTTTCCCTAAACCCCGAGCCAGAACCCAGATCAGGAACTCCAAGGTCAGTCCCAGCCTGGCACCTTGGGGACACTGCGGCGTTTTTGGGGTCACTTTGGGGACTTTGCCCCGTAAGTGCCCGGGGCAGGGCGGGGTGCCGGGGTCAGGCACCTTTTCCTGCTGGGATTATCCCGATTATCCCGGGTTAATGATTCCCAGGAATCCCAGCACCCACCGGGAGACGGGTCCGACTGGATCGACCGCATTGCAGCCGCATTTATGGGGCCGCAGGACCTTTGGGGCCGCAGGGACTTTATGGGGCTGCAGGGACCTTTTGGGACCATGGAGGTTTATGGGGCCACAGGATTTTGTCCTGGTGCAATATGGGGCTCCCAGTAAAACACCAGCTTGATACTGGGATCCCAGCTAGATCCTGGAATCCCAGTTCCAGTGCCAGGCTCCCAGTTTGACCCAGAATCCCAGTGATCTCAGGGTGATCCTGGAATCCTAGTGATCCCATTTTGATACCAGATTCCCAGTTCCGTGCTGGGATCCCGGTGCCACGTGGGGCTCCTGTCCCAGTGCCAGGTTCCTGGCACACTGTGGGGCTCCCAGTTTGATCCAGGAACCCCCGGGCCGTGCCAGGCCCCCGCCTGGACCCCGGGATCCCAGTTTGATTTGGGATCCCAGTGCCAGGCTCCTAGTCTGATCCCGGTTTCCCAATATGATCCCAGTTCCCCAGTCCCATCCCTTTTTCTCAGTTTGATCCTGGTTTCCCAGTCTGATCCTGGTTTCCTGGCCCCATCCCGGTTTCCCAGTTTGATCCCGGTTTCCCAGCCCCATTCCGGTTTCCCGGTCCCATCCCGGTTTCCCAGCGCTCCCGGTGCCGGCCGAGCCCCGGGCGTGCCCGAACCGCCGCGGGGGCCCGGGAAGGGCCCCGGCCGCCGCCTCCGGTGCCGAACCGCGCTATCCCTCCCCGCTCGCCTCGCTCCCTCCGGCCCCGCTGGTCTCGGTGGCCCCGCTGGTCCCGGTGGCCGTTCCCGACCCGCGGAGCGCGGGGGGCGTGGAGCGGCCCCGGTGCGGCGGCGGCGGCGGGGCCGGGACCGGGGCAGGACCCGGGAGCGGAAGGGGAGGAGGCCGGGGAGGAGCATCCAGGGCGGCCACCGCGGCAGCGGCTGAACTTTGCTCTTTCACGGGAGGCGGGGAGAGCCCCGGGGCTCGGCGGAGCCGGTCCCGCCGCACCCGCAGCCGCACCGGCACCGGGCTGCGAGCGGCGGCGGGGCCCGGAGAGCGGCGAGGGCGAACCGGGGCAGCGCCGCCTCCTTCCTCCTCCTCCTCCTCCTCTTCTCCTCCTCCTCCTTCCAGCCGGTGCCGCGGAGCGCAGGAGCCACCGGGGGCGGGAGCGGCCCCGCATGCGGCCGGTGCCCGCGGGGGGATGCGCCGCGCCCCGGCCCCGCCGCCGCCGCAAACTTTCCGCGGGGCCGTGAACCGGCAGGAGGAGGAGGAGGAGGAGGAGAGCGACAAATCCCTGAGGGGGCGACCCCAAAAAAAAACCTGAAAAAGAAAAACTACCCCAAAAAGCGGAGCTTTTCCCAGCCGGCGGTTCCTCGGTAAAACTTACCGAACTCGGCGCGGGGAAGCACCGGGAGGGGAAGAACCGGGAGGAGAAGAACCGGGAGCAGAACCGGGAGGGGAAGAACAGGGAGCAGAACCAGCACCGGGAGGGGAAGCACCGGGAGCAGAAGCAGCACCGGGCAGAGAAGAACCGGGAGCAGAAGCAGCACCGGGAGGAGCAGCAGCACCGGCAGGCTCCGCTCGATGCGGCGCTGAGCCCCCGCGGCCCCGCGGAGCCATGGCCATGGTGGCCGGCGCTTGGGGCGAGCCGAACGGTGGCGGAGCCGGTGGCACCGGGGGCGGCGGCGGCGGCGGAGCGGAGGAGGCGGCGTCCCCCGGCGGCGGCGGCAGCGACGCGGAGCACGGCGAGGAGGAGCGGCCCGGGGCCGGCGCGGACTGCGTGGTGTGCGGGGACAAATCCAGCGGGAAGCACTACGGCGTGTTCACCTGCGAGGGCTGCAAGAGCTTCTTCAAGCGCAGCATCCGCAGGAACCTCAGCTACACCTGCAGGTGACAGCGGGGGGACAGCGGGGGATCCCGGTTGGGGATGAGTTGGGGTCTCGGTGTGGTGGTGCTGGGGGTGTCCCAGTACAAACCAGTGGCCCTCAGTACAGCACGAGGGTCTCCCAGTACAAACCACTGGGTTCCAGTAGAACACGCGGGTCTCCCAGTACAGCGCGAGAGTCTCCCAGTACAAACCAGTGGCTCCCAGTGCAAATGAGGGGGTCTCCAGTGCAGCTCGAAACGGCGCTCCCAGTTCAGCCCAGGAGCTCCCGGTTCAGCTGAGGTTTCCCCCCAGCCCATCCCAGTATCCCCCAGTCCATCCCAGTATCCCCCAGCCCCGGCTGTCCCCATTCCCGGCATTCCAGGTCCATCTCCCGGCATTCCCAGTCCATGTCGGTCCATTCCCGGTCCATTCCGGTCCATCCCGGTGTTCCCGCGGTGCCCGTGAATCACCCCGGGCACGGCCGGGATCCAACGGGAGCCGCGGGAATGCCGGGAGCACCGGGAACACCGGGGTGGACCGGGATGGACCGGGAACACCGGCATCCAGCAGGAGCAGGATCCTCTGGAATACCGGGGGCAGCGATCCACCGGGATACCGGGACCGGGGAGCCTCTGGAATTCCGGGATAATGGGAGCAGGGAGCCTCTGGAATTCCAGGATACGGGGAGCAGGGAGTCCCTGGAATTCCAGGATAATGGGAGCGGGGATCCTCTGGAATTCCAGGATACCGGGATCTCTGAGGAATCCAGGATGGGATCTCCAGGAATTTCCAGAGTTTGGAACGAGGGAGTTCCCAATCCCAGGCTGCTCCTGGAGGGCAGAATTCCCAAATTTCTAAGGGTCCCCATTCCCTCATCCCGGCTCAGGGACGGCTCTGGAATTTGTGGGAGGAGGGAAAAGGATTGGAAATCATCCAGGAGCCATTGGATCCAATCTCGGCAGGAATAGGCTCCAGATCCTAAAAAATCCCGGATTTTGGGAAAAGTTCCCCTGAAATTATCCCAGATTTTTTTTTTCCAGTTGATAAAACCACCAGGAAAATTCCTTGGAATTTTGGGAAAAGCTCCTAAAATTTTAATGTATTTTTTTCCCAGTGGATAAAACCAGCAGGATAATTCCCACTATGCCTGTGGAATTTTGGGAAAAGCTCCCAGAATTATCCCGGATTATTGCCAATGAGCAAAATCACTCGGATGATCCCACCACAGCCTTGGAATTTTGGGAAAAGCTCCCCAAAACTCATCCCAGATTTCTCCCAGTCCCAACAGGAATTCCCTCAATCCGTCCGCAGCTGCAGGAGTGGCACAGGCCAGAATTCCCAGCTGGAAAACCTTTCCAAAAAATCCTCCTGGATTTTTCCCAGTGGATAAAACCACCTGGGTAATTCCTTGGAATTTTGGGAAAAGCTCCCTAAATTATCCTGGATTTTTTTCCCAATGGATAAAACCACCTGATTAATTCCTTGGAATTTCGGGAAAAGCTCCGCAATTTCCTCCTGGATTTTTCCCAAGAGCTGAACCCTCCCCCAGCATCGGGAAAACCTTTCCCAAAAATCCCCTCTGGAGTTTTCCAATGGGATAGGAGGCAGCGAGCTGGGAAATTTGGGAAGCTCCGAAAGGCCCGGGCTGTGCTAATGACTTAATTAGGGCGGGTAATTAGCGGGAGAGATAATTAAAGGCATTTTGAATATGCAAATGAGCTCGGGGCCGCTTTGGATTCCCAGAACAAAAGCGGGAACCTGGAGCTTTGTTCCTCTGGAAAAGCCAAAAATTCCCAAGTCACTTCCTGGCTTTTGAAATTAAAAAAAAAAAAAAGGGGGGGGAAAAACCTTTGGATTTTTCCTTTTTGGATTCTGGCCTGTGCCGCCCCTGGAGCTGGGGAGGGATTGAGGGAATTCCTGCTGGGATTGGGAGAAATCTGGCAAGAGTTTTGGGGAGCTTTTCCCAAAATTCCAAGGAATTACCCAGGTGGTTTTATCCATTGGGAAAAAATCTGACATAATTTTTGGGATCTTTTCCCAAAATTCCAAGGAATTATCCATTGGGGAAAAAATAATCCAGGATAATTTTGGGATCTTTTCCTGCTGCTCCCAGACCTTGGTGGCTCCCCTGGATGTTTTCATCACTGGAAAAAAATATTCCGGGATAATTCCCATTTTTTTCCCAGTTCTTCGAGCCTTTCCCGATCGTTTTCTGGGAATTCAGGCCTGGATGAAGACATCAGGGCCGCTCCTGATCCTGCTTTTCATCGGGATCACGTTCCCGGCCGCGCCGGGGATGTTGAAGATGAATTAATTCCGTGTTGGGATTCCGGAAGGTTCTGTGGCGGGATTCCCGCGGCTCCAGCCCTGGAATTCATCCCAAATTCTCTTTTCCCGCCCCGATTCTGGCTAGGAAGGGATTTCCTGCTCTGGGATCAGCTTGGGAATGGGATCTGGGGGGTTGGATGGGAGATTCCATGTGGGAGTGGGAGCCAGGAGCCCTTTTCCAGGGATTTTGGGAATTTGAGGAATTTTGGGATGAATCCATCCTTTTGCAGGCTCTGAGGAATTTGGGGAATTCTCTCCCTTTATCCCAGAATCCTGTGGGATTTGGGGTCAGCACTGCCTGAGAGATTTCAGGCCCAACCCCACAGGAAATTCCTGGAATTCTTTGGAATTCCTGGAGCTGCATCCATGGGCTCACCAACATTTAAATCCCAAAACCGTTTCCAGACGTGGCAGGGATCAGGATGAAATCAGTGGGATTTTTTGGGATCAGGATGAAAATCCAATGGGATTTTTTGGGATCACCATGAAAAAAACCCCATCAGCAACGACCATCTCAATAAAATCCCATAAAAATTGGGGAATGGGCTCTGGGATTCCTGGGATGGATTTGGGGGGGCTGAAATTCCTGGGAATTCTGGCTGATCCCAATGATTCCCGCAGGTCCAACCGGGACTGCCAGATTGACCAACACCACCGGAACCAGTGCCAATACTGCCGCCTCAAGAAGTGCTTCCGAGTGGGCATGAGGAAGGAAGGTAGGGAAAAAATTCCCAAGGAATCCCAGGAATTCTGGGAATCCCCAGGTTTTGGGGGAAAAAACCCTAATTATTTCCTATTTTTTGTGGATTTTTTTTTGATTTTTGGGGGATCTGTGTGAGGTCAGGATGAAAATCCAGTGGGATTTTTTAGGATCAGGATGAAAATCCAGAAGGTTTCTTTGGTATTGGGATGAAGATCCAGTAGGACCTGATTGGGGTCAGGATGAAGATCCAGTAGGATCCGTGTGGGATCAGGATAAAAATCTGGTGGGATTTTTTGGGATCGGAATGAAAATCCAGTAAGATCCATGTAGGATCAGGACGAAGATCCAGAAGGATCCGTGTGAGATTGGGATGAAAATTCGATGGGATGTTTTTGGATTGGGATGAAAACCCCATAGGATCCATGTAGGATCAGGACGAAGATCCAGTAGGATCTGTGTGGGATCAGGATGAAAATCTGATGGGATTTTTTGGGATCGGGATGAAAATCCGGTGGGATCATTTGGGTTTACCATGCAAACCCAGTAGGATCCATGTAGGATCAGAATGAAGATCCATGTGGGATCCATGTGTGGTTGGGATAAAAATGTGGTGGGATTTTTTGGATTGGGATGAAAATCTAATGGGATTTTTTTTGCTCACCATGAAAACCCCAACCTTCCTCCCCCTCCAGCTGTGCAGCGGGGCCGAATCCCCCCCAGCCACTCCAGCAGCAGCCCCAACCCCCTCCCAGCCGGCGACTTCTTCAACGGGCAGCCGGTGTCGGAGCTGATCTCACAGCTGCTGCGCGCCGAGCCCTACCCGGCGGCGCGCTACGGCTCGCAGTATGCGCAGCAGCAGCAGCCGCCGGGCAGCGTCATGGGCATCGACAACATCTGCGAGCTGGCCGCCCGCCTGCTCTTCAGCACGGTGGAGTGGGCGCGAAACATCCCCTTCTTCCCCGAGCTGCCCGTGTCCGACCAGGTGGCCCTGCTGCGGCTGAGCTGGAGCGAGCTGTTCGTGCTGAACGCGGCGCAGTCGGCGCTGCCGCTGCACATGGCGCCGCTGCTGGCAGCCGCCGGCTTCCACGCCTCGCCCATGTCGGCAGAGAGGGTGGTGGCCTTCATGGATCAGATCCGGGTCTTCCAGGAGCAGGTGGAAAAGCTCAACCGGCTGCAGGTGGACTCGGCTGAGTACAGCTGCCTCAAGGCCATCGCGCTCTTCACGCCCGGTGAGGGGCTGGGGGCAGGTGGGAGGGACTGGGGTTTTCCTGAGGGTTTTTGGGGTTGGGGATGGGTAGGGAGAGGTTGTTCTGAGCATTTTTCTGAGGGTTTGGGGGTTCTGGGAGTGAGTAAGGAGAGGTTTTCCTGTGTTTTTCCAAGAGTTGGTGGTTGGATCTGTCTGAATTTGGGAATGAACAGGGGAAGGTTTTTGTGGGTTTATCTGAGGGTTTGGGGACTTGAGATTTTGAAAGATTCCTAATGGATTTGAGGATATTCTCAATGGATTTGGGGATATTCCCTATAAATTTCAGGATATTTCTTTAAATTTTGGGATATTCCAAATGGATTTTGGGATATTGGGGATTTTGGGGTATTTCCAATAGATTTTGAGAGATTCCCAATGGATTTTGGGAGATTGGATCTGAGGATATTCCCAATAGATTCGGGGATATTCCCAATGGATTTTGGGGATACTGGATTTGGGGACATTCCCAATGGATCCCATGCCACCCCCCACACATCCAACCCCTCTCCGTTCCCTCGCAGATGCCTGCGGGCTGTCGGACCCGGCGCACGTGGAGACGCTGCAGGAGAAGGCGCAGGTGGCGCTGACCGAGTATGAGCGCTCGCAGTTCCCGTCGCAGCCGCAGCGCTTTGGGCGGCTCCTGCTGCGGCTGCCCGCGCTGCGCGCCGTGCCCGCCGCCCTCATCTCACAGCTCTTCTTCATGCGCCTGGTGGGCAAGACGCCCATCGAGACCCTGATCCGCGACATGCTGCTGTCCGGCAGCACCTTCAACTGGCCCTACGGCGCCGGGCAGTAGGGACAGATGGACGCATGGACACGCAGACGGACGGCAGGATGGATGGATGGACGCATGGACAGATGGGCAGTGGCACGGATGGATGGACAGTGGGACGGATGGACAGTGGGACAAGTTGGACAGATGGACAGATGGACAGCAGGATGGGCCGGAGAACAAGATGGACCAAAATGGGATGGGCCAGATAATGGAACAGGCTGGACAGTGAGATGGGCTGGACAATGGGATGGGATGGACAACAGGACAGGCCGGATAATAGGGATGGGCCAGACAATGTGATGGGCCAGACAATGGGACGGGCTGGACAGTGTGATGGACGGACAACGGGACAGGCTGGACAACGGGACAGGCTGGACAATGGGATGGGCTGGAAAATGGGATGGGCCAGACAACAGGACAGGCCAGACAACGGGATGGGCCAGATAATAGGGACAGGCTGGACAGTGGGATGGGCCAGACAATGGGCCGGACAGACAGCAGGATGGGCCAGACAGTGGAATGGGCCAGAGAACAGGACGGACACTCCCCAGGAAGGGAATTGGGATTCTCCACAATGCCGGCGGCTCCTGGCCCTGCCGGAATGGGGGTGCACCCTCGCGGGTTGTGCCTGCAGAGTTGTGGGGTTGGCCCCAAAGGTTTTGGGGTCCTGGCATTGTCACAGGCATTTGTGGGGTTCCAGCATTGTCCCAAAAAGTTTTGGGGTATTGAGGTTGTCCCCAAAAGAGATCCCAGTGTTGTCCCAAAACGTTTTGGGGTCCCGGCATTCTCACCAGAAGTTTTGGGGTCGTGGAGTTTTCACCAAAGGTTTTGGGGTCCTGGTGTTGTCTCCAGAAGAGGTCCCAATGTCATCCTCAAATTGTCCCCAAAAGTTTTGGGGTCCTGGAATTGTCCCCAAAAGTTTTGGGGTCCTGGAAGTCCCAATGTTGTCCTCAAATTGTCCCTGAATGTTTTGGAGTCCTGGCATTGTCCCCAAAGGCTTTGGGGTCCTGGTGTTCTCCCCAAAGACTTTGGGGTCCTGGTGTTGTCCAAAATGGTTTTGGGGTCCTGGCATTGTCCCCAAAAGTTTTGGGGTCCTGGTGTTGTCACCAAAGGTTTTGGGGTCCTGAGGTTGTCCCCATAAATTTTGGGGTCCCGGTGTTGTCTCCAAAAGAGCTCCTAGTGTTGTCCCAAATAGTTCTGGGGCCCTGGCCTTGTCCCCAGGGTCTTCCCAAAGATGGAGGGGACACACAAGGAACACAGACCCCCCCGAGACTGTCCTCCCCGGCTGGCACCAGGATGAGCCAGGATTTCAGACTTCAGGATTTGGGATTTTGGGATTCTGGGACCATACCTGGCCGATGGAATCCTCACTCCGCCATATAAACTCATTAATTAATGCCAATTAAAGATGTTTCCTACAACTCCGGCGGTCTGGAATGAGCCAAGATTTGGGATTTTGGGATTTGGGATTTCAGGATTGTGGGATTTTGGGATTTCAGGATTTTGGGATTTGGAATTTCAGGATTTTGGGATTCCAGGACCATTCACCGATTGGAATCCTCACTCCACCATATAAACCCGTTAACTAACGCCAATTAAAGACATTTCCTACAATCCCAGGGTCTGGATTTGGGATCTAGCAGCAAAATTGGAACTGGGGAGATCAAACCCACCCCAAAAATAGGGAACATTCCATAAAAATCCTGAAATTGGGATTTTTTTTTGGGGGGGGGGGGGAATTTGGGTGATTTGGGTTTCTCTTCTCAAGATTTGGGATTTTTCTTCCTAAACAGAGATATTTGAGATTTCCTTCCTAAAGTGGAGGGATTTGGGATTTCCCCTCCAAAACTGGGAGGGGTTTTGGAGTCCCCTCCTAAATTTAGGGGAATTTCAACCTTCTCATTTCACCCTGACCCCAAATGAAAATCAACAATTACACTTAATTTATTACAAAACAATTAAAATATTACACGATTCCCACAGATCCCACCAATTCCCTACAAAATATTTTGGGATTTGGGTCGTCCTTCCCCCAAACAAAAAACCCCAAAAAGGTTTTTTTTGGTCCCCAAACCCCAATTTGGGACCCCCAAAACCCCTTTAAGGCAGCCCGGGGAGTGCAAACCCCATAAAAAACCCTATTTACAACCAGGGGAAGGCACTGGGGGGGAAGTCCCAAAGGGTGTGGGGACATTTGGGGACATCTTGGGGTGGAGGGGGGGGGGGGTCACACCAACAGCTGCCATCATCCCCCCCCACCCTTGGCACTGGGGAGGGCTCAAAACGAGAAATTTTGGAATATTTTAAGACAAAAAAAAGGCACAAAAGTCTTTGGAGGGGGTTGGGGGGGGTTTGGGGTGTCCCCCCTACAAATGTCCCTTTTTTTTGGGGTGGTGGCTTTGGGGTCAGCCCCGGAGCTTGTCGTAGTCGCTGACCATCCTTTTGATGTGGAAGAGTTTGTTCCGGAGGGTTTTGGATTCCCGCTTCTTGTCCTGGTATTCCGGGCTCTGAGAAGGCATTTGGGGACTTTAGGAGATGTCTGGGGACATTTTGAGGATATGGGGGATGTCGCCAAAGAGGGAGGCGACCCTAAAAGTCAGGCCCGAGAACTCACCCGCTTCACGTCCTTGAGGTGGTTGTACTCCTCGGCCAGCGCCTGCAGGGACAGCAGGGTCAGGGACAGAGGGGTCAGGGACAGAGGGGACAGGGGACAGGGACAGGGGATGGGGGGACAAAGGGGGCGGAGGGAAGAGGGAGAGGACAGAAGGACAGCGGAATCAGGGACAGGGGACACAAGAACAGAGGAGACAGAGGGACAGAGGGGACAGGAAGGGACAGAGGAATGGGAGGGGACAGGGTCATGGAAGGGACAGGGGGGACAGAGAGGGGACAATAGTGGGGAAATGGGGGAAGAAATAAGAGAGGAGTGGAGATGAAAAAGGGGTCAAAAAGAAGGAAAAAGGGATGAAAAGGGGCACCAAGGGCGGTCTGGGGGTAAGCAGGGGCACACCTGGTACTGGGGGCTGTCCTCGGGCACCTGGTCCAGCTGTGCTGCCAGCTGTGCCAGGCGCTCGTTGAGCCCATCCATGTGGGCACAGAGCTCCTTGTAGCGCCGCAGCTCCTGCCCAAAATCCGCCTTGTAGCGCTGGCGCGTGCCTGGGGAGCTGATCGGGGGGTACAGCCTGCAGGAGGACATGGGGACATCACTGGGGACATGGGGGTATTGGGGACATTGGGGACATTGGGGATATTTGGGATATTGGATATGGGATATAGGGACATTGGGGACATTGGATTTGGGATATGGGGACATTGGAGACATTGGGGACATTGGGATTTGGGATATGGGGACATTTGGGACAGTGGATATGGGATATTGGGACACTGGGGACAGTGGATATGGGATATTGGGACATTGGGACATTAGATATGGGACATTGGGGACATTGGGGATATTTGGGCCATTGGATTTGGGATATGGGGACACTGGGGACATTGGGATATGGGGACACTGGAGACATTGGGATATGGGGACACTGGGGACACTGGGGACATTGGGATATGGGGACACTGGGTGTGGGACATGGGGGCACTGGGGACACGGGGACACCAGACACAGGGCCACAGGGACCCAGTGACTCGCGCTGTCCCTGAGTGTCACCTGTGCCACTGCTCGCTGTCACGCTCGTCACTGGACTCAGGCGCGGTGGCGGGGTCGGTGTCGTACTGGGAGCCCTGGGAGCCCTGGGAGCCCTCGGGCTGGCGCCGGCCCCGGCGGCCGCGGCGGGCGGGGGGCTTGTGGGGGGGATGGGCGGCGTCCGGCTCCTCCGAGGGCGAGGGGGGGTCCGAGGGGGGGTCACTGGTGGGACACGGGGACATCGGACACGGG
Organism: Molothrus ater; assembly: GCF_012460135.2. NCBI lineage: Eukaryota > Metazoa > Chordata > Aves > Passeriformes > Icteridae > Molothrus > Molothrus ater. Next base: position 6,006,836 of record NC_050503.2, read on the forward strand.
GACACGGCCCTGGGGGTGCACAGGGGGATTCCCCCTTTCCCGACCCCTCAAATCCTTCCCCACCCCTCTCCTGACCCCTCCCCTGATTTCCCAACCTCTCCACCCTTTCCCGACCCCTCCCACATCTCCCAAACTTTCCCGCCCCTTTCCAGACCCCTCCCCATATTACCCACCTCTTTCTCTCCCCTTCCCACTTTTTCCACCCCTCTCCCGACCCTTCCCCATATTTCCCCACCCCTCCTCACCTTTTCCTCCCTCTTCTGCCCCTTCCCCATTTTTCCCACCCCTTTTCTGACCCCTCCCCAAATTCCCTGACCCCTCCAATTTTTCCCGCCCCCTCCCCATATTCTCCACATTCCTCATCCCTTCCCCTGGCGCTGCCGCCCCCTCCCCACCTTTTCCAGCCCTTCTGGGGGGTGTCGCTGTACAAGGGGGGGCTGTAGGGCGGGGCCGGCCCGGGGGTCCCGCCCTTCTCCGAGTACGCGACGGTGGCGGCCTCGTCAGGAACGCTCGTCCCGCCCGACACGTTTTTCACCTGGAAAAAGGGATTTGGGATTTTGGGGGAGAACTCAGCTGGGATAAAGGAGAAGCCGGCGAGAAACGTCCCGAGAAATTTGCGAGGGAATTGGCCCGAAATTCCCGGAGAAATCTCTGAAAATTCACCGAGAAGCACTCAAAAATTCCCTGAAAATTGTCCGAGAAATCCCTGAAAATTCACCGAGAAACCACAGAAAATTTCTTGAAGATCCACCAAGAAATCCCTAAAAATTCCCTGAAAATCCACTAAGAAACCCCAGAGATTTCCCTGAAAATTCACCAATAAATCCCTGATAATGCCACAAGAAATCCCTGAAAATTCCCTGAGAAATCCGGCAGAAAGTCCACGGAAACCAGGGGTTGTTGTCCCACCTGGAGTGTCCCCAAATCCTCCAGGGACATCCCCAAAAAGCCCAAAACCCAGAAACCCCAAAACCAAAAAAATCCAAAACCCCAAAACCTCAAAACCAAAAACCCCCAAACCCAGAAACCCCCAAAAAACCAAAACCCCCAAACCCCCAAAAGCCAAAAACCCCAAAAACCTCAAAACCCCAAAAAACCCAAAACCCCAAATGCTCGTGGAGAGACAGCGACAAAGGGACAGAGCTGGGGGCTGGCACCACCCTCAGGGTGACGCCCCCAAAGGTTCGGGGCGGCCCCACAGGGGGACAAGGGACATCCGGCTGTCCCTTGTCCCCTTCCTTCCGGCCCTTTGTGGGTTGTTTGTGCCGGACGCCGGTCCCCGCCGCCTTGGTGGACTTGGGGACATCCGGCCGGACACGCCACTTCCGCCACTGTCCCCTCCCGGGGCCCACCAGGTGTGTCCCCACGCTGTGGTGGCGTCTGGGGACAGAGATGTCCCCAAAGCGGGTGACATCCCCAAAGCCGGGGAGGTGGCACTAGGGGGGGGTGGCAGCTGGGGTGGCAGCTGGGGTGGCACCATGTCCTCAGAGGGACAGGAAATGCTCGGCCAGGGAGGGGCTTTGGGCAAATAAAGGCGGGCAGGATCAAAAGAAATGAAAATAAATAAAATTAAATAAAACGAACATAAATAAAAATCGACACAGAGAGCATGGCCCCAGGGATACGGGACTGGGAGTGGTGGTGTGGGGACAGGGATGGGGACAGGGATGGGGACACAGGGGACAGAGGACAGGGGTGGGGAGAGGGACGGGGACAAGGAAGGGGTTAGGGACAGGGGACAGAGATAGAGACAGGGCACAGGGACAGAACTGTCCCCAAAGCCACTGTCCCAACCCTTCCCATGAGAACGCTGTGACATTCCCACCCCTCCCCCAGCAGGTGACACATCCCGGGCCATGCTGGCCGCACTGGGATGTCCCCAAGGTCCCCATCCAGTGCCACCACTCCGGGTTTTCCCGGTGCCACCTCCCGGTTAATCATTGGCCAGACCGAAACCGCGCCGTGGCCCCGGTGTCACCTGGCAGTGTCACCTGGCAGTGTCCCCAAGCACTCTTGGGGTCCCTAAACCCCCTCCTCAAGACACCACACAAAGTCCCCAAACCCCTCCTGGTGTCCCCATACCCCCCTTGAAGTCCCCAAATTCCCCTGAAGTCCCCTCCTGGTGTCCCCAAACCCCTTCCCAGTGTCCCCAAATCCCTGAAATCCCCCAAATCCAACTCTTCCAACAATCCCAACCTGCCCAAACTCCCCAAATCCCAACAATCCCCAAAATCCCAACATTTCCAACAATTCCAACAATCCAAACAATCCCAAAATTCCCCCAAATCCCAACAATCTCAAACTCCCAACAATCCCCAAAATCCCAACATTTCCAACAATCCGAAAACCTCAAAATCCAACATTTCCACCAATCCCAACAATCCCAAAAACCCCAAAAACCCAACAATCCCAAAGCCCCAAACAACCCCAAATCCCAAATCCCGAACTTGCAGCTCTCACCCACTCCTCGACGTCAGGTCCCTGGGGCTCGGCGGGGATTTTATCCCAGTAAATGTTGTGTTTTCCGTATTTCCAGATCTTGCTGCGTGTTTTGTGCGCCAGGACGCAGATGAGGCACAGCAGGAGCACAGTCAGGAACCCGCAGGCAATGGCCACGGCCTGAGGGAGTGCAGGGGTTATTCGGGAATTATTCAGGAATTATTTGGGAATTATTTGCAAATTCGGGGATTGCGGGTTTGGGAATTCGGGGTTCAGGGATTTGGGGATTCAGGATTTGGGAATGTGGGGATTCGGGGGTTTGGGAATTTGGGGTTTAGGGATTCCTGGCATCAGGACTCTCATCCCCAAAATCCTCGTGGTGTTGGGTGAGCCCAATCCCAAAAATTCTCTGTGTGCTTCCCAAACCCCAAACCTTCCCAAACCCCAAACTTTCCCAAATCCCAAACTCTAAACCTTCCTAGATCCCAAGCCTTTCCCTGTCCTTCCCAAATCCCAAACCTTTCCTCTCCTTCCCAAACCTCAACTTCGGGATTTGGGAAGTTTTGGGATTCTAAAAGGACAGAAAAGGTTTGGGGTTTGAGAAGGTTCGGGGTTTGGGAAGGACAGGCAGGATCTGGGGGCTCCCGGTGCCAGCCGGGCACTACCGGGCCCCCATCCCGTGCCAGTCCCGGGCGGCCCCGGGTGCTCCCGGTCCCACCGGCCGGGCTGGAAGCGCCGCATTCCAATTCCAGCCCCGGCGGGGGGAGCGGCCCCTGCCTGGTGAGGCACGGGACCGGGACCGGGACCTGGACTAGGATTGGGATCGGGATCGGGACCAGGATTGGGATCTGGGAATTATTTCGGACCGGGACCGGGATCCAGGAATGCTTTGGGATCGCTGCTGTTTGGGGCTGGCTCGGGGAAGAGCAAGGGGGGAGGTGAGCGAGGGGGCGGGGCGGATTCCTGAGTCCCAAATTTTTCTCTGCCCTTCCCGAATCCCAAACCTTTCCGTGGGGATCCTTCCCTCACCCCCGGGTGGTTCCTCCCTCATTTTTTGGGGGTGTCTCCCTCCCTCCCTTCCCTCCTGGAGGGGGGTCCTCCTCGGTCCCTTCCTCGGTCCATCTCTCATTTCCTGGTGGTCCTTCCCTCATCTTTTGGGGGTCCTTCCTTCCCCTCCCGGTGGTCCCCATCTTCCCGGTGGTCCCTGTCCCCTCCCGGTAGTCCCTGTCCCATCCTGGTGATCCCCATCCCCTGGTGGCCCTTCCTCCCCTCCCAGTAGTCCCTGTCCCCTCCCGATGGTCCCCATCCCCTCATGGTAGTCCCTGCCCCTCCTGGTGGTCCCCATTCCCTCCCAGTAGCCCCCATCCTCCCCGGTGTCCCCGCTGACCTCCTGTGGGTCCACGGTGCAGTAGTGGTACAGGTACTGGTTGAGCACGGTGCCCCCGGCGTACACCTGGCTGCACATGGCCAGCAGCGGGCTGTAGTAGTACCCCCCACCGCTCATCTGTGCCTGCGGGTTCACCCCCACCACATAGACGATGCTGGCCACCAGCATCACCAAGGCCAGCACGGCGCACACCACGATGACCACCAGGTAGAAACGGCGCGACCGCGAGCTGCTGGATTTGCTCAAGCTGGCCACCAACAGCCCCAGCTGGGCCAGGAAGCAGAGCACGGCCATGGCAATCATGAAGCCGTTGGCCGCCCGTGGGTTGGTGACGCCTCCGTAGTATCCCCCGTAGCCGTAGCCGTAGTTCACCCCGCTGCCGTAGTAACCGGAGCCGTAGAAGCCGCCCAGGCCGGTGCCCAGCACGCCGCCGTAGCCGTAGCCGTAGTCCCAGGCCAGTGTGGAGGCCACGCAGGCGAACACGGCGATGCACAGCAGCATCACCGCGCCCTCCAGCAGCCGCACCAGCCCCGGCGGTGATGACCACTTGTAGAAATGCTGAGGGACGTCCTCGATGTAGTAGGAGCCCGGTGGCGGCGAGCGGGTGCCGAAATTGTAGCCATAGTCACCCGTGGGTGGCCCGTAGGAGGCGGGGGGTGGCCCGTAGGCGCTGTCGTAGTGTTTCTTGGTGAACATCCCTGCAGGGGACAGGGGACAGAAAGCTCGAGAGAGGTTCTGTCACCAGAGGAGGTGGTGGAGGAAGGACTTTGGTCCCTTTGTCATTGTCGCCACCCAGCTGGAGAGGGAGTGGGAGGCATGGCGGTTTGTGTGGGGAAACTGAGGCACAGGGTTGTCGCACGGAGTTGGGGTGTCCAAAAAACTTTGGAGATCCCACCAAAGAAGCCTTGGAGACCCCACAAAAAAACCTGGGAAACCTCCTCGAAAAGAACCTGGAGAGACCCCCACAAAAAACCTTGGAGACTCCTCCAAAAAAACCTTGGAGACCTCCATAAAAACCTTGGAAATCCCACAAACAAATTCAGAGACCCCCCCAAAAAGTACCTGGAGACCCCCTCAAAAAACCTTGGAGACCCCACCAAAAAAACCTTGGAGACCTCACAAGAACCTTGGAGACTCCATAAAAAAGACGCCACAAAAGTTTCGTGGGGAAACTGAGGCACGGCGTCGCCGCGGGTTGACGTGGAGAAACTGAGGCATGGTGAGTCACCGGCCGGTGCCACCCCAGGCACGCTGGGCTCTCGGTGTCACCTCCCTGTCCCCAACAGCCCGGAGCCAGCAGGGAATTAATTGGGATTGTTGAAATTCCCCCATGGGAAGCGGGGGGCCTAAGCTGATCTGGCCGGATTAAAAATCAAAATAATCGCAATCAAAATCAAAATAATTAAAAATAATTATAATTACTGAGTCCACGTGAGGCAGAACCACGAGGAGTGCGGCTGGAAAATTTGGGAGGGGGGGGCAGGCTTAAAATCAGCAAAATTAATGTGGGGACCCCCCCGTGCCATGCAGAGACCCAAAAAAAAGCCAAAAAAAACCCCCAGATCGCTGCGGGAAACGCGAATTCCTGTGGGAAACCCAAAGCGGGCGCCCGTTCCGGCGGTACCGGGGCTCGACGGGACCCCCGGGACGGGCGGGGAGGAGTTTTGGGGGTGCCCAAAGGTCCCGGTTCCCAATCCCACCGATCCAAATCTCCCGGTCCCACCGATCCCAAATGCCCCGGTCCCGGGCGGATCCCCCCGTTTGACTCCACTGGGGACCCCCGGGAGGCCACCGGGACCCGCAGCAGGGACCGGAGCGCGATGTCGCCGGTGGCGGCCGGGCTGGGGACGGCTCCGGTACCGGGAGCACTACCGGGGGCAGCACGGAGGGGATTTCAGTGGTGTCGGGGAGCCCGGTACCGGTGCGGAGCCGCTGGGGACCCCGCTACCGCTCTGGAATCCGGAACCGACGGGGACCCGGGTGCCGGTGGGGACCCCAGTACCGCTGTGGAATCCCGTGGCCGCTACCGGTGTGAACCTGTTGGGGCCCCGGTACCGGTGTGGACCCGGTGGGGACGCCGGTACCGCTTTAGGATCCGGTACCGAGGGGGACCCTGGTGCCGGTGGGGACCCCGGTACCGCTCTGGAATCCCGTGGCCGCTCCCGGTCTGGCCCGCGGTACCGGAGAGAAGCCCGGCGAGGCCCCCGGTGCCTCGGGGAAGGACGAACCCCCCCCCCGTGCGCAGCGGGGAGCGGAGACCCCCGTTGCTCCCTCCCGTTCCGGTACCGCCCTCCTCCCGCGCTGCCGCTGCCGGTACCGGTGCCGGTACCGGGGGTTCCCGGTGCCGCGGAGCCGCTCACCTGCCGCCTCCTCCGCCGCTTTGTTCACCTTAAAATGGCAGCCGGGAGCGGCGGAGGCGGCGGCGGCGGCGGCGGCGGCGCTGCGGGACCAGCCCCGGGTCCCGCCCCCGGGGAGGGCGGGGGGCAGCACCGGGCACGGAGGGGTTAAAAGGGGGCGGGGCCCAACCGGGAGGAGCCCCCGGGGTTGGTCTGGGGGAAATTTTGGGGGGACAAAAGGAGAAATTTGGGACAGGAGGGTCCCCAAAGCGGGGGCGGCTTGAGATCATCCCGTCTCTCCCGAAAAAAAACTTGGAGATTTTTTTTGTTAATTATCAAAGGTAATTAATGAATTAATTAATGTTTAATTATCCCAGTTCCCGGGGGGGGGGGGGGGGGGGGGGCAAGGGACACATCCAGGGGGGCGCAAAGGGGGCGGGGCCTCCCCAAAAACCTCAAAATGAGGGGAGGGGACCCCGGGGTGGCGCCGGGGGTGTCCCCGGCTGTCCCCGATTTTCGCGGCTCCGGTGGCACCGGGATCGGGATGGATCCCGCCGGGATCGGGATGGATTGTTCGGCCGCGGTGACACTTTTGGGGGCCCCTTTGGGGACCCAGCGCCGTCCCCCGGCCTCCCCCGCGCCCCGGCAGCACCGAGCGTCCCCCGCACTGTCACCAGCTCGTCCTCGAAGGTGACACGCCTGGCACGCGCTGGCGGCGACATCGCCACACGAGGGGTGGCAGCGCTGAGGTGGTGTTGTCGCCGTGCGGGGGGACACGGCGGGGACCTCGCGGGATGTCACCGCTCCTGGCGACCGCGGCACCCCCGTGGGGCTCCTGGCGCTTCGAGGCCACCCCTGGAGGGGACACATAAGCCGCGGTGTCACCGTGACTCAGTTTCCCCCACGGGCCACGTGCGGCCATCCCTCCTTGGTGGCACCGCAAGGCCACCGTGTCCTTCGGGGTGTCCCTATACCCCCAGTTTGGGCTGGGATGAGCGGGAAACACCCGCTGGTGACTCTCAGGGACCCCCGTCCCATCCCCTCCCCGTGCCAGCCCTTGGGGACAATGGCCAGTGTCCTGTTCCCTGCCACCGCCGTTACCTGTCCGTCGCATGGGGAGGGGACACACGCGACCCCCGGGCACAGTGCGATGTCCCCTGGCTGCTCCCCAGTGCCACTAGCAGTGCCACTAGAAGTGCCACCAGCAGTGCCACCAGTGCCACCGCCGCCCGGCACCGCACGTTAATCATTGACAGCCCCGCACCACCCCGATTGTCGCACGGGGGCACCACGGCGCCACCACCCCACTCCCCTACCCGCGGAGTGTCCCTCACCCTCCTGGCGCCCCAAAAAGGGTCTGGGGTCCCCCAAAATCTGCCCCAAAAACCCACGCGGGGTTTTGTCACCTCCACAAAGTTCCCAGGGCCAGGGGAACTCCTGGGAGGGGGAAACCCAAAAATCCCCCAAAATCGGCCCAAAACCCCAAAAAATCCCCCTAAAACACAACCACCCCCCCAAACCTCCCCAAAATCCCCCCAAACCCCCCCAGGCCGAGCAGAGAGCGACACGTCCAGTTCAGGCTCCTTTAATTTGCGCCTCAGCCCCCCCAAAAAACCCCAAATCCCACCCACGACCCCCCCACAGCACGGAGGGAGCAGAACCGGACCCGGAGGGGTGTCCAGGACTGTGGGGAGGGGTCCTGACCCCCACCAGAGGGTCAGTATTGCATCCAGGGGTGCCCCCCCCCCCCCCCCCCCCCAATTTTCCAGCTGGGGGAAACTGAGGCACGGAGAGGTGACGGTGACATCGCCAAGGTCACTTTGGGGGCAGAGCCACGAATGGAGACCCTTCCCCCAAAAAAATACACCCCCCCCGACCCCATTTTGGGGGTCACCACGGGGGTCTCCCCCCCCCTCCGAACCCCCCACCCTGTCCCCAAATTTCAGCCTCCCCCCAAAAACCACTCATGGCTCCTGGTTTGTCCCCTCTGTCCCTTGTCCCCTCCCCTCTCCCACCCCCCCCCCCCCCAAAAAAAAGGCTCAGCTCGGCTCCCACCACTTGGGGGGGTCCCGGAGGGATTTTGAGGGGGTCCCGGGGGGGGTTGGGGGGGTCCAGCACAGTGAACGCAGGAGATTTTATACAGAGCTTTCCAGAACAAAGCTACGGGAACGGCCACACGATGGCCAGAGATAAACACGGGGACCCCCCTCGCACCCCAAACCGCGGGGGGAGTGAGGGGATGGGAGACCCCCCTGCACCCCAAAACCAGGGAGGTACAAAGGGCTCTGAGACCCCCCCCCTGCACCCCAAAACCGCCCTCCTGGGGCTGGGGGGGACACAAAGGGGTCTGGGGGTGTCCCCAATGCCCCCCACCCCCTCCCCCGACGGCGTCACCCACTGTCCCAGGTGACAGGAGGTGACACGGGGGTGTACCATGGCCCCCCACCCCACTGCCACAGTCCAAAGGGGTGGGAGGGTGACAGAAGGGGACAGGGGGGTGTCCCCAGCACCCCTCAGCTGCTGTCTGAGGGAACACACGGCAACACGTGGTGACACACGGTGACATGGTCCTGTCCCCATCACCCTGAGGTGACTGACACATGGTGACACAACACGGGTGTCTTGCAGCTGTCCCTCAGCCGCTGTCCGAGGTGAGATGGGTGACACACGGTGACATGGGTGACACATGGGTGTCCTGCTGCCATCCTCCAGCCGCTGTCCGGGGTGACGGTGACACACAGTGACATGGTGCTGTCCCCATCATCCCGAGGTGACACACAGTGACACAGGTGTCCCACTGCCATCCCTCAGCTGCTGTCCGAGGTGACACGGGTGACACATGGTGACACGGGTGACACACAGGTGTCCTGCCTCTGTCCCTCATCCGCTGTCCGAGGCGGCCCGGGGGCTATCCCGGGGGCTGTGCCGGGGGCTGTGCCGGGGGCTGTCGCTGCTGTCGCTGCCGTGGCAGGGGCTGCAGGGCGCGGTGGTGTCCCGCGGTGTCCCCGCTGTCCCCAGGGCTGTCCCCGGGGCTGTCCGGGCCGGCGGCTGGCGCAGGGCGCGGCCGAGCAGCGCGGGCAGCGCCTGCAGGAGCCCCCCCAGGGCCTCCAGCTGCGCCTCCAGGGCCCCCAGGCGCCGGCCCAGCTCCTCATGGCGCTCCTGCAGCTCCGAGAGCAGCTCCAGCATCACCGACTGAGTCTGCAATGGGGCACGGTCAGGGGCACCCCAAAAATAGGGGGCGTGGGGGCAGAGAGACCCCAAAAACATGGGGGTGTGGAATCAGGCATCACTGATTGCGTCTGCAATGGGGCATGGTCGGGGGACCCCAAAACAAGGGGAAGTTTGGGGTCAGGGGCACCTCAAAAATAGGGGGGGTTTGGAGTCAGGCATCACCGACTGCGTCTGCAATGGGGCATGGTCAGGGGCATCCCAAAAATAGGGGGACTTTGGGGGAAGGGGTCAGTGACTGTGTCTGCAACGGGGGTTGGGGTCAGGGGGATCCCAAAACAACAGGGGTGTGGGGGCACAGGTCAGCAAGACCCCAAAAACATTGGGGTGTGGGGGCAGGGATCAGTGCCACGCAAAAAATGGGATGTTCGGGGTCAGGGATAGGTGTGACCCCAAAACAATGGGGGCTTTGAGGAGGGTCTGATCCTATAAAAACAGGGGGTGGTAGGAGCTGGGTCTGACCCCATAAAAATGGGGGGTTTGGGGAGGGGCTGATCCCATAAAAATGGGAGGTTCAAAGCTGGTCTGACCCCACAACAATGGGGTTTTTGGAAGGAGCTCACCTTGGCCAGGTCCACCAGGGTGTTGGCCTGGTCGTTGAGTTTGCGCTGCTCCATCTTCACACTCCTCAGCCTGAGGGGACAATGGCAGTCTTGGGGACACTCCTGGCAGCGCTCTCACCCCCTGGCAGCTCTGTCGTCCTGCAAGCGTGGTGTGTCCTCCCCCCGACCCGGTAGCACTGTTACCCCCCAGCAGCGTTGTCACCCCCCTCAGGAGCTCTGTGACCCCCCCCGGCAGTGCTGTCATCTCTGTCCCCCCCCATGCAGCCCCTCCCCCAGACGTGCAGCCCCTCCCATAAAGCGCAGCCCCTCCCCCCCAAACCAGCCCCCCCCGGGAGGGTCCCCCCCACCCCAAATGTGGCGGCAGAGCCCATGTGAAGCTGGGGGGACAGGGGAAGGGGGGCACTTACTTCTGAGCTCTGCGGGGGCAGCGCAGCAGAGGGAAAACAAAGGGTTAAAGGCGAGGGGACAGCACGGCAGCGACACCACCACCACCCCAAAGGGACCCCAAAAAGGGACCCAAAGGGACCCCCCTGTCCCAGCCAGGCCACCCGCAGACCCCACCCGGAAGATGGAGGCGTCTGGGGGTCATCCCAAAGGTGACCGGTGGGGGGTGAGGGACAGGGACAGGAGGGGGACAGGGATGGGGACAGGGACAGGGACAGGGGACAGCAGAGGTGGGGGACACAGAATGGCACAAGGGGAAAGGGATGGAACAGGGGATGGGGACAGCGGATGGAGGACAAGGACAGGGGACAGGGGATGGGGACAAAGAGAGAGAGGACAGAGGACAAGGAATGAGGACAAGGACAGGAGACAAGAATGGGGACAAGAACAGGATAGGGGACAAGAACAGGATAGAGGACAAGGCCAGGGGAGGCGGACATTGGGAATGGGGGACAGGGGACGAGGAATGGGGACAAGGAATGGGGCAGAGGTGAAGGCCAGGAGATGGGGACAAAGGCAGGGGACAAGGACAGGACAGAGACCAAAACCAGGTGACAAACCCAGCAGAGACACCCGCTAGGGTGACAAACCCAGGCCACCCCAATGCTGACCATCTGTCACCCACCCGGAGGGGACACACCCCCTTTGGAGACAGGGCCGCGGCCAGGGGGGGTGACAAGGAAGCAGGAAAAGCGGTGGCACTTACTGATGGATGGCTTGAAGGAACTTACGCTGGTGGGTCCGAACTTTGGCGTGGTCGATCTTCTTCACCAGCTTGGTGTGCTTGTAGATGAGCCACGTTTCCCTGAGCACGTTGGCAGCGGCGTTCTTCACCTGCGACCCCAAATCCCACCAGTCACCCATGAAGGGACTTCAGAATTGGCTTTTTCCCATTTTTTCCCATTTCCCTCCACATTATTTTTGGGGTTTTTCCCACTTTTAATTGTTTTTTTTTGCAATTTTAATTGAGATTTTAATGAATTTAATGGATTTTTTTTCTCAGTTTAATGTGGTATTTCCAGGTTTTAATGGGTTTTTCCCGGTCTTAAGGGGATTTTTCCCATTTTAATGGGTTTTAATGGGATTTTTTCCATTTTAATGAGTTTTAATGGGATTTCCCCCAATTTTAACCGTATTTTTTCCATTTTTAATGGGATTTTCCCCATTTTAATGGAGTTTTCCCCAGTTTTAACATTTTTTCCCATTTTTACTGGGATTTCCCCATTTTTTGGGCCAAGCCAGGCACTCTCACCCGCTTGGTGAGCTGCGTGTCCATCATGAAGTTGTGGACATGTTTCTCGGCTTTGGTCAGCTCCAGCTTCCGGGCCACCACGGCCACCACCAGCGCAGTGCAGCCGGCGCCCTGTGGGAACATTGAGGACAGCATTGTCTCCCCCCCCTTGTTTGCATTTTTGCATTAATTTGGGTTTAAAAATTAAAAAAAAAACATGGCAGGAAGCGGAAATTCCAGTTTGCTTCTCAATCTGGAGTTAAAAATAATCTCTTTTCCCAAGTGGAAAATCTCCTCGCGGTGTCCCCAAGGCGGTGTCCCCTCATGGTGTCACCTCTTGGTGTACTCTTCCATATCCCCTCTTGGTGTCCCCTGGTATGTCCCCATGCAGTGTCCCCTCACAGTGTCCCCTCTTGGTGTACCCTGCCATGTCCCTGCCTGTCTCCTCTCGTTGTCCCCAGCCTGTCCCCAGCCGTGTCCCCTGGCTGTCCCCACGCTCACCATGATGCCGGTGAGCAGGCACACGCCCTTGCCGCAGTAGGTGTGTGGCACCATGTCCCCGTAGCCGATGGACAGGAAGGTGATGGAGATCAGCCACATGGCCCCCAGGAAGTTGCTGGTCACCTCCTGCTTGTCGTGGTACCTGCACAGGGCGGTGGCACCGCTGTCACTGCTGTCACCAGCATAATTGAATTCCTCTCCCCATTTTGTGCCCATTGCAGTGGATTTGAGGTGTTGTCCCCAAGATGGAATTGGGGACACCATGGGGATGTCCCATGGCCAGGCTGTGTCCCCCTGGGACAATGAGGGGACAGCACAGAGGTGGCACCACTGTCCCCAACAACGCGGGATGCCGATGTCACCGTTCACCCCCAAAGGCCACCGCGGGTGATACCGGGGGGGAAAATGGGGGACACTGTGAGATTCCGATGTCACAAATGCCGTGGTGCCACCACCCCCCTGTCCCCAAGGGTGGGGACAAGCCTGGCTGGGGGACACGGAGCAGCAGTCAAGCCGGGCAGGGGGACAGGGACATGCGGGGAAATGGGGCGGGAAACGGGGAAAATGGGATTGGGAAAGGGGGAAATGGGATGGGGAAAGGGGGAAATGGGATGGGAAAAGGGGAAATGGGACTGGGGAAAGGGAAAATGGGGTCAGAAAAGGGAAAAGGGACAGAGGAACAAGCCGGGGTGGGGCTGTGGGGTCTCAAGCATCAGGAATTTAGGATTGCTGCTTCCCAACCCGGTCTGGGCTTGGAACCTCACCCGGCAGGGACTTGGCAGGCACAGCCCAGGGTGAGGGCGGAAGTGACAGCACGGTGACAATTCCCAGGATCCGCATTCCCAAGGAACACCCGGGATTCCCCACCAAGGAACCCAAAACGTGCGGGGCCAGGAGGGGAAAGGTGAAGGGACAAAAGTCAGATCCCAGGAGAAAAAAAAACCCTTTGGAGACTCCCAGCTCCTTGTGGGGTCTCTCTGAAAGTCCCCCACAGCCACCACGGAGGTCCCCAAGGCAGGGGATAGCGGGGAAGGGACAGGAAGCAGCTGCTGAGGTTCCAAGACGAAAAGGGCTCCAGGCCCCTTTCCGCGCCCCCCTCCCGCCCCCGGCCGCAGCCAATCCTAAATTCTGGGGATTCGGGGAGCAGAAGCCTGGGGCGGGGGACGGTCCCTGCGGTCACTCGGGACAGTCCCCGCGGTCACTCACAGTTTGTCCCTGCAAGCAGCAGAGCGGGCAGGGAGGGAAAACAACAGCGGTTAATGCACGACCCCGGGGGGGCTGGGGGGGGCTTGAAACCAGCAGGGGCAAGGATCACGGCGGGGACATCCCGGGAACCCCGCGGGGACATTCCTGGCACCCCGCGGGGACATCCCGGCACCCTGCGGGGACATCCCGGACACCCGCAGGGAGCAGCTGAGGAGCATCCTGAGGGCAAGTCCTGGAGGGTCCCCTCGGTGGCAATGTCATAATCTCGGACCCCTCTGTGGGACCCCAAAACTTTGGTCCCCTCTGCAGGACTCCAAATCTTTGGTCCCCGTGGCAGCTCCAGCTCTTTGCACCCCTCTGCAGGACCCTCAACCTTCATACCCCTCTGTGAGACCCCAAACCTTTGGTTCCCCCGAGAGACCCCCAGTTTTCATCCCCTCACCACCCCCCAGCTCTTGGTTCCCTCTCTGTCACCCCCAGCCCCAGCAGGCCCCAGCCCAGGGTGACACGGAGGAGCCTGGGGACAACTCCACCTGACAAACCCCAAACATCCTGACCATGGCGGTCTCCCCACCACTCAAACTCCCCGATACCTCCTCAGCTGCACCCCCAGCCCCTCCCACCAAAACCCCCTCACTTAGAATCCCGTGAAAATCCCAAAATGGAACCCCTAAAAGATGGTCTTTGCCTCCACCCATGAAAACCCCAAAATAGAACCCCTAAACCCCAACCTTTGCCTCCACCCATGAAAACCCCATGAAAACCCCACGAAAACTCCAAAACTGGAACCCCCAAACCCCGACCTTTAACTCCACACTCAAAAACTCCAAAATGGGAACCCCTAAGCTACAGCCTTTACCTTCACCCACGAAAACCCCAAAATGGAACCCCTAAATCCCGAACTTTCCCTCCACCCACAAAAACCCCATGAAAATCCCATGATAAGCCCAAAACAAGAGCCCTCAAACCCCAACCTTCCCCTGCCTCCCCAGCCCCTCACCTCTCACAGACGCGCACAGTCCAGGCAGCGATGATCCAGGAGGAGATGCTGAAGACCAGCAGCACCGTCCCAGGGCAGATGGTCATGAGGGTCTTCATGACAAAGCGCGTGTTGAAGTTGATCTTGTTGAGCGCGCCGATGCTGCGTGACGAGGCATCGGTGAAGAGCTTGCTGTGCAGCAGCATCACGCGGCCAATCAGGTAGAGCCGCAGGAACATGGGGATGGACAGGATGATGTCCACGTCAGCGTGGGCCACCGAGGCCGCGTACGTGAAGGCCAGCCGGGCCGTCCAGGTGAACAGGTACTGCCCAGGGATGGGGTGGATGGCGCACACCAGCAGCTCCAGCGCAATGAAGAAGACACGCTCCGAGGTCATGGCGATGCGCCAGTCATCGGCGCCGTTGTCCACCATGAACAGCTGCGGAGGTTTGGGTTCATTTGAGGGGTTTTGAGATAATTTAAGGGGCAATTTTGGTTAATTTGAGGAGGTATTAACTTATGGGGTATGTTAACTCATGGGTATTATTTTAAGGATGACTTGTTTTAGTATAAACCCAAAACTTCTTTTTATTTATTTTCGGGAACAGAGGAGTCGGGTTTTTCCTTGTTTTTTGGGTTTTTTTGCCGGTGCCACACCCCCAGCCAGGTGCCAGCAGGTGCCCCTCCCCCCCCCCCCCCCCCCCCCCCCCGCCCCGCCCCGGCCAGGGACGCTCACCTGGATCTCCCTGGCATGGTACATGACAATGAGCCCCAGCAGGATGAGCGTCGAGAGGCTGATAAGGCATTTCAGGGCGAACGAATACGACGATTCCTACGACACCATAGAACCACCGTGAGCTCAGCCGGACCCCGGATTCCCTCATCCCCACCCTGAGACCCCTCCCCACCTTGGTGTAGACCCCCCAGGAGAGCTCGGTCTCGGTGACCATCACCACGATGCCGAACATGCCGAAGATGAGCGCGTAGTCGCTGAGCCGCTTGCGCTTCTCGAAGAGCGCTCGCCGGTGGCCCAACTTGTAGCCGATGTTCTGGTTCCGCCGCTCCTCCGCCGCCCCCTGCCCCGGGGGGGCCGCGGCGGGGCCGGGCTCCGCCGTCCCGGGCTGCTCGGGCCGGGACACCACAACCTGCAGGCGGGGGCTGGGGCAGGGCAGCGACGGCTGCGGGTCCCGGTGCGGCGGCTGCGGGATGCGGGCGGCGCTCGGGGGGCCCCGGGGCCGCGCCACCCCCCCATTGTAGCGATAGCTGCTCATGGCTTTTCTGGCGACAGCACCGGGAGATCCCGCATGGCTCGGCGGCGCGGGGGCGACCTGCGGGACAAGGGACACGCGGGGGGACACGGTGGGTGGCCGGGGAGGGGATGCGGGGAGAGGGGATCCCGCCCGGACTCGGGGGGTTTTTGCCCGGCCTCGACGGCGGTGGGGACACGTCCTGCCCGTGGGGGACACGCAGTGACCACACGGACACGTCCTGTCTGTGGGGACATGTCCTGCCCGTGGGGGACACGCGGTGACCACAGGTCCGTGTCCCGCCTACGGCGGGGACGCGTGGCGCTCGTGGGGGACGTGGCCGTGTCCTGCCCGTGGCGGGGACACACGGTGACCACAGGGACGCGTCCCGCCCGAGGGGACACGTCCTGTCCGCGAGGCCGTGCCCGTGCCCGTGTCCTGCCCACGGAACCGCGTCCCGCCCCCCGCGCTGCAGACACGGCCGCCAGGACGCGGCCACCCTCCGCTCCCGGTGGCCGCTGTCCCCTGTCCCCTCCCCGCAGCCGCGGGACATCCCCGGTCCCGAGCGACGGCTGCGCGTCCCCGCCGCCCCCGAACGCGCCGTGCCCGGTCCCGCCGTGCCCAGGGCTGCCGGGGGGGCTCCGCCGCGGCTCCCCCCACTCCCGGTGCGGCCCTGCCGTGCCCGGTACCTGCCGTACCCGGGGCCTGCCCGCGGGGCTAGGGCCGGGTCCCGGTCCCGCCGCCGCCGCAGCCCGAGCCGGTCCCGGGGGCGCGCGGCGGCGGCTCCGGAGCGCCGGGGGCGGGGTTAGAGGCGTGGTCCGAGCATATCCCGCGATCTGACTGGTCCGTGCAGCCCCCGCCCCCGCTGACGAGCACCGCGCCACGCCCTTGGTCACGCCCCCTTATGTTGGCCGCACCTCCTGCTCCCTCCGTGCCCTCCCGGAGACCCCGGGACCCCGCGGCCCCCTCCTCAAAAACGCCCCCTCCCCATCCCAGACCTTCAGCACCCCTCGGGACCCCCTCCCCACCCTCGAGCCTCGCTGCACCCCAAAATTCATCACCCCCCCTTGTCCCCCCCAAAAACACCCCCGTGCACCCAAACATCCCCGGTGCTCCCCAAAACTCCCCCAGTGCACGCCAAACACCCCCACTGCACCCCAAAACACCCCCCGTGACCCCCGCCGTACCTGCTGGGGCTCCCCGGGGCCGCCCGGGGGGGTCCCGGGGCCGTCAGGGGCTGCGGGGCCGGGGCCGGGTGCGGGGCCGGTCCGGGGGTCCGGGGGCCATGGGCTTCCCTCCACGCCTGCCCAGGGGACACTCAGCGTTAGGGGGTCCCCAAACCCCCCCGGTGACAGAGCTAGCACTGCCCAGGAGGGTCCTGCCCTGGCAGTGCCACCCCCAGGCGTCACAGTGTGCCCTGCACCAGCGAGTGCCGGGCACAAGGGGATGTCACAGGAGTGTCCCCATGGCATGAGGGGCTGTGTCACACTGATGTCCCCTTTGTACGAGGGGCTGTGTCACACCAATGTCCCCACGGCACAAGGGGCTTTGTCACACGAGTGTCTCCTTGGCACACAGGGCTGTGTCACACTGATGTCCCTGTTCAGGAGGGGCTGCACCACACCCATGACCCCATTTCATGCAGGGCCCTATTGCACCAACAACCGCATTGCACGGGGGGTTTCATCCCATAAAAACCACCCATTGCATGAGGGGTTATTGACACGAAAACCTCATTGCATGGGGGATTACATCCCATAAAAACCCTGCTGCACACAGGGCTGCACCATTCAAACAACCCCATTGCATGGGCGATTACATCCCATAAAAACCCCATTGCACGAGGGCTGCACCGTACAAAAACCCCCATTGCACGAGCAGCCCTACTGCACCAACCCCATTGCACAAGGGGTTACATCACATGAAAACCCTATTGCACAAGGGGCTGTGTCTCACTAAAACCCCATAGACCGGTGGGCTGTGTCACACTAAAACCCCATTGCTTGAGGGGCTGGACCATACAAAAACCCCATTGCACGAGGAGCTGTGTCTCACTAAAACCCTGTTGCATGAGGGGCTGCACCATTTAAAAAAACGCCATTGCACGAGGGGGCCCCATTGCACCAAAACCCTGTTCTGTGAGGGGCAGCACCACACTAAAACCCCATTGCATGGGTGCCTCTGTCACACCAAAACCCCATAGCACGAGCGGCCCTACTGCTCCACCCCCATTGCCACCCCGCAAACCCCTCTTGCACAACACCCCACAACTCCCCAGACCCCAAACCCCAAATCACCCCCGACCCCCCGGGGGCTCCCCCATCCCTGCAGCGCCTCCTGGGCTTTGAGGCCACCAGCAGGGGACAGCCCCTACTGTCCCCATTCCCGGGGGGCTACGGGGCCCCGGTTCCGCAGTCCCTGAGCTGCCCCCGGTACCCCGGGAGCCCCGGGGGAAGTGGGGCCAGCTCCAGCGCCCCGCTGCTCCCGGTGTGCGGCCGGGCCTGGCTCCCCTCCAGGGCCGGATCGTTTTCTCTCCATTCTGCCAAATTTATGGCAGGAAAATGGGCTCCGATTTCTTTTTAATATTCGGCGTGGTGATGAAAAAGCCGCAGCGGGCAGGGACAGAGGGGAAATGTTCCTCCCAGCCTCCAGGGCCCTGCCCTGAGGCTGTGCCAGGCCCACAGCCGGGAAAAGTTTTGTCACCTCGGATGGGGGTGGGTGAGGCCACCGCGGGCTGGGGATGGTGAATATTTCATGAGGCACCGCTCCGTGGTGGCTTCACTGCTCTGGATGGTGGCAAACGGCCCAGATCTATCTTCCCCCTGCCCGAACATCCCCAGGGATGGATCCCACAAACCGGGGAGGCCTTCTGTCCCTGTCCCCTATCCCCTGTCCCTGTCCCTGTCCCCAGTCTCTGCTCCCTGTCCCCTGTCCCTGTCCCCAAGGGGACACCCTGGCTGGTGGCTGCATGCCCGGGGTGGTCCTGCCTGTCCCCATCGTCCCCAAGGTGGGGATGGGGATGGGGACATGGCAGGTCCACTGTCACTGCGTGTCCTTGAGCCACGGCCACCAGTGTCCCTGCTCCAGGATGTGACGCTGTATCAGGACACCCACGGGTGGCTCTGCCACCCTCCACACGGGGACAACGGACAAGGGAGAGGTGCAGATGCCACCATGCTGGGGCAGGACCCTTGGGAGACGACAGCAAAGAGTGACAGCATCTCCCGCGGCAGGGACACGCGCCGGGACACCCCATGGCCGGCCTGCAGCAGCCCCCAGCGCCTCGGGGGTGACAGTGGGGTGGCAGCGGGGGGACAAGGGGACCCCCCGCTCCCCCCGTGCCCGGAGCAGCGGAGGCGCTGCCTCGGAGCAACTGCAGAGAAGGGGAGGGCGCGGCTATAAATAGCGGCGGGTTCCCCGCGGGTGATTTATTTATTCCACTCTCACTAATTCCTGCCCGGGTATCTCTGCGGGGTGGGGCACGAATCCTGGGGGAGCCGGGCTGGTGGCACCGCGGGGAAAGCAGAGTGACCCCCGCCTGCGCTGCTCGGGGCTGCGGGGACAGCACGGTGACCCCGGGCGGGGTCACCGGGGCTCCCCGCCAGCCGCCACCACGGCCCGGGGCTGGTCGGGGGCACCAAGTGCGTCAGACCCCCGGCTGCCCCCCCCGTCCGTCCCCAAAAATCCGCCGCGTGGCCCCGGTTCCTGCGGCCGCCGCCAAGTCCTGGCCATATGTCCCAGGCCGGGAGCAGCTGGCGGTGCCCGCGGGAGCCCCCGGCCCCCGCTGCCCACCCGCCGGCGAGGGGCGGGCCGGGGGCGGCACCGCCGCTGCCCCCCGAAGGCAGGGCAGGGGGGCTCACTGTGATTTGGGGGGGCACAGAACCGGCTGAGAGGAAGCAGGACGAGGCCACGCGGCTCCCCAAAAAGCAGCGGGATGGCTCAGCCCAGCCGTGCCACGGGGGGACCCTCGGGGGTGGCGACACCCGCGACCCCCAGGTCCCCCCCGTGTCCCCCCCCCCGGCACAGCGGGTTGGGGGCACAGGTGCAGTGCCCGGCCTGGGGGGGTTTCCCCCACGCAGAATCGGGCCCGGTGCCACCCCTGGGGCGTCCGTGTGTCCCCCACAGCGCAGGGGGAGGCGCAGGAGGTGGCACACCCGCAAGGACACCCGAAGCTCCCCGGCCCCGCCGCGACGCTGGGGGATCCCCGCCTGGTGCCGGGGTCTCCCCGAGAAAATCCCTCCGCAGAGACCCGCCGGGACACCCGGCACCGCCGCTGAATCCGGGGGACACGGCCACAGCCCCCATGTCCCAAGGCCTGGCAGAGACAGCCGTGATCCCCCCCGCGACACCCCCAACCCAAGGGGGGACCCCATCCCCATCCCGCCCGCCTCGGGAGGGGACGCGCGGCAGGGGCCACTGTACCTGCCTGGGGCCCCGCGGGTGCGTGGGGCTGGGCTGGGGGGTCCCGGGGGGTGCAGCGGGGGGGGGGGGTGGGGGGGGTGGGTCCGGGCTCCCCACGCCCCCCCTTGGCCGCCACCGCACCGGCGTCCCCAGACAAAGCCGCCGCGCCGGGTTCTCCCTGCGCCTCCCTCACGCGCTCGGCTCAGCCAAAGGACAAAGCCGCTCCGCCTGGCTGCCCCCGCCGGGCCACCGCCGACCCCCGCTCCGGGCCACCCGGAGGGGACACGGCCGTGCCCGCCGCCCCTGGCACCGCCACAAAGCCCTCGGCGATGGGAGGGGGGTCTCCCAAAGCTCGCCCACGCCCTTGTGGAGCCCCGTGTCCCCGCTGCGGGGCGGGGGTCCTCACCCTGACGAGGGGGTCCCCGCAGTGTCCCCCCCAGCGCAGGGTCCCCAGCGGTGGACCAAGGTCACCGGGAAGGTCGCGAGGGGCGCGAAGGTCCCCATGTGTCCCCACGGTCCCCGTCTCGAAGGCTGTGCCCCGCACGTCGAAGCTGCAAGGGCCACGTGGTGCCCGAACCCGCCCGGAGCCCCCGGTGCCCCCCGGGCTCGGCTGCGGCCCCGGGGCCCGCCGGCTCCGGTGGCTGTGGGACGTGCCACCCCAGTGTCACAGCTGCGCTTGTGGCGCTGGGTCCCCCTGCTTTTGGTGGCTGCTGAGCCGGGTGTCACCCCACTGCGCCATCGCTGTCACTCCCCTGTGCCATCAGTGCCACCCCACTGTGCCACCCCAGCAGCTGGCGGCCAAAACCGAGGGAGCCCCGAGTGCCACCAAGCCCTCAGCCGCACTCACGTCTTTGGTGACAAGCAGCTACATTGTCCCCAAGGACGGGGACCCCCAAATCCCCTGACTCCATCAGCCGGGGGTGCCCCGAGCAGCCGAATCCCGCAGGGAGGGGAGTCCCTAATGTCCCCACACCACAAACAGCGCAGGGAGGGAGTCCCCAGTGTCCCTACACCACAACACCCCCCAAGGAGGACACCCACACGGAGGGCGACCCTGATGTCCCCACAGCCGTCCCCTCCCAAGGCTGGACATCCCCATTGTCCCCACACCCGCCGGGAGGGCGTCCCCACTGTCCCCACACACCACAACACCCCCCAGACAGAACATCCCTGCTGTCCCCACCCTCGTCACCACTCAGGCAGGACATCCCCTCTGTCCCCACACCCTACACCGGGGAATGCCACCACGGGGTCCCCGCCGCTGCCACCCCCGCAGTGTCACCCCCCCCGCCGCTGCCACCCCCGGGGTGTTCCCCCGCCGCTGCCACCCCCGCGCCCGCTCACTTGCCACGGCCCCGTGCTACGAGGAGCGTCGGGGGGCCCCGGGGGCGGCGGGCGCTGCCGGCTCTCGGCTCGGCGGAGCGACACTGGCGACAACAGCAGCGTGCGGGGGGGTCGAGGGCTTCCCCGCCCCACGCCCCCGCGTCTCCCCCGGCAGGGCAGTGACCTTGAGGCCGCGGCGCTGGCGGTGGGTGGCAGCCCGCGATATTTTTAGCCGGCCACTGTCATTCTCAGAGCGTCCTCATTGTCACTGCCGGGGGCTCCTTCTGCACCCCCCCGCCCCAACTCTCCCCCCTGCCGCCGCACCGGAGGGGGCTGAGCAGGCCTCGGACACCCCGGAGCCTGGGAACACCGGGGAACCCCTCCGTGGTGCCCCCTCCCCTTGCCAACCCTCCCGGGCACCCCCTCCCCGCCGCTGCGCCGAGGGCTTCCCGCGAGCTGGGGGATCCCCCCGAGCCGGGGGATTCCCGGGATTCCCGCGAGCCACGGGCTTCCCCAGCACCGGCAGCCACCCCTGGAGCGGAGGGGGGGGGTGGGGGTCCCCACCCTCGCAGACCCCCCCCCCCAAATTCACCCACCTGCCGCCAACCCCCGGCCTCCGCTGCCCTCGGGCGCTGCCGCCGCTGACCATGGCCCGGCGGCGGCGACACGTGCGGCGCCGAGCCCGGGATCCCGGCGGGTCCCGGTGGCACAACCGGGGGCCGGGGGTGAGCCTGGACAGCGGCTCCGCGGTGCCGCCGAGCCCCTCCCGGCCGCGCCGTGCCTCGGTTTCCCCAGCGCGCAGGCGGCGGCCGCGGGGGCTGCGGGCAGCGATGCGGCGCCGTTGCGATGTCGCTCCACACGCGCAGCCGCGCGCACCGGCCCCGCCGCCTCCCGGGGCTTCCCGGGGCTTCCCGGGGCTTCCCGGGGCTTCCCGGAGGCTCCGGGCCGCCGCTGCGGATAAATCCCGCCGCCTAACGGGGTCCCCTCCCCGCGCTCCGCCGCAGCCGCGGGGCCGGGGGCGATCGCCCACCCACGGCTCCCCCCCCACCCCCCACCATGGGGACCCCCCGCGTTGACCCCCCGGTAACATCGGGGCGGCCCCCGGGTGGGGCTTTGTCCCCCCCGCTAAGGTGTCGGTGTCACCCCCGGGGGTGCTGGCGGTGGGGAGGGGGCGCGGGGTGACCTCGGGTTGGGCGTGTCACACACGGGGTGGGGGGGAGGCTGGAGTGTCGCCCCCTTCCCGCAGCCCCTCCCGGTCCTTTGTCACACCACGGGGATTTGGGGACGTGGGGGGAGTGGGGGGGTGAGCAGCGGGGTTGGCATGGGGTGTTCGGTGGGCAGGGGCGGAGGTTTGCGGGGAACAAAGAACGGGGGGCGAGGAGCGGTGAGCATGGGGGTGTGTGCAAAGCACGGGGTCCATATCCCTGTGTCCCTGTCCCCTGTCCGTATGTCCGTGTCCGGGTGTCCCTGTCCCCGTTTGTATGTCCCTATCCGTGTGTCCCGGTTCATGTGTCCGTGTGTCCCTGTCCATGTGTCCGTGTCCCCTGTCTGTATGTCCCTGTCGCTATCCCTGACGGTGTGCCACCTTTCCGTGTGTCACCTTTCCGTGTGTCCCTGTCCCTCTGTTCAATCCCACGCCCGCAATCCCCGCTCGGCGCAGGGGGGAGGGGATGCTGAGGGGAGGGCGTGCTGCAGAGGGCGGGACCCGGGCGGGGGAGGGGCCGGGCGGGAAGGGTCGGGGCCTCGGGGATGGGGGGAGGATGCCCGATATAGGGGGGGTGCCCGATTTGGGGGGATGATGCCCGATTTGGGGGGGGATGCCCGATTTGGGGCCGGGGGGCTTCCCCCATGCCAGCCGACCTCGCGGGACTGCAGCCCCGCTTGTCCCCGCCCCGCCTCGCTCGTTGCCATGGCAATGTCCCGTCTCTCTCCCCCCCCCCCCAAGTGATGGAAAAAGGGGGGAGGGGAGTCCCCGAGGGGGGAGGGAGAGGGAATCCCCTCCCTACTCTGCCCCTCCCCCCACTGCAGTGGGGATCCCCCCCGTCCCCTCAGGAGCCGCTTTGCCGGGGGGGTGGGGGGCGGGACATCGGAACCTCCCCCCCCCCCGCACTGCGGGATTCCCCCAAATCCCACGGGAAATAGGGGATCCCCCACTAATCCCGCCCCTCCCCCTGCTGGGGGATTCCCCCCTTTAATGGGGACCCCCCTGGGATGGAGGGGCTCCCCCAAATCCCCTAAAGCCGGGGGGGGACGGACCCTGGAAATGTTTTGGGGTCCCCTCAATTCCCCTTGATCCCATGGGAGGGAGATGAGGGGACACTGGGAATGGGATTTGGAATAGGATTGGGAAGGGGAAAGGGGAACAGGGAATGGGGATGGGAAAGGGGAACAAGGAATGGGAACAGGAATAGGGATGGGAACGGGGAATGCGGAATTTAACAGGGAATGGGAGTGGGGAATGGGGATGGGAAAAGGAAGGGAATTGGGAAGGGGAATTCCCAGGATGGGGGACACCCCTGGAATTCGGGAAGGGAAACAGGGGGGGACACACTCCGGGGGGTTCCTCATTCCAGAAGCAGTGGGAATGGGGGATTCCCCTCCTCAGGAACAACCTGGGGGGGGTCCCAAAGGGAGAGAACCCCCCCAGTCCAAGCAGGAATTCCACCCCCAATTCCAGTGGGATCTTCCACATTTTCAGGGATAAAATTGAGCAAGGCAGGGAAAGAATCCCCCTCAAACCCTTCCCAAATTATTCCTTCCCCAATTTAATCAGATTTTGTTTTTTTTCTTTAAATTTTTAATTGAATTCAAACACACCAAACTCACACAAGGGGTGTGTGGGGGGGGGTCACTCCTCCCTGGCTGGATTTGGGGATTCTGGGATGTGGGAACAGGGCCCAGCCCAGGGGGAGCAGCCCCAAAAAGAGGGAAAAGGATGAGCGTGGATGAATCCCATGGGATTTTGGGAAGTTGTGTGGCACCTCCAGACCAATTCCTGGGAAGGAATTCCATTCCCAAAGAATGGGAATCCCTCCTCCGGGTGGATTTGGGGCTCCAGCATTCCAGAGGACACTGGGAATGTCACCTGGAGTGCCTGTCCCCCCCAGGAAAGGCTTTTCCCACTCCTCCCTGAGGTATTTTCCTTCTTCCCAACGCTTCTGCCCCAATCCCAAAGGAAATAGGACCAAGGATAGCCCCAATCCCAAAGGAAATGGCACCAGGGATTTCGGGGATGGGCCAATCCCAAAGAAAATGGCCCCAGTCCCAAAGGAAACAGGAGCAGGGATATCCCAATCCCAAAAGAAATGGCAGCAGGGATTTCAGGGACATCCCAATCCCAAAGGAAATGGGAACAGGGATTTCAGGGGCATCTGAATCCCAAAGAAACAGGAGCAGGGATTTCAGGGATATCCCAAAGAAACATGAGCAAGGATTTCAGGAATATCCCAGGAGCAGGGATTTCAGGACATCCGAATCCCAAAGAAACAGGAGCAGGGATTTCAGGGATGTCCCAATCCCAGAGAAATGGGAGCAGGGATTTCAGGGATATCCCAGTCCCAGAGAAAACTGGAGCAGGGATTTCATGGATATCCCAGGAGCAGGGGTTTCAGGGATACCCCAGTCCCAGAGGAAACAGGAGCAGGGACACCCAGGGGAGATCCAGGGTCTGGAATCTCTTCAGGCTCACACCCCAGGAGCATTTTCCACGTGACAACTCCAGAACTCCAAGGAGGGAACGCCAAGGGACAGCTGAGAGCCATTGAGAGCCGCTTTTCCCAGGGAATTTCAGAAAGGAGAAGGTGGCATCAGTCCAACCTCGAGCTCGCCCCAAATCCATGGGGGAAGAGAGAGAGAAAAAACCCCAAAAACCCCGCGGGGGTAGAAGGGTCCTGGCGAGGATCCCAGTCCGGGGAGGCACAAGGCTATTGGTGGCTGTTGTAGGGTTTGTGGCGCTGGTTCAGGGGGTTCTCGGGGGATCTCATCCACTCCTTCTTGAGCAGCTGGCGCAGCTGGCTCAGCCGCATGTTGGGGTTGTCCCGCCGCAGGCGTGGCAGCTGCAGCTCCTCGAAGGCGGCGAAGGCGGCGCGGAGCCGGCGCTCGGGGTGGCGCTCCAGGGGCTGGGACACGCTGGGGACAGGGAGGGACATGGTCAGGAGAGGATGGGGCATGCAGGGGACAGGGAGGGACATAGTAACAGGGGGACAGGGACACACTGGGGACAGGGATGCGTCAGGAGGGGATGGCAACATGGGGGGGACACGGTCACGCAGGGGGACAGGGAGGGACATGGTCATGGGGACACAGGGAGGGACAGGGACACGGGAGACAGGGACACGCTGGGGGACGGGGACACATCAGGAAGGGATGGGCACAGGGCTGGGACACGCCAGGGAACAGGGAAGGACATAGTCATGGGGGGACAGGGTCAGTGAGGGGTTATGGACAGGGATAGGCATGCTGGGAGGGACAGCGATAGGGATAGACACAGCCCCAAAAAAATGGTCCCGATCCCAAAGGGAATGGCACCATGGATAGCAGGGGTGGCCCCAATCCCAAGGGGATGGGGACATGGAGGGACACAGTCCCAAGGGCACAAGGACAGGCATGGAGCTGGTCTCAAAGGAAACTGCCCTGATCCCAAAGGGAATGGCACCAGGGATGCCCCAATTCCAAACAAAATGGCCCCAGGGACAGCAGGGGCAGCCTGATTCCAAAGGAAGTGGCCCCAATCCCAAAGGATTTCCTGTATCCCCCAATTGCACAGGAACCCTCCATGGAATTCAGGGACACCCCAACCCCACAGGATTTCCCACATCTCCCAATCCCACAAGATCTCCCAATCCCCCAGTCCCACAGGAACCCCCATCCCACCCTCTGCCTGCCCAGAACTCCAGGACACAGCACCCCCTCCCTAGCCACCCCAAATCCCAGATTTCCCGCTGTGATCCCAACTCCCAGGGGACCATCTTTGGGGGAAATCGGGGGGGATTTGGCGGGGATTCGGGGTCGGGGCGCACCTGAGGGCGGCGATGGCGTCCTCGATGCTGCGCGCCTCCACAGAGCCCTCCTCGGGCAGCCGCCGGTTCAGGTTCTCCTCCAGTGGCAGCTCCAGGTGTGATTTCTCCTTCTCCCCTGCCGGGAAAACCGGGAATGCTAAGGAATTCCCTCGGGAAAACAGGAACATGCCTCTGGAAAACTCGGGAATTCCTTTAAAATCCCCCGGGGAAAGTCCGTTTCCCCCTCTAAAAACCTTAATTTTTCCTCTAAAAACTCAATTTTTCATCTGGAATCTTCCCCTCTGAATAACTCAGATTTTTCCTCAGGAATTTTTTTTTTTTCCTTGGAAAACTCAATTTTTCCTAAAAAAAAAAAAATCAAATCAGTTTTTCCTCTGCAAAAGGAAATGTAGGAATGGGAAATGTGGGAATGGGAAATGTGGGAATGGGAAAGACATAGAAAATCAAGAAGCCCAGGACCAGGAGTATAAATCACAGAATTCTACAGAATTCCACATCCAGAAAAGAGCTTTGGGATCAAACACAACACCAAACCCCATCCCCAAAGTGCCACATCCAGGATTTTTTGGGGACAATTCCAAGGAACGGGAACCCCAAGCTTCCCTCAGCCATTCCCACGGTGTCTCTTGGAGCAGCAGCGGCTCCCCAGCCCAAAATTCCCATGGGAATTCCCAAACCTGCATCTGTGTTTTCCCTCTGCTGCTGCTCCTTGCGGACATTCTCCTCGATCTGGGCCCGGGTAATTTTCCCAGGATTTCCCTGCTTGGGACTTTTCCCTTTGAGCTTGGAGTCCTCCTCCTCCAGCAGCCGCTGCAGCTCCTTGCGGCGCTCCAGCTGCTCCAGGCGCCGCTTCTCCCGCTCCTCCTGGGAGGGAACACGGATTCGTGGATGGATTGATGGATGGATCCATGGATGGACCCATGGATTGATTCATGAATGAATACATGGAGGTATCCATGGATTCATGGATGGATCCATGGAGGGATCCATGGAGGGATCAAAGGATGGACCCACGGATTCGTGGATGGATCCACGGATGGATCCATAAATGGATCCACAGATGGACCCATGGATGGAGCAGCTCCAGCTGCTCCAGGCACCTCTTCTCCCGCTCCTCCTGGGAAGGGCACACAGATCCCCGGGGGTCACACCCACCCCAGGAACGTCCTCTCTCTCCGGATTTCGGGATCCCCACCTTCCTCTGCTCCTTCCTCAGGACGTGTTTGTCCTCATCCTTCCAGAGCTCATCCTCCAGCTCCTGCTGCCGCCGTGCCTCCGCCGCCGCCTTGGCCTCGGCCCTGCGGGCACGTGCCGCTGCCGACTTGCTGTTCTCCCCCTGGAATTTCTTGGGCATCCCTCAAACCCTCTGGGAAACCGGGAAAAATCGGGGTTCTTCAAGGATCTGGGGTTGGTTTTTTTTGGGGTTTTTTTATGGGGTACGCTGGGATTGAGCTTTGAGGTCAGGCAGGCAGAGTTGGGAGTTTGCGCCCTTGGAAATCTGCAGGGATGGGGATTAAAAGTTTCCAAGGTTTCCTTCCCCAGTTTCCCTCAGGAATTCTCCAGTCCTTTGCCAGAAATTCTCCAGCCCCTTCCCAAAAATTCCCTAGCCCCTTCCCAATTTTCCTCAGGAATTCTTCAGCCCCTTCCCAGATTTTGGAGATTTGGAGGGGGGAAAAGTCCCCAAAACTGAGGAAAAGACTGGGATAGTCCCCCCCAGATTTATCCCAACCTCAGATCGGGATAACCCTGGGATAAATTTCCCAGATTTCCTCCAGATCCTGGCTGATCCCAAATCTGCTCCCTCCAGGCCAAACTCCAGCCTCCCAGCCCATGGAAAAAGCACCTGGAAGTCCAAAAAAACCCCGAGCCAGGAAAACCCGGGATTGAGGCGCCTCTATCCCGATCCAGGGGGATCCAGAGGGAGGGGAGAAACTCCTTTGATTTGGATAAACAGCCCCAAAAACGGGCTGTGATTGTTATCCACGGTGGCAAAGTCAAATCCAAGGAAAACAGGAGCTTTCAAATCAACCAGCCACGGGGGAAATCACAGCTTGGGGAGCTCTAGGGCGAAATCTTTGATTTTAATGGCAGATAATTATTAATTAAATTAAATTGAAAATCAATGACTGCTCCATTCCCAAGGTTTGGGAATGGACTCAAGGCCTGGGATGGACTCATTCCTTTCTCCTGCCTAGAACATCCTCGGAGCCATCCTAAAATCCTTTTTCCTGCATTTTCACTCCCTAAAATCCTTTTTCCCGCTCTCCGAGCCTGTTTAGGAGCGGCATCGGGGCAGGGCCTCACCTGAGGGGTGGCAAAAAGGGACCCCCGAGCCTGGCCCGCCCCCCCAGGCGCCCCTTCCCCGCCTCTCCCCGGCCTTCCCCGGTGCCCCCGGTGCCGTCCCTTCCCTTCGCTCCCGGCCCGGGCCCGTCCCGGTGGCTCAGCCCCGCCCAGCCCCGAACCGGCCCCGCTCCTACCGGGCCCCGCCACCAGGCCGTCGCGCGCTTTGTGCATCATCACGGCGAGCCGTCACCACCTCCCCCAATGGCAGGGGCGGGCAGGGCGCGCCGCCGCCATGTTTGTTAAGGCGGGCATAGCTGCGTTGCGTCTTGGCGGGAGCGGCGGCGGAGGGAGCGGAGGAAGCGGCGAGAGCGGCGGGATGGGCGGAGAAGACCGATCAGGGCGGCGCGGTGGAAAAAATCCGCTGGGAACTCGCGCAACGCCCGCCGGCGGCGGAGGCAGTGCCCGGTTCAAAGATGGCGGCGCCCAGAGCGGCACCTGAGGGGATGAGCGGGCTTTAAAAGCCATGGAGACCTGCTTCTTTAGTGTGTGTGTGTATTTCAGTTTTTTTTTTTTTAACCAAGAAAAAAAATCAGTATCATATTTTGAAAAGAACCCCCAGAGCTTTGGGGGAGGTGGGCATAAATGTCAAACAAAACACAAAGAAAGACTGAGCTACTAAGGGATCATACTTAGAGCAGCAGTGGTGGGGTGGGAGGGAAGAAATATAGCAGACAAATGTAACACCATTCAGGAGGGTTTATACACAATGTTTTCATTGCAAGCAGCATTTAGAAGTGACAATTTAGTGATTTATCAGATCCCAGCACACTCCTTCCCTGTCAAAGTGATAGGCAGAACCAGCAGAGCAGCTCTGAACACACTGTTCACTACAAGGCACCACCCACAAACCCAGAACAGCTCCACCCTTGGCCAACCCTGTCCCCTTGGGCCTTCTGAGAAGCTGGGATTTAGGAGAAGGCCATGCAGGGGAACAGTGTTTCAAATGTCAAAGGATTTAAAAATATACAAGGCTATGAAAGCTGATGGGACCTGAAAGAATTGAAGGAGAAGGTGTCTTAGCAGAGCATCTTTGGCCAGTGCAGCCAGATAACCCTCAGATATCATTACTGGAGCATCTGGGAGTGAAGCCCAGCAGGAGATGCTGCAACATGAACTCCTGCCCCACACGAGAGGTTCCCAGAGACCAAAAACTCCGTGCAGAGCAGACAGGATCTGACCACAACACCTGCCTTGGGCCAAACCTGCTCTTCATTTTTCATGAGTCACACAGAAACGTGGTGTATTTATGATCACTTCTCTCACCAGACCTGGTTGCAATCAGCACTGGATCCCAAAACTGAAGGAGAAGCCTTGCGTAGATAATTCCTCCTTCAAGGCTCAGCTCCAGTACCAGGCTCAAGACCTGGCATGCGCATGCATTTGGCAGGGAGTAGCAAATCAAGTGAAAGAACATTTCAGTGGTTTTTTCAGGTGATTGTTTAGGAATTTACTTGGAATAAGCTTCCTCCCCAAGAGCGATTTCAATTCTACACATGCACAAAGAGGAGAAAACATTAATGCAGCATTGAGACAGCTCCGTGCTGAGAGCAGTGGTTTTACGGTTAAGGCCCTTGTATATCTGGGAGGGTGAAACCTCTGTGTTCAACCCTCTGGGATCATCACTTGAGCTTCCTGTGCTTTCTCAAGCTCTCAAAGTAAAATTGACCCACCAAACTCATCTTTGTCTCAATCCTAATCCCTGCATCATCCTTCAGGTGTATTTCCTCACAATGAAATTGGAGTAGAAAATGCTTTAGGAAATGCTTTGCAGCCCCTTCTTCCCCAAAGGCCCAATCTGCTTTAATTAGGAATGCTTTTCAAGCACAAGGTTTGGATGCAGCCAGTGAGACTCACATTTCAGAACGACCATCAATGGTCTGATAATGGTCAGCACTTTCAAGCAGGCTGCTGGGACTGAGGAGGATATTTGAAACGTGTTGACATGCAGTTCTAGCAGAAGTGCAAAATGAAATGCAATGTAGTAGAACTGGAAAATGAAATGCTGTTAGACAAGGCTGCTCCCCAAATTTGCTCTGCCTGGATCCACCTGCCCTGCAGCACAGCCTTCTCCCTTTCTCCTCACTGCCCTCTGCTCAGCACCAACCCAAACCTGGGCTATTTCAATTCCTGTCAGACACAGAGCAGCTGATGGGCAGCAAATGCAGCTTTCCCAAAGTGGCTGCCCATGACCCGGCCTGCAGGGCAGAGCTCAGGGAGGAGGTGGCAGCTTCCTCAGTGGCTTTTCATGTCCTCTCTCTGCCATGTAGACACTGGCATGCATGGCACGGCTCTGTTTTGGCAGCCAGTCCCTTGGCAGGGCTGTGTGAGCACAGGCTGAGCACAGGGTGAACTCTCTCCTTGCTGTGACACCTGGGCTGGCAGGCTGACACAGTGACCTCGGCCAGCCGATGCTGCCTGTGCCATCCCCTGGCACTGATGTGTTTGATGAAAATCCTTTCGCTGGGATTTTTCTCCTGAGAAGCCTCAGAACAGAAATGGAACTAATAACGATCTGCTGGCTGTGGAGTGTGGGCTGGAGATGGTTTAGCAACAGGGGCATCTTGGATTGGTCTCCTGTGCATTGTTTCTACTTGATGACCAATCCTGGTCCAGCTGTTTGTTGGGGCTGTGAGCAGTCCCAGGTTTTTATTATTAATTCCTTTCCAGCTTTCTGATATCTCCTTGCTCTTTTAGTGTAGTTCAAATATCTAATTTTCTTTTAATATAATAGAGATCATAAAATAATATTTCAGCCTTCTGAAGGGTGGAGTCAAGATTCTCGTCTCTTCCCTTGGCCTGGGGACCCTCAAACACCACCACAATCAGCGGCCGAGCGGGTTTGTGCGAGCCCCTCAGGAACCCTCGGCCAGTCCTGAGTCGGCAGCCCCGGCACGGCCGAGAGCGGGGAGACACTCTCTGTGCCCCGAGGGTACTGAGGGCACCTGGGCTGGGGGGAGACACTCTCTGTGCCCCGAGGGTACTGAGGGCACCTGGGCTGGGGGGAGATACCCTCTGTGCCCTGAGGGTACTGAGGGCACCTGGGCTGGGGGGAGACACTCTCTGTGTGTGCCCCGAGGGTGCTGAGGGCACCTGGCCTGGGCGCCTTTGCAGCAGAAGAGACACCAGAGACAGCGGTAGAAGATAAAGGGCCGACTCTTAGCAGGGGTTAATCCAAGGTTTTATTAGGAGTCCCAAAGGAGCTCTTGCACCTCAGGGGGCTCCTGCCGAGAGCCCCAGGAGATGTGCCAAGGTTACATTTTAAGGGAGGTGGAAACCGAAAGTAGATAACATCCTACCAACCATTAAGTGACCCTAAGGGATGGGTACTGGGGGATAGACATATAGGACAGCGTATGGGGCAAGGCTTGGGGGGCTGACCCCGAGCCTCTGGCTGATCACTCGAGGACTTGGACCAAAACTTCTGCATGGAGGGGATGGGAGGCTGAGTGATTGACAGAGAGCCAGGGTGGGGGTTTGGGGATGATCTCATCCCGGGAGAGGGATAACACAGGTAAAGGGAGGGGGGTACAGTTTGGGATAAACCATTTGGGAAAAATATGAGGATACAAAACAAAATTACTTCAAAGTATTACAAAGTATAAAAATGCACTACAGCAGGTTTGGGCAGCACCAAATAAAATGTAATAAAATGCTTTAAAAATAGAAAAATTAAACATAAAAATAAATAAAATAACAAAATTAATTAAAAATAAATAATAAAAAAAACCAAACTGTAAAGTGCTGTAAAGTGCTGTACAAGTTCCATAAAATGTAGTGCCGTAATGCAAGACCCTCAAACACCACCACAATCACCAGCTTAAGTTGGTCTCGGCAGCACCAAATAAAATAAAATAAAAAGCTTTAAAAATAGAAAAATGAAAAAAAAAATTAATTAAAAATAAAATTAAAAAATAAAAAAAGCTTTAACAAAAGAAGAATGAAAAATAAAAATTAAATTAAAAAAAATTAAAAATAAAAGCTTTAAAAATAGAAAAATGAAAAATAAAAATAAAAAAAAAATTTAAAATATAAAAGAAAAAGCTTTAAAAATAGAAAAATGAAAAATACAAAAAAAATTAAAAATAAAATTAAAAAACAAACCAAAAAGATTTAAAAATAGAAAAAAGAAAAATAAAAATAAAATTAAAAAAAATTAAAAAAACAAAATAAATAGCTCTAAAAATAGAAAAATGAAAAATAAAAATTAAATAAAAATAAAATTAAAAAATAAAATAAAAAGCTTTAAAAATAGAAAAATGAAAAATAAAAATTAAATAAAAAATACAATTAAAAATAAAATAAATGCGTTAAAAATAGAAAAATGAAAAATAAAAATAAAAAAAAATATAAAAGAAAAAGCTTTAAAAATAGAAAAATGAAAAATACAAATAAAATTAAAAATAAAATTAAAAAACAAACCAAAAAGATTTAAAAATAGAAAAAAGAAAAATAAAAATTAAATTAAAAAAAATTAAAAAACAAAATAAATAGCTCTAGAAATAGAAAAATGAAAAATAAAAATTAATTAAAAATAAAATTAAAAAATAAAAAAAGCTTTAACAAAAGAAGAATGAAAAATAAAAATTAAATTTAAAAAAATTAAAAATAAAAGCTTTAAAAATAGAAAAAATGAAAAATAAAAATAAAAAAAAATTTAAAATATAAAATAAAAAGCTTTAAAAATAGAAAATTGAAAAATAAAAATTAAATAAAAAATAAAATAAAAAAACAAAACAAAAAGCTTTAAAAATAGAAAAATGAAAAATAAAAATTAAATAAAAATAAAATTAAAAAAACAAAATAAAAAGCTTTAAAAATAGTAAAATGAAAACTAAAATAAAAAATAAAATTAAAATATAAAATAAAAAGATTTAAAATAGAAAAATGAAAAATAAAAATTAAATAAAAAACAAAATTAAAAAAAACAAAAAAAATAGCTTTGAAAGTAGAAAAGTGAAAAATAAAAATAAAATAAAAAATAAAATTAAAAAAACAAAATAAAAAGCTTTAAAAATAGAAAAATGAAAAATACAAATTAAATAAAAAATAAAATTAAAAAATAAAATAAAAAGTCTGAAAAATAAAAAAATTAAAAATTAAAATTAAATAAAAAATTAAAATTAAAAAATAAAATCAATCAAAAAAAAAGGAAAACAAAAGAAAAACCATAAAGTGCTGTAAAGTACCGTAGAAGTACTGTCGCAAAAGCTGCCGTAAAGCGCGACTGTCGTAAAAGGTGCCGTAAAGCGCGACTGTCGCAAAAGGTGCCGTAAGGCGCGACTGTCGTAAAAGTGTCGTAAAAGGTGCCGTAAAGCGCGACTGTCGTAAAAGGTGCCGTAAAGCGCGACTGTCGTAAAACTGTCGTAAAAGGTGCCGTAAGGCGCGACTGTCGTAAAAGTGTCGTAAAAGGTGCCGTAAAGCGCGACTGTCGTAAAAGGTGCCGTAAAGCGCGGATGTCGCAAAAGCTGCCGTAAAGCGCGACTGTCGTAAAAGGTGCCGTAAAGCGCGACTGTCGCAAAACTGCCGTAAAGCGCGACTGTCGCAAAAGTGTCGTAAAAGGTGCCGTAAAGTGCGACTGTCGCAAAAGTGTCGTAAAAGGGGCCGTAAAGTGCGACTGTCGCAAAAGTGTCGTAAAGCGCGACTGTCGTAAAACTGTCGTAAAAGGTGCCGTAAAGCGCGACTGTCGTAAAAGGTGCGTTTTTTCGACAGTCGCGCTTTACGACACTACATTTATGGAACTTTTACGGTACTTTACAGTACTTTACGGATTTTATTTTGTTTTTTAATTATTTTTAATTAATTTTTTTAAAACTTAATTTTTATTTAATTTTTTTTAATTTTCCTATTTTTAAAGCTTTTTCTTACCTTTTTTTTAGTTTTAATTTTTCTATTTTAAAGCATTTATTTTATTTTTTAATTTTCCTTTTTATTTAATTTTTAGTTTTAATTTTTATATTTTTAAAGCATTTTAAAAAATTTTCTATTTTTATTTTTTTCTTAATTTTTAGTTTTGAGGTTTTTTTTTAAAGCTTTTTTTCTTATTATTTTTGATTTAATTTTTATTTTTGATTTATCTATTTTTAAAGCTTTTTATTTTATTTTTTAATTTTTTAATATAATTTTTGTTTTATTTCTTTAAAAGCATTTATTTTTTTTAATTTTATTTTTTAGTTTTTAGTTTTCATTTTTTATTTATAAACTATTTATTTTATTTTTTTAATTTTATTTTTTATTTCATATTTATTTTTGCTTTATCTATTTTTAAAACATTTATTTTATTTTTTTAGTTTTTATTTATTTTTAGATTTGATTTTTTTATTTTTAAAGCATTTATTTTATTTTTTATTTTTTAATTTTTATTTTTGATTTTTCTATTTTTAAAGCTTTTTATTTTATCTTTTAATTTTATTTTTTATTTCATTTTTTGTTTTAATTTTTTTATTTTTAAATCATTTATTTTTTAATTTTATTTTTTATTTCATTTTTATTTTTTGCTTTTTTCTATTTTTAAGCTTTTAAAAAAAATTTTATTATTTATTTAATTTTTAGTTTTGATTTTTTTATTTTTAAAGCATTTTTAAATTTTTAGTTAATTTTTATTTTTGATCATTCTATTTTTAAAGCTTTTTAAAATTTTTTTATTTAATTTTTTATTTCATTTTTAGTTTTAATTTTTTATTTTTAAACTATTTATTTTATTTTTTTAATTTTATATTTTCTTTCATTTTTATGTTTTGCTTTTTCTATTTTTAAAGCATTTATTTTATTTTTTTAATTTTATTTTGTATTTAATTTTTAGTTTTGATTTTTTTATTTTTAAAGCATTTTTTAAATTTAATTTTTATTTTTGATCTTTCTATTTTTAAAGCTTTTTAAATTTTTTTTCATTTTTAGTTTTAATTTTTTTATTTTTAAACATTATTTTATTTTTCAATTTTATTTTTTATTTCATTTTTAGTTTTAATTTTTTATTTTTAAACTATTTATTTTATTTTTTAAATTTTCTTTTTTATTTAATTTTTAGTTTTGATTTTTTTATTTTTAAAGCATTTTTTATTATTTATTATTTAATTTTTATTTTTGATCTTTCTGTTCTTAAAGATTTTTTTATTTTTTATTTAATTTTTTAAAATTTTTGTATTTTTAAAGCTTTTTAAATTTTTTTTCATTTTTAGTTTTAATTTTTTTATTTTTAAACATTTATTTTATTTTTCAATTTTTTTTTTATTTAATTTTTAGTTTTAATTTTTTATTTTTAAACTGTTTATTTTATCTTTTTAATTTTATTTTTTATTTAATTTTTATTTTTTGCTTTTTCTATTTTTAAAGCTTTTATTTTATTTTTTTAATTTTCCTTTTTATTTAATTTTTAGTTTTGATTTTTTTATTTTTAAAACATTTTTTTATTTTTTATTTTTTATTTAATTTTTATTTTTGATCTTTCTATTTTTAAACCTTTTTTTTAATTTAATTTTTATTTAATTTAAAGCATTTCTTTTATTTTTTAATTTCATTTTTATTTCATTTTTAGTTTTAATTTTTCTATTTTTAAAGCATTTCTTTTATTTTTTAAATTTTTTTTTACTTTTTAGTTTTAATTTTTCTGTTTTTAAAGCTTTTTATTTTTTAAATTTTCTATTTTTTTATTTTCCCAGTTTTAAAGCATTTATTTTATTTTTTTAATTTTATTTTTTATTTAATTTTTATTTTTAATTTCTCTATATTTAAAGCATTTTTTTTTTATTTTATTTGGTGCTGCCCGGACCAACTCAAGCTGGTGATTGGGGTGGTGTTTGAGGGTCTTGCAGTTACCCCGATTAATAGGTAGAGATGATGTTTGGAGGCCACAGTGTTACAGGTAGGGGTTAAACTGTTTTTTAGGGTCTTTCAGGTGATTTTTCAGGGACTTTTAGGGATATTTTAGGGGTTTTTTTTCAGGAGTTTTTTAGGAATTCTCTGGAAATGTTTAGGATACCTTTAGGGCTTTTTCAATAATTTTTAGGGTGTTTTAATGACTGTTTTACCTGGGCGCCCCAGCCACCCAAGGCACCCCGTGCCAGCGCCGCGGCGCTCCAGCCCAGGCTCCCGTCAGCGCCGCCCGTGGTCGCTTCCCCTCTCCTGCCGCCGCCGCTGCATGGCGGGCCGAGCCGCGCCTTCCCCACCGCACCCTCCCGCTTCAGAGCTGCTGGATGGCGCGGCTCTGCCGCCTCCTGCAACCACGGACGTCCCGGCGTTCCCTTCCACGGCCGCAGCCGCAGCCCCGTTCCCGTAGCTCCGCCGCCTCCCGCACGCCCCGTCCTGCCCGCCGCCATGATGACTGCCCGCACTGCGGTAGTGACAGAACCCATACATGCGCAGTTGCTACAAGCCCCGCACCAGCGATATCACTCCGCGCCGACTCATGGAACCACAGCGCTGCTTCCAGGATCAGCCGCACGCATGCGCAGTTCTATCTCCACAGCCCCGCCGCCAACCCCCACTGCGTTCACCACAGCTTTGGTACAGCCCGGTCCCAGTTCCGAGCCGCTGCGTGCCGCTGTCCGGCCACAGCCGGCATCCCTGTGCCCTTTCACGCCACTTCTGCCACCACTGTGTTTATACACGGCACCACAGCAGGCAAAACCTGCAGCGCCTTGCATGTATCCCTCCGCGCCTCACAGAAAGGTGGTTCACATGTCCTTTAATATCATATGTGCAAATATTTCCAGTCTGCATTCTGCCTTATCAGAAGGCTAATTAATTGCTTTATTATACTATATTACATTACATCTAAACCCAATCTGCCAAGTACTCAACCCCGCACACAACTCATGACTGTCACCCAACAGTCCCGACACGCACACACATTTGGCCCTGACAGGCCAAGGAAACAAAACACCATCACTTTGGGTAAACAATCTCCATGCTGCATTCTACTTCGGCACAAACACAGGCACAGTAAATGAGATAAGAATTGTTTTTCCTTCCTCTGAGGTTCAGAGAATGTGAATCCCAGAAATATTCTTGGGAAGACTTGTGCCTTGCTTTTCTCTGTGAAGAGAAATGCGGTGACAGGTGCACCCTTGCATCCAGGGCAAAGAATCACGGAATGGTTTGGGTGGGAAGGGACCTTGAGGTTTATCTTTGATTTATGCAACACTTCAACAGGCAAGAGGGGGCTCATCTGCTTCAGAGCTGCTTGCTTTTCTCACACCTTTCACAAGCAAAGCCTGAAGCAAACCCTCCCGAGTTGCCCTATCGACCAGGGGACCCCTCAGCACTCGGCGACGCTGCCGGCAAAACCTCAAACTTTTACTCACACAGGGACGAGGCTGTGCACTCGGTTGTACTTTGAAGAATTGTTTTTGGGGGGGGGTTGGGTGTTTTTGGGGGTTTTTTAGGACTCTTGTGGGTATGAGAAGGACTTTTTAGGGCTAGGGTATTCTTAGGGTTTTTCAGGGAATTTTTAGGTTTTTTTAGGGTCTTTTCATGGCACAACACATGGAGGCTGAGGGGCAGCTTGAGGGGCACTGTGGGGGCTTGAGGGTGACAGAGGCTGGGAGCTGAGGGAGGAACAGGGAGAGGGGACAGTGGGTGACACACAGAGATGCTGAGGGTGGCAGGGGCAGCTGTAGGGTGACACAGAGAAGCTGGGGGCTGAGGGGCAAAGGAGAGGGGTCAAGGGTGACACACAGGAGCTGAGGGCTGGGGGGCAGAGGGACCGGTTGAGGGGTAAAGGGAGAGGGCTTGAGGGCTGGACAGTCCAGTGGAGATCAGGGGTACAGGGTACAGCTGTACCACCCCTCACCCCAGCCCTAACCTCAGCCTAAGCAGCCCCCCTAAAAACAGCCTTTTCCCCCAACAGCAGCACAACACAGCAACCCTAACAGCGAGACCAGACAGCAACCCTCACACAGCAGCACAATGACAGAACCCTCAGAGGACAACAGACCCACTGCAATAAGGTAGGGACGACATCTGTGGGCTAGACAGCGAGAGGTAGAGTTCGGAGACTGAGCATGTCTTTGTGAGGCTTTTTTTCCAGGACTTCTAAAGGTATTTAGGGGATTTTGGAAGGGACTTTTCTGGGACTACTTAGGGTATTGTTGGGGATTTTTCAAAGCCATTTTATGAGTCTTTAGCATATTTGGAAGATTACGGTCAGGGTCACAGGAAACACCCTCTGAAAAGGCAGAGTTTTAGGACTGCAGCGGAATGCTTGAGCAAGGGGCCAGCGGCGGCACAGCGGGTCGGGTCCCACGCTGCCAGTCTGAAGGTTGTAAGTTTTAGACCCAGCTAAGCTGTTGTGGTTAGGGTTAGATGCTGTCAGCTTTGGTCTGGGAGAACTTCTGCACAGAAAAACTCACCCCCTGCATTTCCCGACGCCAGTTTGCAGGAGGTGCTTGGCACTGCCAGGGCAGCCCGAGTTCTCGGCGGGGGCAGCTTTGCTCCCGGAGAAATCCTGCGCCGGCCCTCTTCCCCGTAAAGCCAAACTCACCCCCGCTGCCCGTCGACGTCCATTCGCAGGAGGCACGTGGCACTCCAAGGGCGGCAAGAGTTCTCGGCGTTGGCAGCCGCGGTCCATGAGAACTCGTTCTCTGCTGTTTTGGAGGAGGAATCGCAGTTTCGGCCACGGGCACACAGAGAGGAAAGACCGTTAATTTCCTTAGAAAGGGAAGTCTGGCAGCCCATGGTTTAAGGGGCAGATGAAGGGCTGTGCAGGGGAAGGAGCTCCTCACAGGACCTTTCTTCACCTCAAGCCCACTCCAAGGTCTAGCAGCCCCCCGTGTGCCCAGCTGCTTTCAGAGGGTTACCCAGGCACACCCGCACAGGGAGCCGCTAGTCCAGAGGGGCTAACAGGGGCATCCCAAGGGTCCCTCCAGGAACTACGGTTGGAGCATCCAGCACGGACTAGGGAGCAGCCGGAGCCACCCGGGCACGGAGCAACACTTTGAGAAAATGCCAAGGGAAGAGCCCTTTTGCCAAGGGGCAGCATCTGAGCAGGCCAGGCAGCACGTGGGGTTCCAGGAGAGAGCTTTCAACTTTCCCCTTTTACTGTGCCAGTCCCTCCCAGGGCCCCCAGGCCCTCCACAGCACTCCCGGAAAGGAGAGGGGTTATTAGGAGAAAAAGGGTTTAGAAAAAAGGGAAAAAGCTTCCTTTTCCTTTATTTTTTGTGTTCAAACTGGGAGGGACTCTGCTTCCCCTGCAATTTTAGTGGTCTCAGTTTAAAGAATCCCTGCCTTTTCTGTGCTGTTCAGGGTGTTAATTGACAGGGAGTCCTCATTTTTGATTATTTTCCAGTTTAAGTAGAAGGGGAAAACCTTGACAATGTTTCTTATGGGTTTGAATTAAGGGTAGCCAGCCCCTTTTTGTTGTCCTGAGGCCTAAATTGAGGGAGAAGCCCAGCTGTCCCTCCATCTTAAGAGTTTGAACTGAGGGAAAAATCCCTCTTTTTTCATCACTGGAGAGATTTAAAGAGAGAGGAAAACCTCTGGATTCCACTGGAGAGGAAAACCCCTCTTTTCCCAGTACTTAAGGAGAATAAATTAAAGGGCAGAAGCTATTTATTTGCCATTGTATTAGTTTCAGTAGAGGTAGCTGCCCCATTTCCTCTGTTTAAGGGGTTCACTGGAAGGAAGCTCTGCTTTTTTCAGCATTTTAAGGGTTTAAAACTACATTTCAGGGCTCTTCTTTCTCTGCCATAGGACCAAGTATCTCAGAGCAGGGTAAGCCGGGCACGCACTTAACCCTTACACTGCCTGGGAAGCTTTTATTTTTCTTATTTTTACTTATAAAGTAGTTAGGCCTAATTAGAGGTCCCAAGGAGACTTAGACAATTTTCTCCACCCAGCTTAGTCACACGTGAAATACTACTTAGTAGCCACTAAGGAATGATTAGGAAAGTTAACAGCAAATTACCCAATTTATCTAGTTATGCTGTCTAAACAGAAACTTTTATTTCTTACCAGTTTTGTAACCCTTTTGTTCCAAATAGATGTTGCAAAAAAAAATCACTGATATTTTTCTGGAGAGTTTTCTTCTATAACAAGCCCTCTACTCCCCTTGAAATCAAATTAGAAATGCCAAACACCTGCAGCTGCTCTGAGGGTTTTTATACCCGGTGGGATTCACTCCCTCCCTTTTCCTGGGTGCCATGGGAACGAGAGGCGGGCACCATCAGGGGTATATTAACCCCAGCCTTTGCCCAGGGCCTTCATTCCCCCTCTGGGATGTGCTGGGATCAGAGCTCTCCTCTCATTTCAGGTAAGAGGCTCTTTCAGCTTATCTCAGCTTGTTTTCTGCAGGTGTTTCTGGGCATTTAAAGCAACAGAGGTTTTGAAGACACTGTGAAGAAAACAGCCTGGAATACAGGGAGTATTTAAGTTCACAGTTTTGGGTTTTGTGTTTAGGGGTGGTAAAGTGCATTTGTAATTTCAGGTTTTGTTCTGTTTTTTTTTTTTTTTTTTTTTTAGGAGGAGTGCAGCTTCCAGAGGCTCCAGGTTGTGTCAACTACAACACTTTTTTCAGCAGATTCATCGTGTCCCAAGAGGCATCTGCCCAGTGTCCAAGATGATGTTTGAGGTTGAGGCTTCAGGTGAGTTGAGGATTGTGACTAGGAGAGGGAGGGTGAGCAGGTATCCGGTTAGGAGTTATTGTTGGGGGGTGATTTTGAAGGCAGCAGGGTGAGAAAGGGTGTTTATTTGAGGCCCCTCCACCCCAAGGCTTTTCAGAAGCCGAGCAGAGGCATTCACACGTCTTGCAGCACACAAGGTCATCCACTGCACTCACAGGAATGCCATTTCACTTTGCCTTTCTCTAACCCAGGTGTCACTCACAATAACGGCCACAGCCTTGGAATCAGGATGAAGCTGGAGCCTGAAGGAGCCAGGCACGCTCAGGAGAGGGTAAGTAGCTGACTCGCTGGGATTTGGCCCACAGAACTCTGAACTCATACATTGGTTTTGTTTTTCTTTATTGTAGCTGACTGAGAGGCTAACAGGCGATCACGGGGCCCTCCGAGGCAGACTCATTTCAGGTGCAACGTGGATCCTCATCACCAAAAGATCATCCAAAAGATAAGTCAGGGGCCACGGCCTGGAGATGGGACAATGGGAGAGCAGCGGGTTGGGAGTTCCTGGGACAGATTTAAAAAATAGCAGAGGGAAAAGCAATCTTCTCCAAGGGGCCTCTTAGGACAGCTAAAGGGAGAGGCTCTGATTTTGACAGCAGCTTTCAGGCGGGCAGCGCAGAACAGTTCCGGTCCACGTCGTGTTGTCCGGCATCATACCGTGTTACCTAGTGTGTCTTTGGGGTCCCTTTTGCCTTTTCCCCTCAAGACCCTCACCACAAGCATAACGTGTCGTGTTTGTCGTCCCCCTGTTTGTCACGTTCCGTGTCACGGGTGTCCGCACATATTTGTGCCGGAGCTGCTCTGCCCTGCCCTGCCGCATAGCCTGCTGCAACAGGACAAGTCCCAGGGACTTGCAGTTTGTGGGGTGTTGCCAGACTCTAGATGCTATTCCTAGATAGACAGAAGATGTTTGGAGCTGTGAAGTTATCCTGCAGCCCTTTGAATTTTGTCCTCGCTTTCTTTCAGACGCAGAAGGATGAAATCCAGGGCAAAATCCATCCACCCATCCCGAGTGAGGAGGTTCCCCCGAGCAGGTCAGTCACCATTTGTCTCTGCAGGGAGAGTGTAAAGTGTGACTTTGTTACAGCTCTGTTCTTTTTCTTTTTAGGAGGTAAAGCTGGATATCAGCATTCAAGGTGAGGTGGGCAAGGTGAGCATTGAGTAGCGTCCAGAAGCAGTTGTTATTGCTCCAGTCTCACTTTCCGGTGCAACTCTAAGCATCAGTTCCTGTGTTTTCATCAGCCTCGGAGCGCGGCCGAAGGGTGCGGCCCCAGGAGCCGGGCATTCTTAGGAGAACGGTGAGTGGCAGAATTGTTGGGTTTTGGCCAGTGTGCTCCAGAGATCATGCACTGATATTTGCATTTCTTTCACGTAGCTGACTAAGAAACAACAGGGAGTTGTTGAACAACAGTGCCAGCAGGAACTTCCCAGATGTTGAGGCTGCCTTCTGTTGCACCTGACACGGACCTGCATCCCCAGATGTCCGAGAGATAAGTAGAGGGGTACAACCCACAGAGGGGATGAAAGCGTGGCGCTGGGTAGGGACCCACTGGGAGGGGTTTTTGAGTCTCCTTTGGAGATGGGGGTGTCCATGAAGTGGCCCCTTAGGCCCCATATAAGGAAAGCCTGACTTTTGATCACAGTGCTGAGGTGCGCAGGGCAGAGCAGTCCCGGTGTGTATCGTGTCACTTGTCTTTTGTGTATTATGTGTTGTTTGGATATGTCATGTCCTTTACCTTAGGCCTTGGAGGGGCCTGTCAGGAGCCCTGGCATCATTGTTAGCATCTGTGAGCTCTGCATTCCTCGGCCTGGCAGCCAAGCCATGGAACTTTGGACTCAGGAGCTCAGACAGGCATCAGACTCTCTTGTCTCTTTTAGAAGCATCCGGTTAGCTGTCTTTTCAGGTCTTGTTCTGAGCTGTGTGGACAGCTATGCCCCGCCAGGATCCATTTTGGCGGACTAGGGCTTGAAAGAACGTGAGGGCAGGTAGAGGCTTCTGGCCGTAGGATTCTCGGGCATCCATCTTTGCAGTTCTTGGAATAAATCATTCGGTTAGCATCTTCTTCCTCCAGGTTTCTCTGAGCCTCATCAGCTTACCCTCGGTCTCTCCTCGGTCATCTCCTTTTGCATTCTCTCAGTCCTCGCAGCCATTTTCCTTGCCAGGAGATTTCTGTCCGTGTTGTGTCCCCGTTGTCTGTCACGTCCCGTCTGTCCTGTGTCACGGGTGTGTGCACACGTTTGTGCCGGGGCTGCTCTGCCCTGCCGCATAGCCTGGTGCAATAGGAGAAGTCCTGGGGACTTGAAGTTTGTAATGTGGGCTGTAGTTGGACTCTAGGTGGGATTTGTCGATGGACAGAAGATATCTGGAGCTCTTAAGTTATCCTGCAACAGTTTGACTCTTGTACTTTTTTTTCAGATTCAGATGGATTAAATCTGTGCCAGAGAGCCCCATCCTGGGTAAGGGGATTCCCCTAAGCAGGTCAGTCACCATTTGTATCTGCAGCAGAAGTGTAAATGATGATTCTGTTACAGCTCTGTTCTTTGTCTTTCTTTTTAGGAAGTCAAGGCCGAGAGCAGCAGCCAAGGCTGAGTGGGCAAGGTGAGCATTGAGTAGCGTACAGAAGCAGTTGTTATTGCTCCGGTCTCAGTTTCTGGTGCAGCTCTAAGCATCCATTCTCGTTTGTGCGTTTTAGGCAATTGACTCAGCGCGTGTCCAGCCCCCGTCACTGGCCGGCCGATGCACCGGATATCCTGCAAATGTGAGCCCTGTGGAGGCATTACAGGACGCCGTGATGATGAAGCCTTCAAATTCTCTATTTCACGGTCCCATCCAGGTAGCCCTCAGGAATGGCATAGGAGTTGTGGTGAGTGCAGGAGGTAGGGAGCATGGGTGAGGCTCTGCTGAGGTCTCAGCAATACCAAATC
Source organism: Molothrus ater (assembly GCF_012460135.2). Taxonomy (NCBI): domain Eukaryota; kingdom Metazoa; phylum Chordata; class Aves; order Passeriformes; family Icteridae; genus Molothrus; species Molothrus ater. Next base: position 6,051,019 of record NC_050503.2, read on the forward strand.
ACCTCGTCTCCACTTTACCCAGGTGCACCCTGCAACCATGGCGTCGGCCTCCGAGCAAGCCTGAAGCATGCGGCCTGAGGAACCGGGCATTCTTAGGAGAAGGGCGAGTAGCGAAGTTGTTGTGTTTTGGCTGCTGTGCTGCTAAGATTGTGCACTCATATTTGGTTTTGTCTCTCTTGGCAGACTAAGAGACAATAGCCCGGTGTCAGCAGGGACTTCCCAGACGGCGCGTCCGCTTTCTTTGGCACCCGATGCAGATCAGCCTGCCCACCTGTCCGACATATAAGTAGATGGCTACTACCCACAGAGGGGGGGACAGCGGGTTCTGGGTCATGACTCGCCGGGAGGGCTTTTGGATTCAGCTTTGGAGATGGGGATGCCCAAGAAGTGGCCCCTTAGGCCCCGTAAAGGAAAAACATCGCTGTTGATCACCGTGCTGAGGTGCACAGGGCAGAGCAATTCCGGTTTGTCTCGTGTCACTTGTCTATCATGCATTCTATGTTGTTTGGGTATCTCATGTCTTTTATCTTAGGCCTTGGAGTGGCCTATCAGAAACCCTGGCATCATTCTTAGCATCTGTGATCTCTGCATTCCTTGGCCTGGCACCCAGGCTGTAGATGCAATTCTGATACCTGTCTGAGCTCCCCAGTCAAAAGTTCTCTCTTTGGAAGCATCCAGTCAGATGTCTTGTCAGGTCTTGTTCTGAGCTGTATTTACAGCTATGCCCCGCCAGGATCCGTTATGGCGGACTAGGACTTGAAAGAATGCGAGGACAGGTAGAGGATTCTTGGTCATCCATCTTTGCACTTCTTGGAATAAATCATTCAGTCAACATCTTCTTCCTTCAGTGTTTTCTGAGCCTCGTCAGCTTGCCATTGGTCTCACCTCAGTCATCTCTTTTGGCATCTTCTCAGTCCTCGCAGTCATCCTTCTTGCCCAGAGATTTCTGTCTGTGTTGTGTGCCCATTGTTTGTCGTGTCCTGTCTATCCTGTGTCACGGGTGTCTGCACACATTTGTGCCGGAGCTGCTCTGCCCTGCCGCATAGCCTGGTGTAATAGGAGAAGTCCCGGGGACTTGGAGTTTGTAATGTGGGCTGGACTTGGACTCTAGATGCTATTCCGAGATTGATATAAGGTGTTTGCAGCTTTTGAGTCATCCTGCAGGTGTTTGACATATGTTCTAACTTTCTTTCAGGTGCAGATGCATTGCATCCATGGCAGAGCCCCCCATCCTGGGTGAGGGGCTTCCCACAAGCAGGTCAGTCACCATTTGTCTGTGCAGGGGGAGTGTCAAGTGTGGCCCTGTTACAGCGCTGTTCTTTGTCTTTCTTTTTAGGAAGTATAGCTGGATCCCAGCAGTCAAGTTCAGGAGAGCAAGGTGATCAGTAGCCTTTCTTGTTGCTGAGGTCTCAATTCCTGGAGCAAGTCTAAGTCTCCTTTCTCGTTTTTGTGCCTTAGGCAATCCACTCGGAGCACGCCAAGCTCCCATCCCCAATGGGTTGACGGACCGGGTTTGCCGCTCTCGCGAGCCCTGCGTTCCGGGCGGCCATCAGGAACCGCCGAGGAGTTGCGGTGAGTTGGGGAAGTAGGGACGAGGAGCCAGGGTCCGCTCAGGTTTCATCACCTCCTGTCCTCTCAAGCCAGGCGTACCCCGTGACGATGGCATCAGCCTCCGAGCGTGCCCGAAGCGTGCGACCCGAGGAGCCGGGCCATCTTAGGAGCACGGTGAGTAGCAGACGTGTGGGATTTTGGCTGATGTGGTGCCAAGATCAGGCACTGATGTTTGGTTTTCTTTACTATAGCTGTCTAAGAGACACCAGCCCGGTGCCAGCAGGACCTTCCCAGCTGGTGAGGCGGCCTTTCTTCGCACCTGAGATGGACCCGCATCCCCAGATGTCCCAGAGATAAGTAGAGGGCTGCGACCCACAGAGGGGATGAAAGCAGGCGGCTGGGGCGGGGGAGGGGGGGGGGGGGGGGTTTGAGTTGGCTCTGGAGATGAGGCTAGCCAAGAGGTGGCCCTTTAGGCCCCGTAAAAGCAAAGTCTCACTTTTGATCACAGTGCTGAGGTGCGCAGGGCAGAGCAGTCCCGGTGTGTATTGTGTCACTTGTCTTTTGTGTATTATGTGTTGTTTGGATATGTCATGTCTTTTACCTTAGGCCTTGGAGGGGCCTGTCAGAAACCCTGGCATCATTGTTAGCATCTGTGATCTCTGCATTCCTCGGCCTGGCACCAATGCCATAGAACTTTGGACTCAGGAGCTCAGACAGGCATCAGACTCTCTTGTCTCTTTAGAAGCATCCGGTCAGATGTCTTTTCAGGTCTTGTTCTGAGCTGTGTGGACAGCTATGCCCCGCCAGGATCCATTTTGGCGGACTAGGGCTTGAAAGAACGTGAGGGCAGGTAGAGGCTTCTGGCCGTAGGATTCTCGGGCATCCATCTTTGCAGTTCTTGGAATAAATCATTTGGTTAGCATCTTCTTCCTCCAGGTTTCTCTGAGCCTCATCAGCTCACCATTGGTCTCACCTCGGTCATCTCATTTGGCATCTTCTCAGTCCTCGCAGTCATCCTTCTTGCCCAGAGATTTCTGTCCGTGTCGTGTCTCCGTTGTCTGTCACGTCCTGTCCTGTGTCACGGGTGTCTGCACACATTTGTGCCGGGGCTGCTCTGCCCTGCCGCATAGCCTGGTGCAATAGGAGAAGTCCTGGGGACTTGGAGTTTGTAATGTGGGCTGTAGTTGGACTCTAGGTGGGATTTGTAGATGGACACAAGATATCTGGAGCTCTTAAGTTATCCTGCAACAGTTTGACTCTTGTCCTAACTTTTTTTTCAGATTCAGATGGATTAAATGTGTGCCAGAGGGCCCCATCCCGGTGAGTGGTTTCCCCCGAGCAGGTGAGGCACCATTTGTATCTGCAGCAGAAGTGTATGTGGTGACTCTGTTACAGCTCTGTTGTCTTTCTTTTTAGGAAGTAAATCTGGATACCAGCAGTCAAGGTGAGCAGTGGAGAGAAGTAGCTGTTATTGCTCAGGTCTCAGTTTCTGGTGCTGCTCTAAGCTTCCATTCTCTTTTTTGTGCTTTAGGTAATGCACTCGGAGCCTGCCGAGCCCCCGTCACCAGCTGGCCGATGCACCGGGTTCCCTGCCCGTGTGAGCCCTGTGGAAGCGTTACAGGATGTGGTGATGAAGCCCTGAACTCTTCTATTTAAAGGTGCCATCCAGGTGGCCTTCAGCAGCTGCCAAGGAGTTGCGGTGAGTAGGGGAAGTAGGGAGGAGGAGCGAGGGTCCCCTCAGGTTTCAGCCATGCCAAATCACCTCATCTCCTCTTAACCCAGGCACCCCCTGTGACGACGGCCTCAGTCTCCGAGCGTGCCCGAAGCGTGCGGCCCGAGCAGCTGAGCTTTCTTAGGAGCACGGTGAGTCGCAGACTTGTGGGGTTTTGGCCGATGGGCTGCCAAGATCGGGCACTGATGTTTGGTTTTCTTTAATACAGCTGTCTGAGAGACACCAGCCCAGTGCCTGCAGGACCTTCCTGGCTGACGAGGCGGCCTTTCTTCGCCCCTGAGACCGGCATCCCCAGCTGTGCGAGAGATAAGTAGAGGGCCACGACCCAGAGAGGGGATGAAAGCGGGGGGCTGGTTTGGGAATTACTGGGAGGTGTTTTTGAGTCCACTGTAGTGATAGGGGCTGTCCATGAAGCGGACCCTTAGGCCCCATAAAAGCAAAGCCTGACTTTTGATCACAGTGCTGAGGTGCGCAGGGCAGAGCAGTCCTGGTGTGTATCGTGTCACTTGTCTTTTATGTGTTATGTGTTGTTTGCATATGTCATGTCTTTTACCTGAGCCCTATGAGGGGCCTGTCAGAAACCCTGGCATCATTGTTAGCATCTGTGATCTCTGCATTCCTCGGCCTGGCACCAATGCCATAGAACTTTGGACTCAGGAGCTCAGACAGGCATCAGACTCTCTTGTCTCTTTAGAAGCATCCGGTCAGATGTCTTTTCAGGTCTTGTTCTGAGCTGTGTGGACAGCTATGCCCCGCCAGGATCCATTTTGGCGGACTAGGGCTTGAAAGAACGTGAGGGCAGGTAGAGGCTTCTGGCCGTAGGATTCTCGGGCATCCATCTTTGCAGTTCTTGGAATAAATCATTTGGTTAGCATCTTCTTCCTCCAGGTTTCTCTGAGCCTCATCAGCTCACCATCGGTCTCGCCTCGGTCATCTCCTTTTGCATTCTCTCAGTCCTCGCAGCCATTTTCCTTGCCAGGAGATTTCTGTCCGTGTTGTGTCCCCGTTGTCTGTCACGTCCTGTCCTGTGTCACGGGTGTGTGCACACGTTTGTGCCGGGGCTGCTCTGCCCTGCCGCGTAGCCTGGTGCAATAGGAGAAGTCCTGGGGACATGGAGTTTGTAATGTGGGCTGTAGTTGGACTCTAGGTGGGATTTGTAGATGGACACGGGATATCTGGAGCTCTTAAGCTATCCTGCAACAGTTTGACTCTTGTCCTAACTTTCTTTCAGATGCAGAAGGATAAAATCCAGGGCAGAGCCCCCATCCCAGATGAGGGGATTGCCCCGAGCAGGTCAGTCACTGTTTGTCTCTGCAGAGGAAGCATAAATGGTGGCTGTTACAGCATTGTTCTTTGTCTCTCTTTTTAGGAAGTCAAGGCCGAGTGGGCAAGGTGAGCATTGAATAGCGTACAGAAGCAGTTGTTATTGCTGAGGTCTCAGTTTTGGTGCAGCTCTAAGCATCTCCTCCTTTTTTTTTTATTTTAGGTGGTCCACTTGCCATCTATCCTGGCCAAGCATGCCTATGCCAGGTTGGGTGAGAGCTTAAGGTATCGGTGTGGCGTCCTTGTCAGATTTGGGAGGTTGTGTTTTCACAGTATCTCAGCATGCTTTTCTGCTTTGTTTCATTGCAGGTGCTGTCGCTGCCCTAGGCACGCCAAGGAACGGAGGAGGGCAGGTGAGTCGGCGTTTAGGCAGGCTGACCCATAGGTGAGTGTTACACAGCAGCATGCTAAGCGTGTCCCTTTTCTCTTTGCAGGTCTCTTCCGGGCACCCTCCGGAGCCAAATCAAGATTTGAGGTGAGCCGGGGCAGTGGTGCGGAGGAGTCCCGGGGATTACTGTTGTTGAGGGCAATAGTCACATTTTCTGTTTTGCCTTAGGTACCCTGAGGAGGCTCGTAGCCTAAGCTTGGAAACGGCAGGACCGAAGCACACACGGAGAGCATCTCAACGTCCACGTCCAACCGAGGATGGATTTTGTCCTCTCATCGTCCAAAAGCTAAGTGTCGGGGCCAGCGGCTGGGAGAAGGGGAAAAGCCTTTACTCTCACAGGAGGCAATCAGATGTCAGCTTAGCAGAGAGGTCTGTAGCGGGGCGGGCTCTCTGGAAGTAAAGGGAGAGGGTTTCCCCTCAGCCTCGCCAGAGCCTTTGCCGGGCAGGGCAGTTCCGACCCATCTTCACATTCTCGCGTACTTTGCGTCGTCCGCCTCCCTCGACTCGACGTCGTCACGGATCTTTCCCCCGAGGAGCTCGCCTTCACCTCCGGAGCTATGGCCACGGTCACCCGGCAGTCGGCTTCCTTCTCTAGGCTCGCCGCCCCTCTCGAGCATCCTCTTAACTGCTTCGGCACTAACTTGTTTTGACGAGTTACATTTCATCTTCACGTGCCATCGTCATAGGGCTTCTTTTCCTTTGGCATCATCAGCCTCTGGCTCACCTTGCACTAGGAATCTCGGGTCCCTACGGGGACAGTGCCAGGCAGTTGTCACTCGTCTCTGTGTTATGTCATCTGTGTCTATGTTATGTTGTCCATGTCTGTGTTATGTAGTCTGTGTCCATTGTCTTACGTGTCACAGGCCTTTGTTACGTCTCAACGCTTTATCGGCACTATTCCGTGCCACGTAGGCCATATTCTACTCACGTTCCTTTCCGGATATCCCTTATTCCAGCATCTTTACATTTTTACTCTTTGAGACAGGAATGTCTCAAAGGGACAAGATGTTCTCATCCGTCTTCCTTCCCACTACTGGCTTTGGTAGTGCCTTTTTTTCCACGCCATTCTCTTGGACTTCCGGAGGGAGCGTCTTACACCCTCCTCACGTGACCGCAGGAGTTCTATAGGTTCCATCCTCCCGAGGGGTATAGGGCTCAAGAATTAATCTTCCAGAGAGCTATCTCAAGTCCTGGCTTATACTGTATGTACTTACATTGTTTGTACCTATGCTGGTTTATACTGTATGTACTTATACTGTATGTACTTACATTGCATTTACCTATGTTGGCTTACACTGTATGTACTTACATTGTGTGTACCTATGCTGGCTTATATTGTATGGACTTACACTCCATGCACACTTGCACTGTATGCGTCTGCTTTTATTGTGTGTACTCATGTTGTACCACTTACGCTCAGAGCTGCCCTGCCCTGGCACATAGTCACAGTTAGGTAGAACAGTTATAAAAACTTTACTGTTCATCTGTCTTTAATGGGGTTTTGGGTAGAAAATTTATTAGTCCAGAGTGGGGACAAGTCCTAGCTGTCAGCCACTTGTTGACCGCTTCCTGTCGTCTCACAGGTCCCCGAGGCTGCCGATTTCCCCAGAATCTACCATTTGACGTCGAGGAGCGGCAGCCAGAAGAAGCGTTGGAAGCACGTTCTTCAGCGTCTCGAGGAAGAGCCACAGGGAACGTTTAAATGGGAGGAGTGTGTGAGAGCACGTGCCTGTGTCTGTCTGCGTCTGCTCGTCTCTGCGTGTGTGAGCGCCTGCTGACTGGATTTAACCTTGTGTGTGTGACTTTTGCTTTTCAGGTTTTTCAACTCATTTGTAAATTTAGAGTAAAAAATCCCCAGCCGGGTTTACCCCCCCCACCCCCCCCGGCTGTTTTTTTTTTCTTTTCCCCCGGCTGGGTTTTTTTCCCGGGTCCCGGTCGGTCAGCGAGGCGACGTTCATCGCCAAAGTTTGGGCACAGACCCTCCAGGGACCGGGTATTTCTTCAGGCAGGAGGAATTTTTGGAGGCTCCAGGGAACCACGTTCCCGAGGAGCAATGATTGCTGGGGTGTAATTTAGCAGTTGTGGTGAGAGGGATGGTGAGTTTGTGTGTCATTTGAAGGGGGTGTTAATGGTAGATGATGCTGTTTTTTGTGTGCTTTTGTTGTTTTGGGTGTCCTGTAACAATAAATCCACAAGTCATGAAAATAGAAAAAGGTTATCATCTTGTGTTAATATGTGTGTTGTGTTGTATTGCTCTGTATTCCAGGGTGAGCACAGGGTGAACTCTCTCCTCCTTGCTGTGACACCTGGGCTGGCAGGGATGACACAGTGATCTCTGGCAGCTGATGCTGCCTGTGCCATCCCCTGGCACTGATGTGTTTGATGAAAATCCTTTCGCTGGGATTTTTCTCCTGAGAAGCCTCAGAACAGAAATGGAACCAATAACAATCTGCTGGCTGTGGAGTGTGGGCTGGAGATGGTTTAGCAACAGGGGCATCTTGGGTTGGTCTCCTGTGCATTGTTTCTACTTGATGACCAATCATGGTCCAGCGGTGTCGGGGCTGTGATCAGTCCCAGGGTTTTATTATTCATTCCTTTCCAGCTTTCTGATGTCTCCTTGCTCTTTTAGTGTAGTTCTAATATCTCATTTTCTTTTAATATAATAGAGATCATAAAATAATATTTCAGCCTTCTGAAAGGGGGAGTCAAGATTCTCATCTCCTCCCTTGTCCTGGAGGACCCTCAAACACCACCACAATCAGCGGCCGAGCGGGTTTGTGCGAGCCCCTCAGGAACCCTCGGCCAGTCCTGAGTCGGCAGCCCCGGCACGGCCGAGAGCGGGGAGACACTCTCTGTGCCCCGAGGGTACTGAGGGCACCTGGGCTGGGGGGAGACACTCTCTGTGCCCCGAGGGTACTGAGGGCACCTGGGCTGGTCGCCTTTGCAGCAGAAGAGACACCAGAGACAGCGGTAGAAGATAAAGGGCCGACTCTTAGCAGGGGTTAATGCAAGGTTTTATTAGGAGTCCCAGAGGAGCTCCTGCACCTCAGGGGGCTCCTGCCGAGAGCCCCGGGAGATGTGCCAAGGTTACATTTTAAGGGAGGTGGAAACCGAAAGTAGATAACATCCTACCAACCATTAAGTGACCCTAAGGGATGGGTACTGGGGGATAGACATATAGGACAGCGTATGGGGCAAGGCTTGGGGGGCTGACCCCGAGCCTCTGGCTGATCACTCGAGGACTTGGACCAAAACTTCTGCATGGAGGGGATGGGAGGCTGAGTGATTGACAGAGAGCCAGGGTGGGGGTTTGGGGATGATCTCATCCCGGGAGAGGGATAACACAGGTAAAGGGAGGGGGGTACAGTTTGGGATAAACCATTTGGGAAAAATATGAGGATACAAAACAAAATTACTTCAAAGTATTACAAAGTATAAAAATGCACTACAGCAGGTTTGGGCAGCACCAAATAAAATGTAATAAAATGCTTTAAAAATAGAAAAATTAAACATAAAAATAAATAAAATAACAAAATTAATTAAAAATAAATAATAAAAAAAAACAAACTGTAAAGTGCTGTAAAGTGCCGTACAAGTTCCATAAAATGTAGTGCCGTAATGCAAGACCCTCAAACACCACCACAATCACCAGCTTAAATTGGCCTGGGCAGCACCAAATAAAATAAAATAAAAAGCTTTAAAAATAGAAAAATTAAAAATAAAAATTAAATTAAAAACAAAATTAAAAAAATAAAATGCTTTAAAAATAGAAAAATTAGAACTAAAAAATAAAAAGAAAATTTAAAAAATAAAATGCTTTAAAAAGAGAAAAATTAAAAATAAAAATTAAATAAAAAATAAAATTTAAAAAATGCTTTAAAAATAGAAAAAATAAAAATAACAAATAAAAAATAAAATTAAATAAATAAAATAAATGCTTTAAAAATAGAAAAATTAAAAATAAAGATTTAATACAAACAAAATTAAAAAATATAATAAATGCTTTAAAAATAGAAAAAATTAAATATAAAAATTAAATTAAAAATTAATAAAATTAAAAGGTTTAAAAATAGAAAAATTAAAAATAGAAATAAAAAATAAAATTAAAAAATAAAAAAAGGTTTCAAAATTTAAAATTAAAAAAAAAGTAAATTAAAAATAAAATTTAACAATAAAAAAGCTTTGAAAATAGAAAAATTAAGAATAAAAATAAATAAAAAATAAAATTTAAAAAATCAAAAACTTTGAAAATAGAAAATTTTAAAAATAAAAAATAAATAAAAAACAAAATTAAAAAATAAATGCTTTAAAAATAGACAAAATAAATATAAAAATTAGAAAAAAAACAAAATAAAAAAATAAATGCTTTAATAATACAAAAATTAAAAATAGAAAAATAAATAAAAAACGAAATTAAAAAAATAAATGCTTTAAAAATAGAAAACTGAAAAATAAAAAAATTAAAAATAAAATTAAAAAAATTAAAAGCTTTAAAAATAGAAAAATTAAAAATAAAAACAAATAAAAAAAATTTTAAAAAGGTTAAAAAATAGAAAAATTAAAAATTAAATAAAAAAAATTAAAAATCAAATAAATGCTTTTAAAATAGAAAAATTAAAAATAAGCATTCAATAAAAAACAAAATTAAAAAATATAATAAATGCTTTAAAAATAAAAAAATTAAATATAAAAATGAAATAAAAAATTAATAAAATAAAAAGCTTTTAAAATAGAAAAATTAAAATAAAAACGAATTTAAAAAATTTTAAAAAGGCTTTAAAAATAGAAAAATAAGCATTTAATAAAAAACAAAATTAAAAAATATAATAAATGCTTTAAAATTAAAAAAATGAAATATAAAAATTAAATAAAAATTAACAAAATAAAAACCTTTAAAAATAGAAAAATGAAAAATAAAAATTAAAAAAAATTAAAACAATAGTTTAAAAAGAGAAAAATTAAAAAAAATTAAAAATAAAATTTAAAAAAAACCCTTTAATAATAGAAAAATTAAAAAATAAATATAAATATTTAAAAAATAAAATAAATGCTTTAAAAATAAAAAAAATTAAATAAAAAAATTAAATAAAAATAAAAAGGTTTAAAAATAAAAATAAATTAAAAAAATACAAAGCCTTAAAAATAGAAAAATAAAGATTAAATAAAAAACAAAATTAAAAAAATAAATCCTTTAAAAAAAGAAAAATTAAATTTAAAAATTAAATTTAAAAAAATTTTAAAAATAAAATAAAAAGCTTTAAAAATAGGAAAATTAAAAATAAAAACAAATAAAAAAAATTAAAAAATAAAATAAAAAGCTTTAAAAATAGAAAAATTAAAAAAACCCCAACATTAATAACATAAAATTAATAAAAAATACATGAAAAACAAAATAAAAACTCTAAAGTGCTGTAAAGTGCCGTAAAATTTCCATAAAACGTCGTAAAACTGCCGTAAAGCTCCACTGTCGCAAAAGGTGTCGTAAAGCGCGACTGTCGCAAAAGTGTCGTAAAAGGTGCCGTAAAGCGCGACTGTCGTAAAACTGTCGTAAAAGGTGTCGTAAAGCGCGACTGTCGCAAAAGTGTCGTAAAAGGTGCCGTAAAGCGCGACTGTCGTAAAAGGTGCCGTAAAGCGCGACTGTCGTAAAACTGTCGTAAAAGGTGCCGTAAAGCGCGGATGTCGCAAAAGCTGTCGTAAAGCGCGACTGTCGTAAAAGGTGCCGTAAAGCGCGACTGTCGTAAAGCTGCCGTAAAGCGCGACTGTCGCAAAAGTGTCGTAAAAGGTGCCGTAAAGTGCGACTGTCGCAAAAGTGTCGTAAAAGGGGCAGTAAAGCGCGACTGTCGCAAAAGGTGTCGTAAAGCGCGACTGTCGTAAAACTGTCGTAAAAGGTGCCGTAAAGCGCGACTGTCGTAAAAGGTGCGTTTTTTCGACAGTCGCGCTTTACGACACTACATTTATGGAACTTTTACGGTACTTTACAGTACTTTACGGATTTTATTTTGTTTTTTAATTATTTTTAATTAATTTTTTTTAAATTTAATTTTTATTTAATTTTTTAAAATTTTCCTATTTTTAAAGCTTTTTTTAATCTTTTTTTTTAGTTTCAATTTTTCTATTTTAAAGCATTTATTTTATTTTTTAATTTTTCCTTTTTATTTAATTTTTAGTTTAAATTTTTATATTTTTAAAGCATTTAAAAAATTTTTTTATTTTTATTTTTTTCTTAATTTTTAGTTTTGAGGGGTTTTTTTTTAAACCTCTTTTTCTTATTATTTTTGATTTAATTTTTATTTTTGATTTATCTATTTTTAAAGCTTTTTATTTTATTTTTTAATTTTTTTAATTTAATTTTTGTTTTATTTGTTTTAAAGCATTTATTTTTTTAATTTTATTTTTTAGTTTTTAGTTTTCATTTTTTATTTATAAACTATTTTTTTTATTTTTTAAATTTTATTTTTTATTTCATATTTATTTTTGCTTTATCTATTTTTAAAGCATTTATTTTATTATTTTAGTTATTATTTATTTTTAGATTTGATTTTTTATTTTTAAAGCATTTATTTTATTTTTATTTTTTATTTAATTTTTATTTTTAATTTTTCTATTTTTAAAGCTTTTTATTTTATCTTTTAATTTTATTTTTTATTTCTTTTTTTGTTTTATTTTTTTTATTTTTAAATCATTTATTTTTTAATTTTATTTTTTATTTCATTTTTACTTTTTTGCTTTTTTCTATTTTTAAAGCTTTTAAAAAAAATTTTATTATTTATTTAATTTTTAGGTTTGATTTTTTTATTTTTACAGCTTTTTTTAATTTTTTAGTTAATTTTTATTTTTGATCCTTCTATTTTTAAAGATTTTTAAATTTTTTTTATTTATTTTTTTATTTCATTTTTAGTTTAAATTTTTTATTTTTAAACTATTTATTTTATTTTTTTAATTTTATATTTTGTTTCATTTTTATGTTTTGCTTTTTCTATTTTTAAAGCATTTATTTTATTTTTTAATTTTATTTTTTATTTCATTTTTACTTTTGATTTTTTTATTTTTAAAGCATTTTTTAAATTTAATTTTTATTTTTGATCTATTTTTAAAGCTTTTTAAACTTTTTTTTAATTTTTAGTTTTAATTTTTTTATTTTTAAACATTTATTTTATTTTTTAATTTTATTTTTTATTTCATTTTTAGTTTTAATTTTTTTTTTAAACTATTTATTTTATCTTTTTAATTTTATTTTTTATTTAATTTTTATTTTTTGCTTTTTCTATTTTTAAAGCTTTTATTTTATTTTTGTAATTTTCCTTTTTATTTAATTTTTAGTTTTAATTTTTTTATTTTTAAACATTTATTTTTTTAATTTTATTTTTTATTTCATTTTTAGTTTTAATTTTTTATTTTTAAACTATTTATTTTATCTTTTTAATTTTATTTTTTATTTAATTTTTAGTTTTGATTTTTTTATTTTTAAAGCATTTTTATTATTTTTTATTTAATTTTTATTTTTGATCTTTCTGTTTTTAAAGATTTTTTTATTTTTTATTTAATATTTTAAATTTTTCTATTTTTAAAGCTTTTTTTATTTTTTAATTTTATTTTTTATTTCATTTTTAGTTTTAATTTTTTATTTTTAAACTATTTATTTTATCTTTTTAATTTTATTTTTTATTTAACTTTTTTTTTGCTTTTTCTATTTTTAAAGCTTTTATTTTATTTTTTTAATTTTCCTTTTTATTTAATTTTTAGTTTTGATTTTTTTATTTTTAAAACATTTTTTATTTTTTATTTTTATTTAATTTTTATTTTTGATCTTTCTATTTTTAAAGCGCTTTTTATTTTTTATTTAATTTTTAGCTTTAATTTTTTTATTTTTAAACATTTATTTTATTTTTCAATTTTATTTTTTATTTCATTTTTAGTTTTAATTTTTTATTTTTAAACTATTTATTTTATCTTTTTAATTTTCTTTTTTATTTAATTTTTAGTATTGAATTTTTTATTTTTAAAGCATTTCTTTTATTTTTTAATTTCATTTTTATTTCATTTTTAGTTTTAATTTTTCTATTTTTAAAGCATTTCTTTTATTTTTTAAATTTTTTTTTTAATTTTTAGTTTTAATTTTTCGGTTTTTAAAGCTTTTTATTTTTTAAATTTTCTATTTTTTTTATTTTCCCAGTTTTAAAGCATTTATTTTATTTTTTTTTTAATTTAATTTTTATTTTTAATTTTTCTATTTTTAAAGCTTTTTATTTTATTTTATTTGGTGCTGCCCAGACCCACTCAAGCTGGTGATTGTGGTGGTGTTTGAGGGTCTTGCAGTTACCCCGATTAATAGGTAGAGATGATGTTTGGAGGCCACAGTGTTACAGGTAGGGGTTAAACTGTTTTTTAGGGTCTTTCAGGTGATTTTTCAGGGACTTTTAGGGATATTTTAGGGGTTTTTTTTCAGGAGTTTTTTAGGAATTCTCTGGACATGTTTAGGATACCTTTAGGGCTTTTTCAATAATTTTTAGGGTGTTTTAATGACTGTTTTACCTGGCCGCCCCAGCCACCCAAGGCACCCCGTGCCAGCGCCGCGGCGCTCCAGCCCAGGCTCCTGTCAGCGCCGCCCGTGGTCGCTTCCCCTCTCCTGCCGCCGCCGCTGCATGGCGGGCCGAGCCGCGCCTTCCCCACCGCACCCTCCCGCTTCAGAGCTGCTGGATGGCACGGCTCTGCCGCCTCCTGCAACCACGGACGTCCCGGCGTTCCCTTCCACGGCCGCAGCCGCAGCCCCGTTCCCGTAGCTCCGCCGCCTCCCGCACGCCCCGTCCTGCCCGCCGCCATGATGACTGCCCGTGCCGCCGTAGTGACGGAACCCACGCATGCGCAGTTGCTACAACCCCAGCACCAGCGATATCACTCCGCGCCGACTCATGGAACCACAGCGCTGCTTCCGGGATCAGCCGCACGCATGCGCAGTTCTATCTCCACAGCCCCGCCGCCAACCCCCACTGCGTTCACCACAGCTTTGGTACAGCCCAGTCCCAGTTCCGAGCCGCTGCGTGCCGCTGTCCGGCCACAGCCGGCATCCCTGTGCCCTTTCACGCCACTTCTGCCACCACTGTGTTTATACGCGGCACCACAGCAGGCAAAAACTGCAGCGCCTTGCATGTATCCCTCCGCGCCTCACAGAAAGGTGGTTCACATGTCCTTTAATATCATATGTGCAAATATTTCCAGTCTGCATTCTGCCTTATCAGAAGGCTAATTAATTGCTTTATTATACTATATTACATTACATCTAAACCCAATCTGCCAAGTACTCAACCCCGCACACAACTCATGACTGTCACCCAACAGTCCCGATACGCACACACACTTGGCCCCGACAGGCCAAGGAAACAAAACACCATCACTTTGGGTAAACAATCTCCACGCTGCATTCTACCTCGGCACAAACACAGGCACAGTAAATGAGATAAGAATTGTTTTTCCTTCCTCTGAGGTTCAGAGAATGTGAATCCCAGAAATATTCTTGGGAAGACTTGTGCCTTGCTTTTCTCTGTGAAGAGAAATGCGGTGACAGGTGCACCCTTGCATCCAGGGCAAAGAATCACGGAATGGTTTGGGTGGGAAGGGACCTTGAGGTTTATCTTTGATTTATGCAACACTTCAACAGGCAAGAGGGGGCTCATCTGCTTCAGAGCTGCTTGCTTTTCTCACACCTTTCACAAGCAAAGCCTGAAGCAAACCCTCCCGAGTTGCCCTATCGACCAGGGGACCCCTCAGCACTCGGCGACACTGCCAGCAACACCTCAGACTTTTACTCACACAGGGACGAGGCCGTGCACTCGGTTGTACTTTGAAGAATTGTTTTGGGGGGGGGGTTGGGTGTTTTTGGGGTTTTTTTAGGACTATTGTGGGTATGAGAAGGACTTTTTAGGGCTAGGGTATTCTTAGGGTTTTTCAGGGAATTTTTAGGTTTTTTTAGGGTCTTTTCATGGCACAACACATGGAGGCTGAGGGGCAGCTTGAGGGGCACTGTGGGGGCTTGAGGGTGACAGAGGCTGGGAGCTGAGGGAGGAACAGGGAGAGGGGACAGCGGGTGACACACAGAGATGCTGAGGGTGGCAGGGGCAGCTGTAGGGTGACACAGAGAAGCTGGGGGCTGAGGGGCAAAGGAGAGGGGTCAAGGGTGACACACAGGAGCTGAGGGCTGGGGGGCAGAGGGACCGGTTGAGGGGTAAAGGGAGAGGGCTTGAGGGCTGGACAGTCCAGTGGAGATCAGGGGTACAGGGTACAGCTGTACCACCCCTCACCCCAGCCCTAACCTCAGCCTAAGCAGCCCCCCTAAAAACAGCCTTTTCCCCCAACAGCAGCACAACACAGCAACCCTAACAGCGAGACCAGACAGCAACCCTCACACAGCAGCACAATGACAGAACCCTCAGAGGACAACAGACCCACTGCAATAAGGTAGGGACGACATCTGTGGGCTAGACAGCGAGAGGTAGAGCTCGGAGACTGAGCATGTCTTTGTGAGGCTTTTTTTCCAGGACTTCTAAAGGTATTTAGGGGATTTTGGAAGGGACTTTTCTGGGACTACTTAGGGTATTGTTGGGGATTTTTCAAAGCCATTTTATGAGTCTTTAGCATATTTGGAAGATTACGGTCAGGGTCACAGGAAACACCCTCTGAAAAGGCAGACTTTTAGGACTGCAGCGGAATGCTTGAGCAAGGGGCCAGCGGCGGCACAGCGGGTCGGGTCCCACGCTGCCAGTCTGAAGGTTGTAAGTTTTAGACCCAGCTAAGTTGTTGCGGTTAGGGTTAGATGTTGTCAGCTTTGGTCTTGGAAAACTTCCGCACAGAAAAACTCACCCCCCGTGTCTCCCGACGCCAGTTTGCAGGAGGTGCTCGGCACTGCCAGGGCAGCCCGAGTTCTCGGCGGGGGCAGCTTTGCTCCCGGAGAAATCCTGCGCCGGCCCTCTTCCCCGTAAAGCCAAACTCACCCCCGCTGCGCGTCGACGTCCATTCGCAGGAGGCACGTGGCACTCCAAGGGCGGCAAGATTTCTCGGCGTCGGCAGCCGCGGTCCGTGAGAAATCGTTCTCTGCGGTTTTGGAGGCCGAATCGCAGTTTCGGCCACGGGCACACAGAGAGGAAAGACCGTTAATTTCCTTAGAAAGGAAAGTCTGGCAGTCCATGGTTTACGGGGCAGACGAAGGGCTGTGCAGGGGAAGGAACTCCTCACAGGACCTTTCTTCACCTCAAGCCCCACTCCAAGGTCTAGCAGCCCCCCGTGTGCCCAGCTGCTTTCAGAGGGTTACCCGGGCACACCTGCACAGGGAGCTGCTAGTCCAGAGGGGCTAACAGGGGCATCCCAAGGGTCCCTCCAGGAACTACGGGTGGAGCATCCAGCATGGACTAGGGAGCAGCCGGAGCCACCCGGGCACGGAGCAACACTTTGAGAAAATGCCAAGGGAAGAGCCGTTTTGCCAAGGGGCAGCATCTGAGCAGGCCAGGCAGTATTTGGGGTTCCAGGAGAGAGCTTTCAACTTTCCCCTTTTACTGTGCCAGTCCCTCCCCAGAGCCCCCAGACCCTCCACAGCACTCCCAGAAAGGAGAGGGGTTATTAGGAGAAAAAGGGTTTAGAAAAAAGGGAAAAAGCTTCCTTTTCCTTTATTTTTTGTGTTCAAACTGGGAGGGACTCTGCTTCCCCTGCAATTTTAGTGGTCTCAGTTTAAAGAATCCCTGCCTTTTCTGTGCTGTTCGGGGTATTAATTGACAGGGAGTCCTCATTTTTGATTATTTTCCTGTTTAAGTAGAAGGGGAAAACCTTGACAATGTTTCTTATGGGTTTGAATTAAGGGTAGCCAGCCCCTTTTTGTTGTCCTGAGGCCTAAATTGAGGGAGAAGCCCAGCTATACCCTCCATCTTAAGAGTTTGAACTGAGGGAAAAATCCCTCTTTTTTCATCACTGGAGAGATTTAAAGAGAGAGAAAAACCTCTGGATTCCACTGGAGAGGAAAACCCCTCTTTTCCCAGTACTTAAGGAGAATAAATTAAAGGGCAGAAGCTATTTATTTGCCATTGTATTAGTTTCAGTAGAGGTAGATGCCAGCATTTCCTCTGTTTAAGGGGTTCACTGGAAGGAAGCTCTGCTTTTTTCAGCATTTTAAGGGTTTAAAACTACATTTCACGGCCCTTCTTTCTGTGCCATAGGACCAAGTATCTCAGAGCAGGGTAAGCCGGGCACGCACTTAACCCTTACACTGCCTGGGAAGCTTTTATTTTTCTTATTTTTACTTATAAAGTAGTTAGGCCTAATTAGAGGTCCCAAGGAGACTTAGACAATTTTCTCCACCCAGCTTAGTCACACGTGAAATACTACTTAGTAGCCACTAAGGAATGATTAGGAAAGTTAACAGCAAATTACCCAATTTATCTAGTTATGCTGTCTAAACAGAAACTTTTATTTCTTACCAGTTTTGTACCCTTTTGTTCCAAATAGATGTTGCAAAAAAAAAAAAATCACTGATATTTTTCTGGAGAGTTTTCTTCTATAACAAGCCCTCTACTCCCCTTGAAATCAAATTAGAAATGCCAAACACCTGCAGCCGCTCTGAGGGTTTTTATACCCGGTGGGATTCACACCCTTCCTTTTCCTGGGTGCCATGGGAACGAGAGGCGGGCACCATCAGGGGTATATGAACCCCAGCCTTTGCCCAGGGCCTTCATTCCCCCTCTGGGATGTGCTGGGATCAGAGCTCTCCTCTCATTTCAGGTAAGAGGCTCTTTCAGTTTACCTCAGCTTGTTTTCAGCAGGTGTTTCTGGGCATCTAAAGCAACAGAGGCTTTGAAGATACTGTGAAGAAAACAGCCTGGAATACAGGGAGTATTTAAGTTCACAGTTTTGGGTTTTGTGTTTAGGGGTGGTAAAGTGCATTTGTAATTTCAGGTTTTGTTCTGTTTTTTTTTTTTTTTTAGGAGAAGCATAGCTTCCAGAGGCTCCAGGTTGTGTCAGCTACAACACTTTTTTCAGCAGATTCATCGTGTCACAAGAGGCATCTGCCCGGTGTCCAAGATGATGTTTGAGGTTGAGGTTTCAGGTGAGTTGAGGATTGTGACTAGGAGAGGGAGGGTGAGCAGGTATCCAGTTAGGAGTTATTGTTGGGGGCACGGGTTTGAAGGCAGCAGGGTGAGAAAGGGTGTTTATTTGAGGCCCCTCCACCCCAAGGCTTTTCAGAAGCCGAGCAGAGGCATTCACACGTCTTGCAGCACACAAGGTCATCCACTGCACTCACAGGAATGCCATTTCACTTTGCCTTTCTCTAACCCAGGTGCTACTCATAATAATGGCCACAGCCTTGGAATCAGGCTGAAGCTGGAGCCTGAAGGAGCCAGGCACACTCAGGAGAGGGCAAGTAGCTCACTCACTGGGATTTGGCCCACAGAACTCTGAACTCATACATTGGTTTTGTTTTTCTTTATTGTAGCTGACTGAGAGGCTAACAGGCGATCACGGGGCCCTCCGAGGCAGACTCATTTCAGGTGCAACGTGGATCCTCATCACCAAAAGATCATCCAAAAGATAAGTCAGGGGCCACGGCCTGGAGATAGGACAATGGGAGAGCAGCGGGTTGGGAGTTCCTGGGACAGATTTAAAAAATTAGCAGAGGGAAAAGCAATCTCCTCCAAGGGGCCTCTTAGGACAGCTAAAGGGAGAGGCTCTAATTTTGACAGCAGCTTTCAGGCGGGCAGCGCAGAACAGTTCCGGTCCACGTCGTGTTGTCCGGCGTACCGTGTTACCTAGTGTGTCTTTGGGGTCCCTTTTGCCTTTTCCCCTCGAGACCCTCACCACAAGCATAATGTGTTGTGTTTGTTGTCCCCCTGTTTGTCACGTTCCGTGTCACGGGTGTCCGCACATATTTGTGCCAGATCTGCTCTGCCCTGCCCTGCCGCATAGCCTGCTGCAACAGGACAAGTCCCAGGGACTTGCAGTTTGTGGGGCGTTGCCAGACTCTAGATGCTATTCCTAGATAGACAGAAGATGTTTGGAGCTGTGAAGTTATCCTGCAGGCCTTTGACTTTTGTCCTCGCTTTCTTTCAGACGCAGAAGGATGAAATCCAGGGCAAAATCCATCCACCCATCCCGGGTGAGGAGGTTCCCCCGAGCAGGTCAGTCACCGTTTGTCTCTGCAGGGGGAGTGTAAAGTGTGACTTTGTTACAGCTCTGTTCTTTTTCTTTTTAGGAGGTAAAGCTGGATATCGGCAGTCAAGGTGAGGTGGGCAAGGTGAGCATTGAGTAGGGTACAGAAGCAGTTGTTATTGCTCCAGTCTCACTTCCTGGTGCAACTCCAAGCATCTGTTCCTGTTTCTGCGCTTTAGGCAATCCACTCGGAGTACGCCGAGCCCCAGTCACCGACCGGCCGACGCACCGGGCGTGCCGCTCTCCCGAGCCCTGCGGAAGAATCACGGGACTCGGTGATGGAGCTGAGCTTTCTTAGGAGCACGGTGAGTAGCAGACTTGTAGGGTTTTGGCCGATGGGCTGCCAAGATCAGGCGCTGATGTTTGGTTTTCTTTAATACAGCTGTCTAAGAGACACCAGCCCGGTGCCAGCAGGAGCTTCCCGGCTGACGAGGTGGCCTTTCTTCGCACCCGAGACCGGCATCCCCAGCTGTGCGAGAAATAAGTAGAGGGCTACAACCCACAGAGGGGATGAAAGCAGGGTGCTGGTTTGGGAATTACTGGGAGGGGTTTTTGAGTCTCCTTTGGAGATGGGGGTGTCCACGAAGCGGCCCCTTAGGCCCCATAAAAGCAAAGCCTGACTTTTGATCACAGTGCTGAGGTGCGCAGGGCAGAGCAGTCCCGGTGTGTATCGTGTCACTTGTCTTTTGTGTATTATGTGTTGTTTGGATATGTCATGTCTTTTACTTTAGGCCTTGGAGGGGCCTGTCAGACACCCTGGCATCATTGTTAGCATCTGTGATCTCTGCATTCCTCGGCCTGGCACCGAGGCCATAGAACTTTGGACTCAGGAGCTCAGACAGGCATCAGACTCTCTTGTCTCTTTAGAAGCATCCGGTCAGATGTCTTTTCAGGTCTTATTCTGAGCTGTATGGACAGCTCTGCCCCGCCAGGATCCATTATGGCGGACTAGGACTCGAAAGAATGTGAGGGCAGGTAGAGGCTTCTGACCGTAGGATTCTCGGGCATCCATCTTTGCAGTTCTTGGAATAAATCGTTCAGTTAGCATCTTCTTCCTCCAGGTTTCTCTGAGCCTCATCAGCTCACCATCGGTCTCCCCTCGGTCATCTCCTTTTGCATTCTCTGAGTCCTCGCAGCCATTTTCCTTGCCAGGCGATTTCTGTCCGTGTTGTGTCCCCGTTGTCTGTCACGTCCTGTCCTGTGTCACGGGTGTCTGCACACATTTGTGCCGGAGCTGCTCTGCCCTGCCGCATAGCCCGGTGCAATAGGAGAAGTCCCGGGGACTTGAAGTTTGTAATGTGGGCTGTAGTTGGACTCTAGGTGGGATTTGTAGATGGACAGAAGATATCTGGAGCTCTTAAGTTATCCTGCAACAGTTTGACTCTTGTCCTGACTTTTTTTTCAGATTCAGATGGATTAAATGTGTGCCAGAGGGCCCCATCCCGGGTGAGTAGTTTCCCCCGAGCAGGTGAGGCACCATTTGTCTCTGCAGCAGAAGTGTATGTGGTGACTCTGTTACAGCTCTGTTCTTTGTCTTTCTTTTTAGGAAGTAAATCTGGATACCAGCAGTCAAGGTGAGCAGTGGAGAGAAGTAGCTGTTATTGCTCAGGTCTCAGTTTCTGGTGCTGCTCTAAGCTTCCATTCTCTTTTTTGTGCTTTAGGCAATCCACTGGGAGCCTGCCAAGCCCCCGTCACCAGCCGGCCAATGCACCGGGTTCCCTGCACGTGTGAGCCCTGTGGACGCATTACAGGACCTGGTGATGAAACCCTGAACTCTTCTATTTGAAGGTGCCATCCAGGTGGCCTTGGGCACCGGACGAGGAGTTGCGGTGAGTCGGGGAAGTAGGGAGGAGGAGCGAGGGTCTACTCAGGTTTCAGCAATTCCACATCACCTCGTCTCCTCTTAACCCCAGGCTTACCCCGTGACCATGGCATCAGCCTCGGAGCGCGGCCGAAGGGTGCAGCCCCAGGAGCCGGGCATTCTTAGGAGAACGGTGAGTGGCAGAATTGTTGGGTTTTGGCCAGTGTGCTGCAGAGATCATGCATTGATATTTGCATTTCTTTCATGTAGCTGACTAAGAAACAACAGGGAGTTGTTGAACAAGAGTGCCAGCAGGAACTTCCCAGATGTTGAGGCTGCCTTCTGTTGCACCGGACACGGACCTGCATCCCCAGATGTCTGAGAGATAAGTAGAGGGGTACAACCCACAGAGGGGATGAAAGTGGGGCGCAGGGTAGGGACCCACTGGGAGGGGTTTTTGAGTCTCCTTTGGACATGGGGGTGTCCATGAAGCAGCCCCTTAGGCTCCATAAAAGCAAAGCCTGACTTTGGGTCCCAGTGCTGAGGTGCGCAGGGCAGAGCAGTCCCGGTGTGTATCGTGTCACTTGTCTTTTGTGTATTATGTGTTGTTTGGATATGTCATGTCCTTTACCTTAGGCCTTGGAGGGGCCTGTCAGACACCCTGGCATCATTGTTAGTATCTGTGATCTCTGCATTCCTCGGCCTGGCACCAGTGCCATGGAACTTTGGACTCAGGTGCTCAGACAGGCATCAGACTCTTGTCTCTTTACAAGCACCCGGTCAGATGTCTTTTCAGGTCTTGTTCTGAGCTGTATGGACAGCTATGCCCCGCCAGGATCCATTATGGCAGAGTAGGACTTGAAAGAATGTGAGGGCAGGTAGAGGCTTCTGGCCGTAGGATTCTCGGGCATCCATCTTTGCAGTTCTTGGAATAAATCATTCGGTTAGCATCTTCTTCCTCCAGGTTTCTCTGAGCCTCATCAGCTCACCATCCATCTTACCTCAATCATCTAATTTTCTGTCCTCGTGCTCCTTGCAGTCATCCTTCTTGTCTCGAGATTTCTGTCCGTGTTGTGTCCCCGTTGTCTGTCACGTCCTGTCTGTCCTGTGTCATGGGTGTCTGCAAACATTTGTGCCGGAGCTGCTCTGCCCTGCCGCATAGCCTGGTGCAATAGGACAAGCCCTGGGGAGTTGAAATTTGTAATGTGGGCTGTACTTGGACTTTAGATGCCATTCCTAGATTGACCTAAGGTGTTTGCAGCTTTTGAGTTATCCTGCAGGTGTTTGACATATGTTCTGACTTTCTTTCAGGTGCAGATGCATTGCATCCGTGGCAGAGCCCCCCATCCTGGGTGAGGGGCTTCCCACAAGCAGGTCAGTCACCATTTGTCTCTGCAGGGGGAGTGTCAAGGGTGACCCTGTTACAGCGCTGTTTTTTGTCTTTCTTTTTAGGAAGTAAATCTGGATCCCAGCGGTCAAGTTCAGGAGAGCAAGGTGATCAGTAGCATTTCTTTTTGCTGAGGTCTCAATTCCTGGGGCAAGTCTAAGCTTCCATTCTCTTTTTTGTGCTTTAGGCAATCCGCTCGGAGCCTGCCGAGCCCCCATCACCAGCCGGTCGATGCACCGGGTTCCCTGCACGTGCAAGCCCTGTGGATGCGTTACAGGATCTGGTGAGGAAGCCCTGATCTTTTCTATTTAAAGGTGCCATCCAGGTGGCCTTCAGCTGCTGCCCAGGAGCTGTGGTGAGTCGGGGAAGTAGGGAGGAGGAGCGAGGGTCCCCTCAGGTTTCAGCCATGCCAAATCACCTCATCTCCTCTTAACCCAGGCACCCCCTGTGACGACGGCCTCGGTCTCCGAGCGTGCCCGAAGCGTGCGACCCGAGCAGCTGAGCGTTCTTAGGAGCACGGTGAGTAGCAGACTTGTAGGGTTTTGGCCGATGGGCTGCCAAGATCAGGCGCTGATATTTGGTTTTCTTTAATACAGCTGTCTAAGAGACACCAGCCCGGTGCCAGCAGGAGCTTCCCAGCTGACGAGGTGGCCTTTCCTCGCACCTGAGACTGGCATCCCCAGCTGTGCGAGAGATAAGTAGAGGGCCATGACCCACAGAGGGGATGAAAGCAGGGTGCTGGTTTGGGTATTACTGGGAGGGGTTTTTGAGCCCACTTTGGTGATAGGGGCTGTCCATGAAGCAGCCCCTGAGGCCCCATAAAAGCAAAGCCTGGCTTTTGATCACAGTGCTGAGGTGCGCAGGGCAGAGCAGTCCCGGTGTGTATCGTGTCACTTGTCTATTGTGCATTATGTGTTGTTTGGATATGTCATGTCTTTTATCTTAGGCCTTGGAGGGGCCTGTCAGAAACCCTGGCATCATTGTTAGCATCTGTGATCTCTGCATTCCTTGGCCTGGCACCAGTGCCATGGAACTTTGGACTTGGGATCTCAGACAGGCATCAGACTCTCTTGTCTCTTTAGAAGCATCCGGTCAGATGTCTTTTCAGGTCTTGTTCTGAGCTGTATGGACAGCTATACCACGCCAGGATCCATTATGGCGGACTAGGACGTGAGGGCAGGTAGAGGCTTCTGGCCGTAGGATTCTCGGGCATCCATCTTTGCAGTTCTTGGAATGAATCATTTGGTTAGCATCTTCTTCCTCCAGGTTTCTCTGAGCCTCATCAGCTCACCATCGGTCTCACCTCAGTCATCTCCTTTTGCATTCTCTCAGTCCTCGCAGCCAATTTCCTCGCCAGGAGATTTGTCCGTGTTGTGTCCCCGTTGTCTGTCACGTCCTGTCTGTCCTGTGTCACGGGTGTGTGCACACATTTGTGCCGGAGCTGCTCTGCCCTGCCGCATAGCCTGGTGCAATAGGAGAAGTCCCGGGAAGTTGAAATTTGTAATGTGGGGTGTAGTTGGACTCTAGATGCCATTCCTAGATTGACCTAAGGTGTTTGCAGCTTTTGAGTTATCCTGCAGGTGTTTGACATATGTTCTGACTTTCTTTCAGGTGCAGATGCATTGCATCCATGGCAGAGCCCCCAATCCTGGGTGAGGGGCTTCCCACAAGCAGGTCAGTCACCATTTGTTTCTGCAGGGGGAGTGTCAAGGGTGACCCTGTTACAGCTTTTTTTTTTTGTCTTTATTTTTGGGAAGTATAGCTGGATCCCAGAAATCAAGTTCAGGAGAGCAAGGTGATCAGTAGCATTTCTTTTTGCTCAGGTCTCAATTCCTGGGGCAAGTCTAAGTCTCTATTCTTGTTTTTGTGGTTTAGGCAATCCACTCGGAGCCTGCCAAGCCCCCGTCACCAGCCGGCCGAGGCACCGGGTTCCCTGCACGTGTGAGCCCTGTGGACGTGTTACAGGATCTGGTGAGGAACCCCTGATCTTTTCTATTTAAAGGTGCCATCCAGGTGGCCTTGGGCACCTGCCAAGGAGTTGCGGTGAGTCGGGGAAGTAGGGAGGAGAAGCTTGGGTCCGCTCAGGTTTCAGCAATTCCACATCACCTCGTCTCCTCTTACCCCAGGCTTACCCTGTGACCATGGCATCAGCCTCGGAGCGCGGCCGAAGGGTGCAGCCCCAGGAGCCGGGCATTCTTAGGAGAACGGTGAGTGGCAGAATTGTTGGGTTTTGGCCAGTGTGCTGCAGAGATCATGCACTGACATTTGGATTTCTTTCACGTAGCTGACTGAGAAACAACAGGAAGCTGTTGAACAACAGAGCCAGCAGGAACTTCCCAGATGTCAAGGCTGCCTTCTGTTGCACCTGACACGGACCTGCATCCCCAGATGTCTGAGAGATAAGTAGAGGGCTACAACCCACAGAGGGGATGAAAGCGTGGCGCTGGGTAGGGACCCACCGGGAGGGGTTTTTGAGTCTCCTTTGGAGATGGGGGTGTCCATGAAGTGGCCCCTTAGGCCCCATAAAAGCAAAGCCTGACTTTGGATCACAGTGCTGAGGTGCGCAGGGCAGAGCAGTCCCGGTGTGTATCGTGTCACTTGTCTTTTGTGTATTATGTGTTGTTTGGATATGTCATGTCTTTTATCTTAGGCCTTGGAGGGGCCTGTCAGACACCCTGGCATCATTGTCAGCATCTGTGATCTCTGCATTCCTCGGCCTGGCACCAGTGCCATGGAACTTTGGACTCAGGAGCTCAGACAGGCATCAGACTCTCTTGTCTCTTTTAGAAGCATCCGGTCAGCTGTCTTTTCAGGTCTTGTTCTGAGCTGTGTGGACAGCTCTGCCCCGCCAGGATCCATTATGGTGGACTAGGACTTGTGAGAAGGTGAGGGCAGGTAGAGGCTTCTGGCCGTAGGATTCTCGGGCATCCATATTTGCAGTCTTTGGAATAAATAATTCGGTTAGCATCTTCTTCCTCCAGGTTTCTCTGAGCCTCATCAGCTCACCATCGGTCTCGCCTCGGTCATCTCCTTTTGCATTCTCTGAGTTCTCGCAGCCATTTTCCCTGCCAGGAGATTTCTGTCCGTGTTGTGTCCCCGTTGTCTGTCACGTCCTGTCTGTCCCGTGTCACGGGTGTGTGCACACATTTGTGCCGGAGCTGCTCTGCCCTGCCGCATAGCCTGGTGCAATAGGAGAAGTCCCGGGGACTTGAAGTTTGTAATGTGGGGTGTAGTTGGACACAAGATATCTGGAGCTATTAAGTTACCCTGCAACAGTTTGACTTTTGTCCTGACTTTCTTTCAGATGCAGAAGGATAAAATCCAGGGCAGAGCCCCCATCCCAGATGAGGGGATTGCCCCGAGCAGGTCAGTCACTGTTTGTCTCTGCAGAGGAAGCATAAATGGTGGCTGTTACAGCATTGTTCGTTGTCTCTCTTTTTAGGAGGTCAAGGCCGAGAGCAGCAGTCAAGGCCGAGTGGGCAAGGTGAGCATTGAATAGCGTACAGAAGCAGTTGTTATTGCTGAGGTCTCAGTTTTGGTGCAGCTCTAAGCATCTCCTCCTTTTTTTTTATTTTAGGTGGTCCACTTGCCATCTCTCCTGGCCGAGCATGCCTATGCCAGGTGGGTGAGAGCTTAAGGTATCGGTGTGGCATCCTTGTCAGATTTGGGAGGTTGTGTTTTCACAGTATGTCACCATGCTTTTCTGCTTTGTTTCTTTGCAGGTGCTGTCGCTGCCCTAGGCACGCCAAGGAACAGAGGAGGGCAGGTGAGTTGGTGTTTAGGCAGGCTGATTCCTAGGTGAGCATTACACAGCAGCATGCTAAGCGTGTCCCTTTTCTCTTTGCAGGTCTCTTCCGGGCACCCTCCGGAGCCAAATCAAGATTTGAGGTGAGCCGGGGCAGTGGTGCGGAGGAGTCCCGGGGATTACTGTTGTTGAGGGCAATAGTCAGGTTTTCTGTTTTGCCTTAGGTACCCTGAGGAGGCTCGTAGCCTAAGCTTGGAAACGGCAGCACCAAAGCACACACGGAGAGCATCTCAACATCCACGTCTGACCGAGGATGGATTTTGTCCTCTCATCTTCCAAAAGCTAAGTGTCGGGGCCAGTGGCTGGGAGAAGGGGAATAGCCTTTACTATCACAGGAGGCAATTTGATGTCAGCTTGGTGGAGAGCTCTGTAGCGGGGCGGGCTCTCTGGCATAAAGGGAGAGGGTTTCCCCTCAGCCTCGCCAGAGCCTTTGCTGGGCAGGACAGTTCCGACCCATCTCCACATTCTCGGGAACTTTGCGTCGTCCGCCTCCCTCGACTCGACGTCGTCATGGATCTTTCCCCCGAGGAGCTCGCCTTCACGTCCAGAGCTACGGCCACGGTCACCCGGCAGTCGGCTTCCTTCTCTAGGCTCGCCACCCCTCTCGAGCATCCTCTTAACTGCTTCGGCACTAACTTGTTTTGACGAGTTACATTTCATCTTCACGTGCCATCGTCATAGGGCTTCTTTTCCTTTGGCATCATCAGCCTCTGGCTCACCTTGCACTAGGAATCTCGGGTCCCTACGGGGACAGTGCCAGGCAGTTGTCACTCGTCTCTGTGTTATGTCATCTGTGTCTATGTTATGTTGTCCATGTCTGTGTTATGTAGTCTGTGTCCATTGTCTTACGTGTCACAGGCCTTTGTTACGTCTCAACGCTTTATCGGCACTATTCCGTGCCACGTAGGCCATATTCTACTCACGTTCCTTTCCGGATATCCCTTATTCCAGCATCTTTACATTTTTACTCTTTGAGACAGGAATGTCTCAAAGGGACAAGATGTTCTCATCCGTCTTCCTTCCCACTACTGGCTTTGGTAGTGCCTTTTTTTCCACGCCATTCTCTTGGACTTCCGGAGGGAGCGTCTTACACCCTCCTCACGTGACCGCAGGAGTTCTATAGGTTCCATCCTCCCGAGGGGTATAGGGCTCAAGAATTAATCTTCCAGAGAGCTATCTCAAGTCCTGGCTTATACTGTATGTACTTACATTGTTTGTACCTATGCTGGTTTATACTGTATGTACTTATACTGTATGTACTTACATTGCATTTACCTATGTTGGCTTACACTGTATGTACTTACATTGTGTGTACCTATGCTGGCTTATATTGTATGGACTTACACTCCATGCACACTTGCACTGTATGCGTCTGCTTTTATTGTGTGTACTCATGTTGTACCACTTACGCTCAGAGCTGCCCTGCCCTGGCACATAGTCACAGTTAGGTAGAACAGTTATAAAAACTTTACTGTTCATCTGTCTTTAATGGGGTTTTGGGTAGAAAATTTATCAGTCAGAGTGGGGACAAGTCCTAGCTGTCAGCCACTTGTTGACCGCTTCCTGTCGTCTCACAGGTCCCCGAGGCTGCCGATTTCCCCAGAATCTACCATTTGACGTCGAGGAGCGGCAGCCAGAAGAAGCGTGGAAGTGTGTTCTTCAGCATCTCGAGTAAGAGCCGCAGGGAACGTTTAAATGGGAGGAGTGTGTGAGCGTGTGTGAGAGCACGTGCCTGTCTGTCTGCGTCTGCTCGTCTCTGCGTGTGTGAGCGCATGCTGACTGGATTTAACCTTGTGTGTGTGACTTTTGCTTTTCAGGTTTTTCAACTCATTTGTAAATTTAGAGTAAAAAATCCCCAGCCGGGTTTACCCCCCCCACCCCCCCCGGCTGTTTTTTTTTTCTTTTCCCCCGGCTGGGTTTTTTTCCCGGGTCCCGGTCGGTCAGCGAGGCGACGTTCATCGCCAAAGTTTGGGCACAGACCCTCCAGGGACCGGGTATTTCTTCAGGCAGGAGGAAGTTTTGGAGGCTCCAGGGAACCACGTTCCCGAGGAGCAATGATTGCTGGGGTGTAATTTAGCAGTTGTGGTGAGAGGGATGGTGAGTTTGTGTGTCATTTGAAGGGGGTGTTAATGGTAGATGATGCTGTTTTTTGTGTGCTTTTGTTGTTTTGGGTGTCCTGTAACAATAAATCCACAAGTCATGAAAATAGAAAAAGGTTATCATCTTGTGTTAATATGTGTGTTGTGTTGTATTGCTCTGTATTCCAGGGTGAGCACAGGGTGAACTCTCTCCTCCTTGCTGTGACACCTGGGCTGGCAGGGATGACACAGTGATCTCTGGCAGCTGATGCTGCCTGTGCCATCCCCTGGCACTGATGTGTTTGATGAAAATCCTTTCGCTGGGATTTTTCTCCTGAGAAGCCTCAGAACAGAAATGGAACCAATAACAATCTGCTGGCTGTGGAGTGTGGGCTGGAGATTGTTTAGCAACAGGGGCATCTTGAATTGGTCTCCTGTGCATTGTTTCTACTTGATGACCAATCATGGTCCAGCGGTGTCGGGGCTGTGAGCAGTCCCAGGGTTTTATTATTCATTCCTTTCCAGCTTTCTGATGTCTCCTTGCTCTTTTAGTGTAGTTCTAATATCTCATTTTCTTTTAATATAATAGAGATCATAAAATAATATTTCAGCCTTCTGAAAGGGGGAGTCAAGATTCTCATCTCCTCCCTTGTCCTGGAGGACCCTCAAACACCACCACAATCAGCGGCCGAGCGGGTTTGTGCGAGCCCCTCAGGAACCCTCGGCCAGTCCTGAGTCGGCAGCCCCGGCACGGCCGAGAGCGGGGAGACACTCTCTGTGCCCCGAGGGTACTGAGGGCACCTGGGCTGGGGGGAGACACTCTCTGTGCCCCGAGGGTACTGAGGGCACCTGGGCTGGTCGCCTTTGCAGCAGAAGAGACACCAGAGACAGCGGTAGAAGATAAAGGGCCGACTCTTAGCAGGGGTTAATGCAAGGTTTTATTAGGAGTCCCAGAGGAGCTCCTGCACCTCAGGGGGCTCCTGCCGAGAGCCCCGGGAGATGTGCCAAGGTTACATTTTAAGGGAGGTGGAAACCGAAAGTAGATAACATCCTACCAACCATTAAGTGACCCTAAGGGATGGGTACTGGGGGATAGACATATAGGACAGCGTATGGGGCAAGGCTTGGGGGGCTGACCCCGAGCCTCTGGCTGATCACTCGAGGACTTGGACCAAAACTTCTGCATGGAGGGGATGGGAGGCTGAGTGATTGACAGAGAGCCAGGGTGGGGGTTTGGGGATGATCTCATCCCGGGAGAGGGATAACACAGGTAAAGGGAGGGGGGTACAGTTTGGGATAAACCATTTGGGAAAAATATGAGGATACAAAACAAAATTACTTCAAAGTATTACAAAGTATAAAAATGCACTACAGCAGGTTTGGGCAGCACCAAATAAAATGTAATAAAATGCTTTAAAAATAGAAAAATTAAACATAAAAATAAATAAAATAACAAAATTAATTAAAAATAAATAATAAAAAAAACCAAACTGTAAAGTGCTGTAAAGTGCCGTACAAGTTCCATAAAATGTAGTGCCGTAATGCAAGACCCTCAAACACCACCACAATCACCAGCTTAAATTGGTCTGGGCAGCACCAAATAAAATAAAATAAAAAGCTTTAAAAATAGAAAAATTAAAAAAAAATTAAATAAAAAATAAAATTAAAAAATAAATGCTTTAAAAATAGAAAAATTAGAAATAAAAAATAAAAAGAAAATTAAAAAAATAAAATGCTTTAAAAAGAGAAAAATTAAAAATAAAAATTAAATAAAAAATAAAATATAAAAAATGCTTTAAAAATAGAAAAATTAAAAATAACAATTAAATAAAAATAAAATAAAATAAATAAAATAAATGCTTTAAAAATAGAAAAATTAAAAATAACAATTTAATACAAAACAAAATTTAAAAAATATAATAAATGCTTTAAAAATATAAAAATTAAATATAAAAATTAAATATAAAAATTAAATTAAAAATTAATAAAATTAAAAGGTTTAAAAATAGAAAAATTAAAAATAGAAATAAAAAATTAAAAAATAAAAGGTTTCAAAATATAAAATTAAAAATAAAAATTAAATAAAAAATAAAATTAAACAATAAAAAAGCTTTGAAAATAGAAAAATTAAAAATAAAAATTAAATAAAAAATAAAATTAAAAAAAAGCTTTAAAAATAAAAAAATTAAGAGTAAAAATAAATAAAAAATAAAATCTAAAAATTAAAAAACTTTGAAAATAAAAAATTTAAAAAATAAAAATTAAATAAAAAACAAAATTAAAAAATAAATGCTTTAAAAATAGAAAAAATAAATATAAAAATTAGGAAAAAAAACAAAATTAAATAATAAATGCTTTAATTATACAAAAATTAAAAATAGAAAATCAATTAAAAAAAAAATAATTGCTTTAAAAATAGAAAACTTAAAAATAAAAAAATTAAGAATAAAAATAAATAAAAAATAAAATTTAAAATTCAAAAACTTTGAAAATAGAAAATTTAAAAAATAAAAATTAAATAAAAAACAAAAAAAAATTAGAAAAAAACAAAATTAAAAAATAAATGCTTTAATAATACAAAAATTAAAAATAGAAAAATAAAAAACAAAATTAAAAAAATAAATGCTTTAAAAATAGAAAACTTGAAAATAAAAAAATTAAAATAAAATTAAAAAAATAAAAAGCTTTTAAAATAGAAAAATTAAAAATAAAAACGAATTTAAAAAATTTTAGAAAGGCTTTAAAAATAGAAAAATTAAAAGTTAAAAAAAAAAATTAAAAATCAAATAAATGCTTTTAAAATAGAAAAACCATCAATAAAAACAAAATTAAAAAATATAATAAATGCTTTAAAAATAAAAAAATGAAATATAAAAATTAAATAAAAAGTAAAAAAATAAAAAGCTTTAAAAATAGAAAAATTAAAAATAAAAATAAAAAAAATTTTAAAAATACTTTAAAAAGAGAAAAATTTAAAAAATTAAAAATAAAATTTAAAAAATAAAAACCTTTAATAATAGAAAAACTAAAAATAAATATAAATATTTAAAAAATAAAATAAATGCTTTAAAAATAAAAAAAAAATTAAAAAATAAAAAGGTTTAAAAATAAAAATAAATAAAAAATAAAATTAAAAAAATACAAAGCCTTAAAAATAGAAAAAAAAATTAAATAAAAAACAAAATTAAAAAAATAAATGCTTTAAAAAAAGAAAAATTAAATTTAAAAATTAAATTTAAAAATATTTTAAAAATAAAATGAAAAGCTTTAAAAATAGGAAAATTAAAAAAAAAAAATTTAAAAAAATAAAATAAAAAGCTTTAAAAATAGAAAAATTAAAAAAACCAAAATTAATAAAATAACATTAATTAAAAATACATGAAAAACAAAATAAAAACTCTAAAGTGCTGTAAAGTGCCGTAAAATTTCCATAAAACGTCGTAAAACTGCCGTAAAGCGCGACTGTCGTAAAAGGTGCCGTAAAGCGCGACTGTCGCAAAACTGCCGTAAAGCGCGACTGTCGTAAAACTGCCGTAAAGCACGACTGTCGTAAAACTGCCGTAAAGCGCGACTGTCGTAAAAGGTGCCGTAAAGCGCGACTGTCGTAAAAGGTGCCGTAAAGCGCGACTGTCGCAAAACTGCCGTAAAGCGCTACTGTAGTAAAATTGTCGTAAAAGGTGCCGTAAAGCGCGACTGTCGCAAAACTGCCGTAAAGCGCGACTGTCGTAAAAGGTGCCGTAAAGCGCGACTGTCGTAAAACTGCCGTAAAGCGCGACTGTCGTAAAAGGTGCCGTAAAGCGCGACTGTCGCAAAACTGCCGTAAAGCGCGACTGTCGTAAAAGGTGCCGTAAAGCGCGACTGTCGTAAAAGGTGCCGTAAAGCGCGACTGTCGCAAAACTGCCGTAAAGCGCGACTGTCGTAAAAGGTGCCGTAAAGCGCGACTGTCGTAAAAGGTGCCGTAAAGCGCGACTGTCGCAAAACTGCCGTAAAGCGCGACTGTCGTAAAAGGTGCCGTAAAGCGCGACTGTCGTAAAAGGTGCCGTAAAGCGCGACTGTCGTAAAACTGCCGTAAAGCGCGACTGTCGTAAAAGGTGCCGTAAAGCGCGACTGTCGTAAAAGGTGCCGTAAAGCGCGACTGTCGTAAAAACTGCCGTAAAGCGCGACTGTCGCAAAAGGTGCCGTAAAGCGCGACTGTCGCAAAAGGTGCCGTAAAGCGCGACTGTCGTAAAAGGTGCCGTAAAGCGCGACTGTCGCAAAACTGCCGTAAAGCGCTACTGTCGTAAAATTGTCGTAAAAGGTGCCGTAAAGCGCGACTGTCGCAAAACTGCCGTAAAGCGCGACTGTCGTAAAAGGTGCCGTAAAGCGCGACTGTCGTAAAAGGTGCCGTAAAGCGCGACTGTCGTAAAACTGCCGTAAAGCGCGACTGTCGCAAAAGATGCCGTAAAGCGCGACTGTCGCAAAAGGTGCCGTAAAGCGCGACTGTCGTAAAAGGTGCCGTAAAGCGCGACTGTCGCAAAACTGCCGTAAAGCGCTACTGTCGTAAAATTGTCGTAAAAGGTGCCGTAAAGCGCGACTGTCGCAAAACTGCCGTAAAGCGCGACTGTCGTAAAAGGTGCCGTAAAGCGCGACTGTCGTAAAACTGCCGTAAAGCGCGACTGTCGTAAAAGGTGCCGTAAAGCGCGACTGTCGTAAAAGGTGCCGTAAAGCGCGACTGTCGCAAAAGGTGCCGTAAAGCGCGACTGTCGCAAAACTGCCGTAAAGCACGACTGTCGTAAAACGTGCCGTAAAGCGCGACTGTCGTAAAACGTGCCGTAAAGCGCGACTGTCGTAAAACTGTCGTAAAACGTGCCGTAAAGCGCGACTGTCGCAAAACTTTCGTAAAAGGTGCCGTAAAGCGCGACTGTCGTAAAAGGTGCGTTTTTTCGACAGTCGCGCTTTACGACACTACCTTTTATGGAATTTTTAAAGTACTTTACAGCACATTACGGATTTTATTTTGTTTTTAATTTTTTTTAATTAATTCTATTTTTTAAATTTAATATTTATTTTATATTTTTTTAATTTTTATTTAATATTTTTTTAATTTTCCGATTTTTAAAGCTTTTTTTAATCTTTTTTTTAGTTTTAATTTTTCTATTTTAAAGCATTTATTTTATTTTTAAATTTTCCTTTTTATTTAATTTTTAGTTTTAATTTTTATATTTCTAAAGCATATTTTAAATTTTTTTAGTTTTATTTTTTTCTTAATTTTTACTTTTGAGTTTTTGATTTTTAAAGCTTTTTTTTATTATTTTTTATTTAATTTTATTTTTGATTTATCTATTTTTAAAGCTTTTTATTTTATTTTAAATTTTTTTTTAATTTAATTTTTTTGTTTTATTTTTTTTAAGCATTTATTTTTTTAAATTTATTTTTTATTTCTTAGTTTTCATTTTTTATTTATAAACTATTTATTTTATATTTTAAATTTTATTTTTTATTTCATATTTATTTTTGCTTTATCTATTTTTAAAGCATTTATTTTATTATTTTAGTTTTTATTTAATATTTAGTTTTGATTTTTTCATTTTTAAATCATTTATTTTATTTTTTACTTTTTATTTAATTTTTATTTTTGATTTTTCTATTTTTAAAGCTTTTTATTTCATTTTTTAATTTTATTTTTATTTAATTGTTTGTTTTAATTTTTTTATTTTTAAATCATTTATTTTATTTTTTTAATTTTATTTTTTATTTCATTTTTATTTTTTCTTTTTCTATTTTTAATGCTTTTTAAAAAAATTTATTATTTATTTAATTTTTAGGTTTTTTTATTTTTAAAGCATTTTTTTATTTTTTTTTAATTTTTATTTTTGATCTTTCTATTTTTAAAGCTTTTTAAAATTTTTTTATTTAATTTTTTATTTCATTTTTAGTTTTAATTTTTTATTTTTGAACTATTTATTTTATTTTTCAAATATTATATTTTATTTCATTTTTTTTTTGCTTTTTCTATTTTTAAAGCATTTATTTTATTTTTTTACTTTTATTTTTAATTTTTAGTTTTGATTTTTTTATTTTTAAAGCATTTTTTAATGTTTTTTTAATTTAATTTTTATTTTTGATCTTTCTATTTTTAAAGCTTTTAAAATTTTTTTTAATTTTCAGTTTTAATTTTTTTGTATTTTTAAACATTTATTTTATTTTTTAATTTTACTTTTTATTTCATTTTTAGTTTTATTTTTTTATTTTTGAACTATTTATTTTATTTTTTAATTTCATTTTTATTTTTTGCTTTTTCTATTTTTAAAGCATTTCTTTTATTTTTTTAATTTTCTTTTTTATTTAATTTTTAGTTTTGATTTTTTTATTTTTAAAACTATTTTTTATTATTTTTAATTTAATTTTTATTTTTGATCTTTCTATTTTTAAAGCTTTTTTTTATTTTTTATTTAATTTTTTTAAACTTTTCTATTTTTAAAGCTTTTTTTTTATTTTTTAATTTTATTTTTTATTTCATTTTTTTTTTCCTTTTTCTATTTTTAAAGCATTTATTTTATTTTTTTAATTTTCCTTTTTATTTAATTTTTAGTTTTGATTTTTTTATTTTTAAAACATTTTTTCAGTTTTTATTTTTTATTTAATTTTTAGTTTTAATTTTTTTATTTTTAAACATTTATTTTATTTAATTTTATTTTTTAATTTTATTTTTTATTTATTTTTAGTTTTGATTTATTTTTAAAGCATTTCTTTTATTTTTTTAAATTTTTTTTAATTTAATTTTTTAGTTTTGATTTTTGTATTTTTAAAGCATTTCTTTTATTTTTTTAAATTTTTTTTTAATTTTTAGTTTTAATTTTTCTGGTTTTGAAGCTCTTTATTTTTTTAATTTTCTTTTTTTTATTTTCCCATTTTTAAAGCATTTATTTATTTTATTTTATTTTATTTTTTATTTAATTTTTATTTTTAATTTTTCTATTTTTAAAGCTTTTAATTTTATTTTATTTGGTGCTGTCCAGACCAACTCAAGCTGGTGATTGTGGTGGTGTTTGAGGGTCTTGCAGTTACCCCGATTAATAGGTAGAGATGATGTTTGGAGGCCACAGTGTTACAGGTAGGGGTTCAACAGTTTTTTAGGGTCTTTCAGGTGATTTTTCAGGGATTTTTAGGGATATTTTAGGGGTTTTTTTGCAGGAGTTTTTTAGGAATTCTCTGGGAATGTTTAGGATACCTATAGGGCTTTTTCAGGGCTTTTAAAATAATTTTTAGGGTGTTTTAATGACTGTCTTACCGGGGCGCTCCAGCCGCCCAAGGCACCCCGTGCTGGTGCTGCGGCGCTCCAGCCCAGGCTCCCGTCAGTGCCGCCCGTGGTCGCTTCCCCTCTCCTGCCGCCCCCGCTGCATGGCGGGCCGAGCCGC